>NW_026136708.1:0-460000 GCF_905237075.1 Dicentrarchus labrax
TCGAGCTGCCACTCTCTGAGGCGCCCGGAAGTTGCTCGTCCCAGCAGTGAATCCTTGTCTGACCAGCTCACTACAAACTGCTGTTTCTACTGAGTGCAATGGTCATCGCTGTAAAGATGTGTGACATGTGGGTCCTTTTGTCTTGAGGGGGACACTGTGCAGAAGGACATTTGGTGTGGGGTTGCATGCACGTAAAGCACACCCATGTGCAACGATGCCTGCTGGGTTGATGCAGCTGCCTGTATTTCTGTGCTGTACTTGCAGGGGTAATTTTCAGAGAAAGTCAACATGAATTAAGCATTCATGTGCTTTCAAATCATGTCTGTAGTCCTGTAGTGGGCAAACTAATTATTGATGTTGTAAGTGTGTCTCTTAAACCTACTGAGCAGCAGATTCAGCTGTTCCAGCAGTTCTTCTTGCCTGGTCTGCAACTCTTTTTGATTGTGATTTTAGATGTTTTGCCTGGGGTCATTCTAGTAGTCCTCCGCGCCGTCGTATAGGGGGAAAGGTGATGACAATTCTAAGGGGCCCACAGTCCATTAGGGCCCACACAGCCCCCAGTAGCCTCTTTGACTAAATTATAATGCATAGACTTAACTAATATATATTCATACTAATGAATCTGAGCTAAACCAAAGCCTCAAAGTCACGCAATATTTTTATTTTAATAATTTCAATAACCCTCTTGGCCCCTTCTTAAAACATGGTTTGGTCCACGGTTCGTTCTTCCTCATGGGTTTAAGTGAGCACGAGCGAACTCCAGCAGGGAGTGAGGGGAGATCAAATGAGATGATGTCCCCAAAAAACACACAAATCTGGACACCAGAAAGACTTGAGAGGGAGGTGTTGAGGAAAGCGATCTCTTTAAACCCTTATCCTTGCGTGTTCTTTTTAATGAAGCAATAGGAGAAGATTTAGTTTACTCAATAATCAGCTTTATTCTTAATACCAGTAGAATGTGCAAAGTTTACAGAGCTCTGGGTCCAGACTATAGTATCCCTGACAAGCAACAAAGTGTGTGTCAGTTCACGAAGACCGACTCTCTATCTCTCCCTGACCCAGTGTATTATAGTACATCTGTGAGAAACATCACAATAAGGCATCGTTTTCTTCCCATCAGCTGTAGGCGCCTTCTCTCCTCGTGGTATCTGACTCCAGCGTCATGCTGACGCCTCCGGGTGTAATCTGAAACTTCACATACAAATAGACATACATACAAGTAGACAATACGCCTGTTCTTTGCTACAGATTGATTAACTATCTAATCTTCGCATGTAACTGACAACTTGTTCATTTCACAATATGGAGTTGTTTTGCATGAGTATGTGGCGCTCCCTATATCTCAAGCTCCTGTTTTTCGGCTGCAGGAAGAAGCTGCGGTTGGCGTGACCCTAACTCAATGCTGAGAGTTTGCTGTTTGTCCATCCTGTTTCTCGGTACAGAGTTCATGCAATATACCAGCCTTCTATTTATTACATGGTGCTCAATCATCCTTATTTGCTAATGCAACTTTAATCAACTTAATCAAGCATATATGTTTTAATCATTGGTCACATGACGGATATAAAACATAACATACCTTCAAGTCCCCCTTTTGGTCTCATCTCACTGAGACCAATAAAAATTGACACATAAAAACCATCAGACCCCCTTACATACTCTGAAATCAAACAAATCACATGTTACACAGAATTTTCATCAACCATTCCTACTGCCAGTGTGTAATGTGGGACTGTGTCAACTCTGCCCGATCAGCGGCTGAGGCTACGGGTACGGGGGTGGATGATCCGTCTTCTCTATGGCAGTGACAATAATACGGTTACACAGAGATCTGATACAGGGGAATACAACAACATCCAATCAGAACCATCACACAAAACATACCAACCAGTGACACAAACACAGAGACCAGAACACCTTTCCATTTACCAAACCATCTGCTTCAGCATATCTGAAAATGGATTAGAGACTCCTGGCAAAACATAAAAATACACCAAGCCATCCCATCTTGTTTTCTGGGAGGCACATAATTATTTTACGATTGTAATACCAATATGACACCCCACTCAAAGTAACTATTGAAGGTATTATCTTGTGAGATTTAACATGTATCTGTAACCGGTTAGTTTCTGGCCTTGTCTGCGTTGTGTTTTGATGAAGAGGCCCAGACCAGGGATATCTTTGGAGGCGATCTCCGTTTATTCTGACAAAGGTGTAAATAACAACTAGTGCTGCACGGTGCACCGATACTTCAAAAGTATTGCGATTCTCGGAAATTAAAAATGTCACGATTCCTAAATTTATTAGTATCGATACTTTTAAGAATGCCCGCGTTCCAGATTTGTAAGAGACGTATTTCATGTTGGTGTGTGCAACGCATGCTTCCAGGGCCTCCCCTATGGACGTCTGTGTTCTTTCTTTCACGCACGCAGCAAAGAAGCTGCAGCTGTCATGTGACAAACACTGTAACGACATGGCTGCATGTGCGAGCACAAGTGATACTGTGGCCGCCGGTCCACGACTGGTAGAAAAAGATGACGCAAGGAGTGAAATATGGAAGTACTTTGCCTACCTTGCTGACGGTGAGGGCAAAGCTACCGATAAGTCGAGACCTGTTTGTCATCAGTGCTACAAACAAATGCAAACAAAGGGGAGCCAACACCTCCAACCTGGAGAAACACTTGGCCGACAAGCACGCCAAGTAGTAGGAGGAGTTTAAAGACCGACAGGTTAGTATGTGAAAGATAACACGACCACGTTCATGCCCTTAAATAAGTCAAATGAGAAGGTTATGGTTTATTTTGTGAGAAGTCACTATTTTGCAGCACCGTAGTTTGACGAGGCTATCTAGAGAAATAGTAGACTGACTATGGGCATTATCCTCATGACTAACCAATAGCCTGCCTACGGCTAATTCAACATCTCTGAAAACGCAACTTTCACAGATAACGTTAATAATTTGCAAGCTGCTAAAATAAAGCATACAAAACATCAGCTAAAATGATCTATAGGCTATATGATTATAATCAGAGCATGTGCATGTTTGTCAGTGATTTATTTCTATTAGGTTATTACAGCATTTAAAGAGCACAGACCTACGCAAAGGAGGTGTATTTGTGAAACGCCTTGTGAGAAGTTATGGACTCAAATATAAAGTTAACCATCAAAGAAATCAGACGTTGAAGTACAGGAAACATTAGCCTATATTAATCCATATATCACAGCTTAAATAACATTAGGTTAACTCACTATTTCCTATTATTAATTATGGTAATGTTATGGTTAAGTAAATGTTAGCAGTTATCACTATAACCACTGCATATAGAGATGCTAAGTTAGTCACAAGTTATTGTTACTATCACACATAAACTATTTAGATCCTCTGTTATGACAAATTTATCACCATCATATTTTAAATATTTCCATTTTCTTCTGCAACAGAAGTCTGGAGCCACGGGCTCAATGGCTGAGTTTTCTCCTCTGAAAGGAAAGGTTGCACAACTGACAGAATAAGATATTACAATATCTGAGATACTGCTGCTAAAAGTTCAGAATCAAGATAAAGTTATGTTTTCTCTTATGTTTCTTATGATAACTGAGATAATGCTGCTAAATTTATTATTTTTTACCTTGAATGTTGAATGTTCATTGCTCTAATTTATTTTTATATTTTGATATTTCATATTTTGTTCAAATGTTTAATATATCTGCTGTTCATATGTTCATTCATTAGTGTGCTATATGATTAAAATCTTGTCCCGGTTTTAAAATAAAGCACAGCAATGATATTTGAGAGTGTTTCTCCCTTTTCAGGAAAAGTATCAAAAAAGTATCGAAATCGCAATTCTTGACTTGGTATCGGTATCGAAACAATAATTTTGGTATCGCGACAACACTAATAACAACAATATCCTCCGGTCAATTGTTATCAGCGTGAGCTCCTCTCCCAAGGAGTACAACAGCAAAAGGGCTGTTGCATTCAATATATTAAAACACAGAAAACATACCTGACAAAGGTGTAAATAACAATAATATCCTCCGGTCAAATGTTATCAAAGTGAGCTCCTACACAAATTAAATGACAGAAATATGTTAGCGTACTACACAATAAGTTTAAGCTAGCAGGTAAACTTATAAGTGTAGTTTAACAGAGGAAAACAAAACAAAACACGGAAATTTCTGTGACCACAGTGTCGCTCAACTCTCCCAAGGAGTACAACAGCAAAAGGGGAGAGGAAAAAGCGTGAGACACATTTATAGGGGGGACCCACGAAAGTGAACGTCGGGGTACAGAAACTGAGTCTCAAACGTTCCACATATTGACTCAGGAGGCAGGACATGTCAGGTTATAACTATTAAAACAGATTTTGTGTAATTATAATACTACATATTACTGTTGTATATTTGACTCTGTTACACATATTACTGCTGTTACATATCCCTTTTCCAAAAGTACAATAAAATGATAAGTAAGAAAAATGTAAATACGCTAAATAGCAACTTTCTTTTGTGGAGTCCTATTTGTATCCATGTAGCTGGGTGGTAACACCCCCAACGTAAGTACTTGTATGCCTTTCTTCCTCTGACTGCGCTTTCTGCGCTTTCTTTAGAACAGTCACCCACCCAAAACCCCATAGAGACTGTGTCTGTCCCCCAACCACCGAAATTATTTAAAGAAATAAAAACAAGAGGAGTTCAACATAAAAATCTAATAAAAAATAAAACTAACTCCTCAGTAGCACAAAATAAGAGAATGAAATGTGGGCTGTTAAATATCAGGTCACTGTCCTCTAAAGCTGTTTTAGTGAACGAATTAATATCAGATTATGATATTGATTTACTTTGTCTTACTGAGACCTGGTTGTCCCACGAGGAGTATGTTAGCCTAAATGAATCCACCCCCCCCAGTCATATTAATACTCACATTCCTCGAGGCACAGGCCGAGGAGGTGGAGTGGCAGCCATATATGATTCGAGCGTTTAATGGACCCTAAACCTAAACTAAATTATAATTCATTTGAAAGCCTTGTTCTTAGTCTTTCTCACCCAAACTGGAAAACACTGCAGCCAATTCTATTTGTTATAGTGTACCACGCTCCTGGACCGTACTCTGATTTTATATCTGAATTCTCAGAGTTTCTATCAAGCTTAGTCCTTAAATCAGATAAAGTAATTATTGTAGGTGATTTTAATATTCATGTGGATGTTAACAATGACAGCCTTAGTAACGCATTTATATCATTAATAGACTCAATTGGCTTCTGTCAGAGTGTAAATAAACCAACTCATTGTTTTAATCACACTCTTGACCTTGTTCTATCATATGGCATTGATATTGAACATTTAATAGTCTTCCCACATAATCCTTTCCTATCTGACCATTATTTAATAACTTTTGAATTCATACTATTAGATTATAAGCTATTAGGCAAAACTTCCTACAGCAGATGTCTATCTGACAGTGCTGTAGCTAAATTTAAGGAGGAGATTCCTTCAGTGTTTAATTCAATGCCATGTCTGAAATCCTATAATGACTTTAGTCCCTCTGAAATTGATAATCTTGTCGATAGTGCTGCAGGCTCATTACGATTAGACTCTATCGCTCCTATAAAAAGGAAATTATTAAAACATAGGAGACTAGCACCTTGGTATAACCACCAAACCCGCCAGTTAAAACAAATAGCTAGGAAATCTGAAAGGAAATGGCGCTCTTCCAAATGATCAGAATATCGCTCAATTTGGCATGATAATCTTAAAACTTATAGAAAGGCCCTCCGTAATGCCAGAGGAGCCTATTACTCAGCACTAATAGAAGAAAATAAGAATAACCCTAGGTTCCTCTTCAGCACTGTAGCCAGGCTAACAGAGAGTCACAACTCTATTGAGCCACATATCCCCATAAACTTAAGTAGCAATGACTTCATGAGCTTCTTCTATAATAAAATTATTACTATTAGAGAGAAAATTAATCACCAACTGCCATCAACAGTTATCAGTGGCTCTCCAAGTTCAGGGACTTCTGCCAATGTAAACTTAGATATATATTTAGACTGTTTTTCTGCTATCGATCTTCATCAGTTAACTTCAATCATTTCTTCATCGAAGCCATCAACCTGTCTATTAGACCCGATCCCAACTAGGCTGCTTAAAGAAGTTGTTCCCTTAATTGGCACTTCTTTACTGGATATGATTAATCTTTCTTTATTATCAGGATATGTACCACAGTCCTTTAAAGTAGCTGTAATTAAACCCCTTCTTAAAAAGCCCACTCTTGACCCAGGGGTTTTAGCCAACTATAGACCGATTTCTAACCTCCCCTTCCTCTCTAAGATTCTGGAGAAAGTAGTCGCCAAAGAGTTGTGTGACTTTCTACATAACAATTCTACAAAACAGTTTATTTGAGGATTTTCAATCAGGATTTAGAGTTCATCACAGCACAGAGACAGCTCTGGTTAAAGTTAATAATGACCTTCTGATTGCTTCTGACAATGGACTTGTACATGTTAACGATGAATCTTCAATAAATACTACAGTTAGTCATGGAGTTCCACAAGGTTCTGTACTTGGACCAATACTATTTACTTTATATGTGCTCCCTTTAGGCAACATTATTAGGAATCACTCCATTAACTTTCACTGTTATGCAGATGATACACAGTTACATCTATCAATCAAGCCCGATGAAATTAATCAATTATCTAAATTACAAACCTGTCTTAAGGACATAAAATCCTGGATGACCTGCAATTTTCTGATGTTAAACTCAGAAAAAAACGAAATTGTTGTTCTTGGCCCCAAAAACCTTAGAGACTCACTATATTGAGCATAGCGTTAGTTCAGGCAGGGCACGAAGTCAGGCTTAGCTTTCAGTTACAGCTATATCATACGATCACAGCTAGTCATAAACATACATCAGCTGATTCCTCTAAGCTTCCCATTGGATACCATGCACAGTCAGCTGACAGCTCACCTGATTTCCTCAAGCATCCAATTGGCTAACATCTACATGGCGCCTTATTTAAGCTGCTTTAGCCTGCCTGCCTATCTCTGCTGCTCCTCTACAAGCCTTTTTGCCAGGATGTTGTGTGCGTTACTTGTGGTTTGTCGTTTGTTTCTACTTGTCCTGTCTGCGGTGAGTATGATGGCGGGTCGATTGCATTGTGAAGTCTCAGCAGCGATCTCGGCTGTTGGGGAGAGTGTCGCTTTTGAACAACATCCGCAGTTCTGTCCGGCTGCTCTGGTTCTGCGGGGTCTGCAGAAGGGGGGGAGGAATTGCGGCTCCGGCTCCGGGCGCTGCGCTGCGCTGCTTTCAGGGGGAGCGCGGGTCCGAGGCGCAGCGGCCGGCTCCACCTGTCTTGCTTGTCAGCTCTGTCCAACATCCGGTTGTCGCTTGCCGTCATGGGTTCAAGGGTCCAGGGTTCGGTTTGGCACGTCAGGCCGGACAGTCTTCCTCCGCAATTGTTTCCCTCTTCGCTGTCTGCAGGTAGAGCGCGTGGTCCCACAGGTGCAGCGCTGACGATGACGTCACAGCAGCTTGTTTGACGGCGTCACATTCCCGCCGAGAATGCTGGGAAGTGCAGTCCCAATCACCATAGGGAAGAACGTGCTGCCTCTCAAAAAAGGGGGGCATGAGAGATAAACGTCCCTGAGCTGGGGAAGGCGCTAAGAAAGCATTCTGTTATAGGGCTGGTTCATGGTTCTTAGCTGGGCTGACTTGGTTGCCAAAACCTACAATCTGCTTTGAAAGAGCTGAGATAGTCGATGCTTTACTGAAGAAGGATAACAAAAAGGTTCATATTGGTCCATTCATAAATCGCCTTCTCAACAAGCATTAAGGTATAGCTACCAGGGATATTCAGGAAAAAAAAAAAAAAAAAAAAACATTAATTGATCTGCTCTTGCAAAGGCAAAACTAAGGCATAAATAGTTTAACCCCCTTCAGACCCTGTGTCCATTACAATGGACGTCACTTGACAGGGGGCTTCTTTTTTACTTTTTGCAACATTTAACAGACAAAAATAGGTATGATGTTGTCATATGATGTTGGTATTTTAAGAATTGTTTGGACCCGATGTCCATTGAAATGGACAAGAAAAATAACAATTAAAGGGTTTTGATTAAAAAAAAATAAATAAATAAATAAAAAAAAAAAAAAATTTCTTTATTGATTCTCATTTCTGGTTGCATAAAGGATGGGGAAAAAAAAAGTCATTATTATATTTTTCACACTCGGAACATAAGGCGGGTCTGAAGGGGCTACATCCTCTGGCACTTTTTCCTTATTTTATGCTATAATCTACAATGCCATCAGTTGATTAAGGAAGCATGTAGAGGCGCATGGCTAGCCAAGGCAGATGTCACAGATGCATTTAAGTCATGCATTACACCTTCACATTGGCATCTGTTTGGTTTAAATGAAGAGAAATGTACTTCTCAGTTAGGCTCACCTTTGGTTGTTACAGCAGCCCCACATATTTGATACCTATCAGAGGCTCTCTGCTGGATTCTTTTAAATAACTGCAACTGCTTTCGTGCTCCATCTCGTAGACGATTTTCTGTTAGTTGACTATCAATTCAAAATCAGACCATGCATTTTGCTCTTAAATATACCTTTAAACATTAGGTCTTCTGCTAGCCAAGGAGAAACATCAGGCCCTGTAAGGCTAGAGTCTAGGCTTCACTCTAGATAGTGTACTGATGAAAAATTGCATCAGAGAGGTAATGAAAGCAGCAGGCAGTAGTAATTTTCAAAAGAGAACTGCTCTCTTTGCTTGGACATCTTAAATTGGCATGTGTGTTATTCCCCAGGGAAGTTCCCCTATATCCAGGCTTCTGGACCTCTCCGATTTATAGAGAACTCCATGATATGGTGAGCTTGGAGAAGGGCTGCAGATCCGAGCCCCAGTCCTGATCTCTTCTGTGTGATAATGGTATGGCATCTCCTTCTTTTACAATGAGCAGCTAAAATCATCATTTGCCATTAATTATAAAAGACGCAGCATATTGAGTACATATAAATGAATCGAACACTGTGTGCCAGTTCACCTGGAAGCTTTATGTCAACAGCAAGGTCTAATAGTGTGACTGCTATGATCTACTAGATCACTAATGAACAGCTTTGCTGAGCTTAGAAGACAGAGAGCAGACATGAGGGGCATTTAGGGAAGAGCAATGGATCCTCAAGTTTTTCGGTGTTGGGTACAGAAATAATGGAGATATAATTCATTCAACATACAGTAGTAGTGGCATGATTGACCTGTATGATAACCACCCTTCCGTAGGTTTTGGGGGGGTATTTTAATAATCAGTGGTTCACAGACATATGGCTAAAATACTGTCATCCTTGCCAGCTAATGCCTCTTCTACCTTTTTTAATGAATGTACAATTGTTGTTTCATGTTTCTGTGGGGAAAAGACTGGTCATGGGAACAATCATGTTTTTTCGACAATGAGGCAACTGCCAACATCATTTACAAGGGCGTTCTTCAGTTCCATTCATTAATAGATTTGTAAGACGCCTCACTTGGTTATCTATGTTGGGTAAATTCATTATTAGAGCAGCTCATATTCCAGGCTTGGATAACAATTGCTGATTTTTGTCCCGTTTGAATCGCAGAATTTCGCCAGCTGTGCCCGGAGGCAGCGCCATCCAGCCTGACTTGCCCCCCATTTTCTCAAACCGTGTTAGAGTAAACACAACCATGCAATATACAGGCTATCTACTGCTCAGTATATGCGATCTGGCTTAGCTAATCTACATTAAAATAACTCATTCAATTCGCATAAATGCAGCATCCGTAGCTCCTGTCTCGACGCTAAGGCTATGGGTAAATGCTCATTATCTGCTTACGAACGATACCTCCTGCCTGAGGCCAAGCAAATCTTGATGCTCAAAGCAATGAGTGCTTGTAATTTCCGGCTTAAATTCATTAATGTATAGCATATTTCTGGGGATATCTCTAGTATACTTAGCCTTGTACTTCAACTAGTGTCTGCTTAGACGTATTGGTTTATAGTCCTGCTGGCTCCTCTTACTGGCACTTCCATGTAGCTCATGGAAGGGAGGTTGCCTGGTGTGGTTCTTTGGGGGTCTCTGCTGCCGCTCTCCTTGTCTTAAACCTTTCCATGTATGCACATGGAAGGTTTCCACGTAGGCACGTGGAAGGACAAGGAGGTCCCATACAGAGCCACACCACCAAATATAACCCTCTGTTCGGGAAATATGTTTTTGCTGGTTTAATTTAAATACACTCTAGCATAACTTCTGAGGGATCTCTTTATTAATCCTCAGCCAAGTTACTTAACTAGTATCTGCATAAATTATTGGCTTTATTACTGTTATTTATTTCTTACAAAAATTTGCGCTGCTGGCTCCTCTTACCGGCACTTCCATGTAGCTCATGGAAGGGAGGTTGCCTGGTATGGTTCTTTGGGGGTCTCTGCTGCCGCTCTCCTTGTCTTAAACTTTTCCATGTATGCACATGGAAGGGCAGGGAGGTGTGCTCTCCCTGCCTTAAGGTTTTCCACGTAGGCACGCGGAAGGACAAGGAGGTCCCAGAACAGAGCCATACCGCCAAATGTAATTCTGCTTGGGATATAAGATATTTTGACGAAAGTGGTCCTGACTGAAATTGAGCATAGCGTTAGTTCAGGCAGGGCACGAAGTCAGGCTTAGCTTTCAGTTACAGCTATATCATACGATCACAGCTAGTCATAAACATACATCAGCTGATTCCTCTAAGCTTCCCATTGGATACCATGCACAGTCAGCTGACAGCTCACCTGATTTCCTCAAGCATCCAATTGGCTAACATCTACATGGCGCCTTATTTAAGCTGCTTTAGCCTGCCTGCCTATCTCTGCTGCTCCTCTACAAGCCTTTTTGCACCCACCTCCACCCCAGCTCCTCCTTTTTATATTTCTAATTAATCAATGTCATTTTCTGATTGCCATTGATGCTTGCTCTGTTCTGTACCCTGGGGGGTCTCTGCTGCCGCTCTCCTTGTCTTAAACTTTTCCATGTATGCACATGGAAGGGCAGGGAGGTGTGCTCTCCCTGCCTTAAGGTTTTCCACGTAGGCACGCGGAAGGACAAGGAGGTCCCAGAACAGAGCCATACCGCCAAATGTAATTCTGCTTGGGATATAAGATATTTTGACGAAAGTGGTCCTGACTGAACTTAAGATATAGTTACTCTAGATGGCATTAACTTGGCCTCTAGCACCACTGTCAGGAATCTTGGAGTTATCTTTGATCAGGATTTGTCATTTAACTCCCACATAAAGCGGACCTCTAGGACTGCCTTCTTTCATTTACGTAATATTACAAAAATTAGGCACATACTATCACAGACAGATGCAGAAAAACTAATCCATGCATTTGTTACTTCAAGGTTGGATTACTGCAACTCTTTATTATCAGGTTGCCCCAATAAGTCCATTAAAACGCTCCAATTAATTCAGAACGCTGCAGCACGAGTACTGACAGGAACTAGAAAAAGAGATCACATCTCTCCTGTACTAGCTTCTCTGCATTGGCTCCCTGTAAAATGTAGAATAGAATTTAAAATCCTCCTCCTCACCTATAAAGCTCTTCATGGTCAGGCCCCTTCATATCTTAAAGAGCTCATAGTACCCTATTACCCCACTAGAACACTACGTTCTCTGAATGCTGGGCTACTTGTGGTTCCTATAGTCTCTAAAAGTAGAACAGGAGCCAGAGCCTTCAGTTACCAAGCTCCTCTCCTGTGGAACCAGCTTCCAGTTGTGGTTCTGGAGGCAGACACCCTCCCCACATTTAAGAGTAGGCTTAAGACATTCCTCTTTGATAAAGCTTATAGTTAGGGCTGGATCAGGTGAGTCCTGAACCATCCCTTAGTTATGCTGCTATAGGCCTAGACTATCGGGGGATTTCCCATGGTGCACTGAGCTCCTCCCTTCCTCTCTCTTTCTGCACTCATTCATGTTCCATTAATGCATGTTACTAACTTCACTTCTTCCCCGGAGTTCTTGTGCTTTCTCGTCTCGCAGGTTCTTGTCGATCCTGGTGGAGCCTCCTGCCATGGTCCAGCTAGATTGCCATTGCCAATACTGTTGTTGCTGTGCGTCTGTCTGTCTGTCTCTCGCTCTCTCTCTCTCTCACCCCAACTGGTCGAGACAGATGACCACCCACCTAGAGCCGGAGGATCTGTCCTAGGTTTCTGCCTTTTAACAGGCAGTTTTTCCTTGCCCTTGTCGCCAAGTGCTTGCTCATGATGGTACTGTTGGGTCTCTGTAATTAATGTTTTAAAGAGTTCGGTCTAGACCTGCTCTATTTGAAAAGTGTCCTGAGATAACTTCTGTTATGAATTGGCGCTATACAAATAAAATTGAATTGAATTGAATTGAATTGACTCTACACTCGTGTGTTAGCAAAGCTAATAAAGTAAAGGTATACTACGCTTCTTCCTTCCGGCAGTCTAAGACTGCTCTCTTACATTTCGTCTTAACTCTCCCCGGGTCCTTACAGGTGGGTCAGATGCTCCGCACATTGACCAGTGATACCAGGTGTCCTTTGCTGTCCAGCCGGACCGCGTGTGAGGTTCTCTCTATCACCCGGTATGGTCCTGTCCACCTTGGCTCTTACCACTTCCTTTTGATGACCTTCAGCAACACCCACTCGGTGTCTTTTGGGGCCGGTGCCTGCTCTGCACCTCCTTGGATTACAGCCACCTGTTTAGAAAAGGCTGAAACCCGTGCCCTTAGTATGGCTTATAGGCCAGGAATGGAGTGGGTGGGGCTGTAACCCCCCCAGCTCCAGGTCCCGGAAACTGCTGACCACACACAAGCTCATATGGTGTAAACCCTGTAGCGGAGTTCACTGAACTCCTTGCTGACATTAAAGCTAGTGGGAGGGCTTCTAGCCAGCTGGGTTTACTGTGTGCACATATTTTACCCATCTTTCCCTTCAGGGTCTGATTCATCCTTTCGACCTTACCCTGAGACTGAGGATGGTGTGTTTCAAGCCTAGCTTAGCTTCAACTTCTTGCAGGTGTTTGTTTTTGAAGTGTGTGCCATTGTCAGATCTTATTCTCCTTGGGAAACCATGTATGGGGATGTAATGATTAATTAAAAATGTAACCACGGTTTCTGCGTCTTCCTTTTTTGCTGGTACAGCCTCTGGCCAGCCAGTGTATGCATCCACAGCCACCAAGAGGTATCTGTACCCCTTGACACGATGTGTCATGTCTGTGTAATCGATTATGATTTCTTGACCTGGTAAGGATGGTAGGGGAGATTTTCCCTGATGTGGTTTCACTGTGGGTCTTATATACATTACGAATGCTGCATTCTTTAATATAGTTCTCAATCATTGCGGGTAGAAACAGATGCCACCAGTGTGTCAACTGATGCTTAATTTGTCTACTACCACAATGTGTCGGTCTGCGTGCTTGCTGGAGCATCACTTGTGTCAGTCCTGGAGGGAGGACTGGCCTTCCCTCCGGTCCCCTCCATAGTCCTTCAGTCTTTACTGCTCCCCTGCCCACCCAAACACTCTTATCCTGTTATAGCCGGCTTTCAGTTTAGCTGCCTGGTCTGCGGCGTCATTTCCTCCAGCAGTCAGTGTCTCGGTCTTGTCATATCCTTTGCACTTAATCACTGCCACTTGTCTGGGCTTCATTAGTGCTTTTCGAGTCTTGTCTGTCGTAGTGAGGTCATGGTGAATGCTTGTGAGTTTAGAAACTCAACTACACTATGTGTGGTAAGTACTGTTATTGCGTGTCCCATTACGATGTGAGCTGTTTTATTAAAAAGTTTTGCGACTCCCGCTGCATGTCTGGTGCATGGTGGGTGTCTGTTCTCTGTTGCATCTAGCGTCACGCTTGGATATGTTAGTACCTGTCTCCCCCCCCCCCTTTTTCTGAAAAAGCACACCATTAACTGAGTTGGGTTTTTCAGAAACATCCAACTCATCATTCAGTTCTACTACAGCTGCTATCCCTTCTGGTCCTGCAAACAACACCTGAGCCCCCGCACCCTCCACGGCCATAAATGCTTCATGATACACCCAAGTTTCATCCCGATCATAAAACAATGTGACATTGATAGGATCAGGGGGAGGGGCATAGGGATTCAGCATATGCAACCACGGCTTCCAGTCTGTGTACAATGAATTTACACCACCCCCTTTCGACGTCTCTGGCAGCACCAACCCCCAGTAAATATCCGCCCACTGCCCTATAGCGCCCGGTGTGTTGTCTTGAGCTAAAAGCATCTGTGAATGAGACCGCACCTGGCTCACTGATCCCTGCTGTGGTGGGCCGTACCTCAGTTGTTGTGGGTAGTTATTTTGGGGTGGTGTATCTATTTGGCAGTGCCTTGCCCAGTGACCTGGTTGACCACAGGTCCAGCATGGACCACGGGGTTGCTGTGGTGCCATGCCTCTTCCCCGCCCTCCCGATCTAAACCCTCCCCTTCCCATCTGTCGTGGAGGTTGAGCAGAGGCCAGGAGTAGGAGCAGCAGAGCAGGGGCCCAGGACATCAAACATTTTTTCTCTAAGAATGGTGAGAGTAAAACTACCGAGGGCAGCTGAAACAATTACTTGTTCATTCATTAATTGTCTGTAACTGCTTACCTTAGACGGGGCGCAGGGGCTGGAGCATACGTTAGCTGTCATCGG
The DNA here is from genome assembly GCF_905237075.1 of Dicentrarchus labrax. Classification (NCBI taxonomy): domain Eukaryota; kingdom Metazoa; phylum Chordata; class Actinopteri; family Moronidae; genus Dicentrarchus; species Dicentrarchus labrax. The sequence goes on from NW_026136708.1 coordinate 14,660, forward strand.
GTGAGAGGCGGACTGGACAAGTCGCCAGTTCATTGTAGAGCAACGATTCCTAGTGTAGCTAACTGAACGTTACTAATTTGGAGGCTATCTACAGCGGACTGTGTGTTTCACACATATTATCACTGGCGGACAGCGCTCCAGTAAGCACCCACTCAGTTACGAGGCTGCATTGAATTGTATTATGACTCATTCAAGTTCTACTCAGTAATTATGAGCATTAGGCGAAGGTCAATTACGTTATATGATGTGTTCAAATGTGGTCTTCTAAAGTGTTGTTATTGGTGGGACGTTTGAATAGCCTAAATACAAAAAAAGTTAAATATACCATAATAGCTGACAATAACAAAGTAAAAAGACATTGCTGACATTACTCAAAAGAGCTTGCCCTCCACACGCAAAGTGAGCAGTCTGTCTAGAGCTTCGGTACTGAGAAGCCCATTTAGAGTTTGTGTATTCCAAGACTAGGTTAGTTCTTCATCAGTTTTTCCATGAAACATAACATTTAATGTTTACAAAAAGCAATACATAATGGAGCAATAAACCTTTATGCTCTGCTGCTCCAGAATCAGCAGTGGCCGCTTCGTCTGAGTTTGACCCAGCAGCAGACCCTCACCCCCAGCAGTCCAAAGATGCCTTTGATGGTGAGTGAGTGATGTAGACACTGGTTGGCTGTTTTGGTTTATTAGTGAACTGCTGTACCACTGGCAATTACTAAGACATTAATCAACCCCTTGGCTATTTCAATTATATAATCAATAGGAAAATATAGAATTTTTTTATAACTCAATGTAAGTCACTGTTGCTGTTGACAGAGCCAGGCCCATGTCCCTAAAGCAAGGCTACTTAAGATAGTGAAGGGAATTGTGAAGCAGATCGAAGCTGTTCCAGTCATGAAACTAAAAAAGTGGCAATGAAATATCCTGGGGTACAGGCGCCCATGCTGATATTCTTTCAGGGGGCCCAGAATTCCTAGCAACTGCCCTGGTGGTCTTTATCCAGAATTGCCCACTAGAGATAAGACACTTGACTCTCTGCATTGTAGTGGCTAGAGACTGGGCCTGAGAGGTCCTAGTACTCAGAACATTCTCCACGATGGGTTTCACAAGGTCATCTGATGGTGCTGATCAGTTTCAGGTGGTGCAGCTTCTTCAAACTTCAAACTTCATGTCCATTTTATTTTTGCTTTTTGTTTTACTTCAGAATAAAAGTCTGCCTCTTCCCAATTGTGATGCGACTCACATCACCCCTTGAGTGGAAAGCTCTCTCTCTTCTTACAAAACCATCTGCAACCCTGTTATTCTGCTTCTGTTGGTAGGTGTAGTTAACTTTCCCTTTCTTTTCATTCTTCCATCTTTTCTGTGATGGGAGTGTTGCAGCCTGTACTTTTTGCCACTTTCCCTGTTAGTTGCTTTTCCCTCTTTCCCTTTGCTTTTTGTATTTGTTTTGAAAGTCCTCGAACCAGTGCCTCGTGAAAAAAAGGGTCTTCTGAATACACGTCACATGTAAGTTGTCTCATTTGTCTTACTTTTGGGTGTTTTTCATGTGCTGGAATTCGTTATTGCTTTTCTCATAGATACAGACAAAAAGACTTTCTGCCATGTTTAGACCTTGGATGATGTGGAGCTGGAATGAAGTTGACTGACAATTGGACGGCACCATGTTCTCCTGCATAATGGGGAAGGACAGTGTTTTCTAGTTTGAGTTTAAATTTTATATTTTTGTCAATCCCCATGTGTCAGAATGGCCTGATCAGCCACTATATAAGATTCCTCTCTGTCTGGGTCAGTTTGTAAGGCTAGTTTAGTCTGCAGTTCTGTTCAGTTCATGTTAACACTTCCTGAGTTAGGTTACGTTTAGTTGACCTTATGGGCCTAGAACTTTACTGTATATTTTGTAAATTGGTAGTTTCATTTTTTGGTAAATAATAATCTGAGTAGTTTGAAACATTGCCTGTGTTGTTAATAAAGGGACAGGAAGTATTTCACATGATGTTAAAAAGTAAGCTATGCTCCCCGAATCAGCCACTGGCTCAGTAAATATTACTGTTAATCTTAAGAATTTAAACATGAAAGCCTTTTACAGGTGAAGTGATTTCTTCTATAAAACACTCACACATAAAAAAGTATGCATTAAGATGTTTATAACAGTTAACAAAACTCAGTGTTGAACACCTCAGGGATTAAAGAGAGTTAATCTGTGAGCAATTCTGCTTTGAGCTGTGTGCTTATCTCCTCCAAGTACTCCTGTATCTAATGATTATACACCCTCTATATGCTTCAGGAGCTAAGCACTGTGCAGCCGAGTTGGAGCTCAGAAAAGTGGTCCCGTCATTAAAACCATAGGCTCCTATATGCCATCCTCTGAACTTCTTCAGAGTACGTTAGAATTATGATAGATACTTCAATGAAACTAAGCTCCTGTATCACAGCAGCCCGAGTTTCCGTTGTAAATCACCTACCCACCACACGTTTTTCCCTCAAATATATACCAGAGCCTCTCCACTTTACCTGCAGTGGGGCTTTTAGCGAGCAAGACATCAATTATCTTTTGACTCTGTTCTTCAAGCCTTCCCTGTTGTGTATACATGTATGGTGACTAGCTGCCACCCAAACACATTCATTTAGAAAATAGTGTAAAAACTATATAATATAATGATCTGATGATAAGTGATGAAAAAAGACCAGGAAATAAAACAATGTATTGCTTGATATGCCTCCTTCAGATATTTCTATTCAATGCTTTACGAATGTGGCACTATAATGCTATGGTTCTGAGTTGAAATGTCTTCATTTGGAGTCTTTTCTAACCAAATATTGACATGTGATTAGGACGGAGCCGAGCTAGCTATATGCTAAGCTAGGCTAACCATGCCATGGCTCCATCTTAATACTTAACATGCAGATTTGAGATTGATATAGTTGTTATATGTTTTCAACTCAATCCTGGAAAGAGAACAATTCGGTATATTACAACTATTCTTGTAAAGTAGCTACAATGAGCTTTCATTTTGTGTTGATTCTGGCGGCCACTGTGGACGAAAATGGTAATGTTTCCACCCCCACATTTCATTTATTTCAAGGGTAAATATGACCCAGTGGCAGGTGGTGACACAAACTGTATATAGTCAATCTCCTGATGAATTTGTTTCGTTATGTAGGTCATATAGAGGCATCAGTATTAAATTGAGACTGATTCGTAACCACTGAAATCTCCTTCTACTATGTTTTAGCCTCTTCAATACAAAAAATACAAAAGTTTGACAGTTTTAAGATTAGACAGTTTTTCTAAATACAGTGAAGATACATGTTTTCCATGTGACAGTAGTAGTGCTATGGTGTTCCTTAGCTGCATCAATATATCCACTAGACCCCCTCATAAATCCTGCCTGGGGGATGGCTCATGTTTCCACATGAAGGAGAGGCTGAACTAACCTATTACTCACTAGTGGCTCCACTGTTTCCTCTGCCCTGTATCCAGACAGCCTGTTTGTTTGTTTCCACCATTTGAGCTGGAACTTGTTCAAGACAAAAAAAAATGCTGTAGTGTCGCTGACTAAAAAAAAGATGTTGTTGTTTAACCTAACAATAAACCCCATGTTACAAAAAAAATGAAAGACTGCATAAATAGGAAAAGGGTAGCTTTTAGAAATAAAAACAGGGCAGGACTCTCAGTAGTTCCAAAAGAACTTAAACAGCTCCTTACAAATGCAAGAGAACAGCACAGGCAAACAATGAAACAGAGTATTCAAACACCCAAAAACTTTGGACACTATGAAATCATTTACAAACAGGAACTCTGCAAAACAATAAATTATCAATCTGGATGAACAACAAAAGTCAAATGAGCTGAATGACTTTTACTTGAGGTTTGAGTCACAAAACTTCTCTCGGCAGTATGACAGTATGTTGTTGTCTTTGCAAGATACTGATGCCATCCACTGGCTGGAAGTGGACCTGCCCAGTGTACAGTCCCTTTTTAGTAAGGTGTGCACTAAGAAGTCCACTGGGCCAGACGGACTGCCAGCTTTCTTGATTAAAAGCTGTGCAGAGGAACTAGCACCATCATGGTATTCCATATTCCAACGATCTTTGGACACTCACACTGTCCCAGCTTTGTGGAAGAAGTCAGTCATAACACCAGTGCCTAAAAAGCCCTCTGCCACAGTGGTCTAGACCTGCTCTATTTGAAAAGTGTCTTGAGATAACATCTGTTATGAATTGGCGCTATACAAATAAAATTGAATTGAATTGAATGGAATAATGATTTTCGTTCTGTGGCTTTGACCTCTATTGTCATGAAATGTTTTAAGAAATGTGTAGTGTCTCTGCTCAAGAAAGAAGTCGAGCCAGACTTAGACAGAAACGCAGCACTGAAGATGTCATCCTCTGCATTTCACACTTTAGTTCTAAGCACCTTGAGAACACAAAAGCCTATGCTAGAATTATATCTATTGATTTTAGTTCAGCATTTAATACAGTGCAGCCCTATTTGCTTATAGAAAAGCCTAAGTTTCAGTGTTAATCAAATTCAATTCAATTCAACTCAACAGCGCCAATTCATAACAGAAGTTATCTCAGGACACTTTTCAAATAGAGCAGGTCTAGACCGAACTCCTTGTAACATTATTTACAGAGACCCAACAGTACCACCATGAGCAAGTACTTGGCAACGGTGGCAAGGAAAAACTTCCTTTTAAGAGGCAGAAACCTAGGACAGAACCTTCGGCTCTAGGTGGGTGGTCGTCTGTCTCGACCAGTTGGTGTGAGAGAGAGAGAGAGAGAGAGAGAGAGAGAGAGAGAGAGAGAGAGAACGGAGGTTACGACAGAAGGACAGAGAGAGACAAGGGTGCACAGAAACAACAGTAGCAACAACTACACTAATAGTAGTGACTGATTATGAACATGAAGAGGATGATGATGACGACGACAACAATGATGGGGGACAATGAGCAGTGATTATAGTAATAATAGTATCTGTAGTAATAATAATAATAATAATAACAATAATATGAGTAATATTAGCAATGGGAGTCAAGCAGGACCATGGCAGGAGGTTCCACCAGGATCCATGAGAACCTGAAGTTAGTAACATGCATTAATGGGACATGAATGTGTGCAGAGAGAGAGAGAGAGGAAGAGAAGAGAAGAGCTCAGTGCATCATGGGAAATTCCCCGATAGTCTAGGCCTTTAGCAGCATAACTAAGGGATGGTTCAGGACTCACCTGATCCAGCCCTAACTATAAGCTTTATCAAAGAGGAATGTCTTAAGCCCAGTGTTGGAATGTGGAGATAAATACAGCGTCTCCTCCCAACCACAACTGGAAGCTGGTTCCACAGGAGAGGAGCTTGGTAGCTGATTGGTTTTATTCTTTTTTTTTAATAGGACACAACAAGTGAAAATGAATGAGACATTGTCAGAGACCAAACATACTGATACTGGGGTCCCACAAGTATCTGGGGGATACCCTATACCTTTTACACTGTACACTAATGACTGTAGGAAAGTACACCCCAATAATTATATTATAAAATTTGCTGATGATCAGTGATGTATTTTTTATTTCTTATGTATTACCTGTTTATATTTGGATTCCTTAGTTTTGCTATACATTGTACTTTACAGTTAGATTGAAAGCACCTCATATTGTTACACTGTTCTACTTTTTCGAGGAAGAAAATACTTGAAGTACAGTATATCTACCAATTGTCTGAAGTTTTTTTTTTATTTGCACTCCAAAGAGTGTATATATTTGTTATTTATTTTTGGTATAGTGCTTAACAAGCACAATTTAATTTTGCCCAGTTGTGGCCTGTTGAAGGGCAATAAATATCAAAAGTTCCAAAACATCTATTGTGTTATTTGTATGGATCCACTATATAAACATAATATCTACATACATGGCATTTGATTGGAGGCTAGTCTCACTTTGTCCCACAGCAACATTAAAATTGTTTAGATTTGTGAAGTAACTAGTTACTTTTATAATTTGTAACTGCACCAAAACACAGGAGATGGTCTTTGACCTGAGACAAATGACTGACTACAAGCCAGTGGTCATCAAAAACCAGAAAATTAGCCAAGTGTCCTCGTATAAATATTTAGGTGTCCATATAGACAACCTTCTTTGCTGGAAAACACACATTGATCACCTGCAAATAATCGAGTGCAGCAGAGACTGTATTTTCTAAAGCGACTGTGACTGTACGGTGTGTTCGCGGCTGTGACTCAGAGGTAGAGCGGCTCGTTCCTTAATCAGAAGGTTGTGGGTTCGATCCCCAGCTCCTGGTTCCACATGTTGAAGTATCCTTGAGCAAGATACTGAACCCCAAATTGCTCCCTATGCTGTGCATCGGTGTGTGAATGTGTATGAATGTTAGTTTCTGTTTGATGGACTTTGTCATCACTGAGTGAATGTGTGTGAAAGGGTGAATGTGGCATATAGTGTAAAAGCGCTTTGAGTGGTCGGAAGACTAGAAAGGCGCTATACAAGTACAGGTCCATTTACCATTTACCATCATGCTGATGTTCTACAGGGCGATCCTAGAGAGCATCATTAGATATAGATTCACAAAATAGCTATGAGGACAATAGGGAGGAAAGAATATGAGCCCACAGAGCCTATATGAGCACACAGTCATGAAACAAGCGGAAAAAATCAAATGTGGACCCTCAACATCCCCTCTTCTCTGAATATGAACCTCTGCCATCAGGAAGAAGAAGGAAGTGCAAATCAAAAAGACTGAAGTTATCGTTCGTCCCGACTTCTATCAAGCTGCTGAACTCCACTAAATCAGTACAAACCAGCACCGTAGCACTTTTATTCTTATAGTTTCTTACAGTCTCTTTTTAAGCTGCCCCATTGTCAGTGTTAAAATGTAGTGTTCTCCATGTTTTAAGATGTTTTTATGTTGATTTCGTAAGTGTTTTTTCATGTGTGTTTTGTGTTGAGGTATGCTTGTTTCTGTGAGGCAACAAACTGTAGCACTGTGCCCAAGACAAATTAAATTAAAATTGATTCTATTCTATAATTTATTGTTGTTCATTTGGGGTCGGGTCGCAGTGGCCATCAGGTTATGCAGGGTATTCCAGCAACGTTCTCCAGCTCATCTTAGGGTGATCCTGAGGCATTCCCAAGTCATGAGTAATCCCTTCAGCACGTTTTGGGTCTATACCAGGGTCTCCTCCCAGTTGGACTTGCCTCCAGAAACCTCCAGAGGAAGGCGCCGAGGAGGCATCCTAATCAGTTGCCCGAACAACCTCAGCTAGCTCCCTCTGACGCAAAGGAGCAGTGACTCTGCTCTGAGTTCCCTTTGGATGTCCGAACTCCTAAAAGACACGTGACAAACCAAACTAAACAAGGATTTAACTTTTAGCTTGTTTAGGACATGGGAGAAGTGGAAGATAGCACTTACTCCCAGTAATAATCATAGTTGTTGAGCCATTTTTCAGTTCACAGTAGCTAGCTATTGCTGGAATACATTTAAATAGCTAATTAAACGTTTGTCAGCCAATCAACTGTTACCATATGTAGCTCTTCACATTAACTTAACCACTCATCATTAGAAACTGGAATGAGAATTTTTAAGTGAACTATGATATAATGCCTGTTTCTAATGAAGGCTACACTGTTCAAATACATACATGTCTGGGCTATTATTGGAAGTTTGCAGATATGATCAATGTAACATTAGATAGAAAGCTAGCTAGCAACCTACCTAATCTAGCTGTGTACCTCTAAATATGGATCTGGCTTGGTAGTTAATTCACTTGAGGCAGTAAACACAGTCTGGTTAAACATTTTATTCTGTTTATGGGTAGACAAAATGAATTACAGTGCATCTGTCACAACTAGTTTGCCAATTCCTTGACAAAAGGGTCTCTGACTAAAAATGATCAAGGATCTTATTAACATTGGCATGAGCAATGTATTTTTCTTCTTCAGGCTCATAAAAAGATGCAATAAGCCAAGGGCTTGTGTAAAAGAGTATAACAGTTTATTAATTAATATTTGTCTTAGCTTACTTATATGCTCAGTTAGCAGTCAGAAAATCTGTGCCAATACCATGACAGCACAATCTGCTGTAGCAGCCACAAACCTCCCCGATTCTCTGACAGTCTTATTATTCCATTATATTCTCAGTGTAGCTTTAGGATTAAGCTCGCAAAAACTACAGACCTTACTTCAGGTACTTTCATGAAAACTCCCTTGAAATCCTAATTACTTTCCAGGGAACATGTGTTTTAAAGAGCTCAAATAAAACCTGAATTAACTGTATGGTACCGGGCAAGTCACACAGCAGACAGGACGACAGACTCCTGGGACCCAGCCCATTGACTTGTGTCCTTTGTAGTGGACATTTGGTTTGTGTGAATCACCTTACACTCTTTTGAGCTACTCTATCAAACCCTGCTGTACTGTAAAGAGGGCATCCTGGGCCTCTTGATGATATATCATGGGATAGACTGGGATGCTGAAAATGGGTGGCATATGAGCATGCACATTTAATGGAAAGAGGAAATGTAAATCCAATATTGTTGATGACAATTATATATGTTCTTGTTTATTAACATGTCAGGAATTATATTTAGTAGTTAAATTATTTTTGTTTTGAAACAATAGCCCTTTGAATGTCAACTGTATTGGACAGCAAGACCATCTTAATATACTTAATGTGGAGTCACATTGTTGTAGAAAACAGAACTGAAGCAGAATAGATTCCTTACAATATAATTTAGACAGATTCAGATTTGGACATTTCCTTATGATGAAGAGATGAGAGATGAGGGTGAGTTTTAATCACAAAAAGTGTATTTATGTAATTTTCCACAGAGGTTTCCATTTGTATAAAAAAGGTGGTGAAAATGTGCGTACTCATATGCATCTATCATACCATGTAGACCTTTGAGTCTTACAGTAAATCTTGCAAGTTAGTAAAAAGGGGATTAATAAAAGTGTGAATTTGGTTGACATTTTGTCTAGAGCTTTATTCTTTCACTAGACTGTGAAACATTAACATAGGGATGTATGTGTGATTAACAACCTTTTTGACTAGCCTTAATTTCTTTCTGTAGAGTTAATGTGTTTTTCATTGCATAATAATAATAATTATTATAATAATCTTTATATAAATAATCAAATACATGATCTCTTAAAAAAAAGACTATTATTAAGGTATAAGAATTACCTTCAGGTGTGAGTGACCAGTTAATAGTTTGTTAAAGTGCTACTCTATGATGGCTGTAGCCGTGCCTAATGGGTTTCACCATTATTCACCTTGTTTAATTTTTTATTCATACAGAGTTTAGGGATTCAAATAACACACGTTTTCTTTTTTCAATTTGATCCACCATTACCTCCAGTTCACATTCTGTTAAATTGCATCTCTTCTTCATTTGCTTCTTTGATGCTTCCACCATTTCTCTTCAAAACTTCTAAATGCTGATTCTTCATATGCAAATCAGGCAACTGGGGGTGTGTTTCAAGCCATTTATAGTCAACTGTGGGGGTGATCAGAAGGCTCACGCAGGTGCACACAATTTCAGGATGATTGAGATGTATGTTGGGAAAAACACGTAGGAAGAGACATATGTGACGTTTTATAAATCTGATGAAAAGACTGCATATGCATGTTTCTTGTTTTGTGTGTTCACAGATTTCTACACCTAAATATACACAGTTTTATGCATCTGGCCCCAGATGTTATGAAATTGGATCAGATTGTCTTTTACGGTTCATGTGAGCTTTTCTAGGTTTTCACAAATTGAGCCAGTGGTTTATTGATAGTTTAGACTTTTCAGGTTTTTCCTGTTGAGTAATGTGTTTTTTCTTGGCCGTAGTTAATGCTATTAAGATGAACATTTGGATGTTGTGGGACTGTGAGTGAGCAGAGATTGCCTAAGAGACAGAAGGAGGGAGAGAGGGGGGTGCTGAGGCTAAGGATCTCAGACAGCTCTCCCATGACCTCCGACCAAAACCGACCAACAGGTTTGCAGAGCCAGAATGCAAGGGAGTGGTTATAGCAGTGGGAAGACATATGATACATTTTGTGAGTGTTGATGTGTACTCTGTGCAGGACCTTGTATTGAATTAGTTGAACTTTTGAGTTATGTGACATGGAAAAAGTATTTTTGCAAATAGATCAACAATCGATTGATGCGTACTTAAGTCTGATGTCTAATGGTAGTGAGGCTGGGGTGTCATGGTGAGAAAAAAAAGGGGGGGGCGGGGTTGAAGTTATGTACAACAGTTTTGTTCTAAAAGGTGTCTTTTAAGTGTAAGAACTGGTAAGTACAGTGGTGGGGTAAGTTTTATGTTTGCTGGAGAACGTCAAGGTCTTTGGCTCCAGCCCTGAATCTTTCCTCGAAAATTTTAAATTTTAAAATAACTTAAATTTGGTGCCCAGCAAGTGTCTGCTGAACACCACAAAACAAAGCTCATTTTTAGATCCAAATTTTGCTGTATCACCATTAAATAAATGACTGGAAAATGACTCCCTGCAATGATAGATGATGAGTAGGGAATAGATGAGTGAGATGAGATCACCAATTGCCTCAGTTTCTGTCTCCGAATCCATATTCTCGTCATTCCTGACCTTCACTGGGCTGTGTTGTGGGAGCCTCTGCTTCAGACCACTGCACAGTTGACAGTTTGATCAAGCCTAATGAATTGAGTGTTCAGCTAAGGCACAGGCCTGCAGGCTCACAGGCCTTCTGTGTGTCTGCTCAATGCAAGGACTGTGGACACAGTCATTGCAGACTGTAGCCGGGTTACTGCACCAACCTGGGAAATTATTGGTTTTGTATTATGTTATGGTTTTTCCAGCAAGTGGATGCAAAATAAAGTGATGAAACCATTTCAAGACACATGGACATATCTACTTTATAATAAACAGAAAAGGTCATACAGCAAGGTAGACTATGGCTAAATTATACTCTGCTGTTTTAGACTGAATTTTAACATGCTGTGAATACTACAAACAATGTATTGATAAAAAAAAATCTGTATGTTTACAGGGTTTTTTTCATTTATTTATTAACATATTTTTTGTATGTAATGAATGTCTAATATAAAAAGCCGTGAAAAATCTGTAACTGTAAATAATCATAAAATTACTTCTTATTTAAAGAAAATGTCCCTTTTTAACATAAAAAGACATTTAAATACTGTTAATACATTTTAAAAAATTATTTAAAATTAGTAATAACAACTTATAATACATTTTACATGGATTTGTTAATTGACAGATTTGAATAAACACTTTTCAGTCTAAGCATTTGTAAACTGTCAATTTACAGTTTGTATCACTAAAATAATACAGTAATTACTATAATTTCACAGATGGTGATTTTTGTTACAGTTCTATAACTTTTAAAATTCAAAATTAAAATAGAAAAGTAAAATAATAACAGAGCAATAACAGTAAATTTAAGCCTGATTATTTGTAATATAGCAGTGTTGTTGCCTGTATTTATAGGTGTATAAGTATAGGTATTTCATTGTTTTTTGAGAAATTAAAGCTAACCACTGTATTTTAATTATATAAAATGACTGTATTTTTACAAGTCAGTTATTTTCTGTTATTTCAAGTTTTTTTCCCCCCAGAAAACTGTAGTTGCCAGAATATTATCGTTTTTTATTTTGACATAATGTTTTCAGCTAAGTGTGTGAGCTAGGGGTTTAGTGTGGTGATCATGTAATTGCAGTCCTCTGTTTGACTCCAAGCAGGAACCTGGTTCATAAAAGTTCTGATAATGTGATGTTAATGAAGTTTTTGTGTAACTGTACACATTGAGTTACCAATTTATCAGTTACACCTGTACACCCTATACCTATATAGGCCTTTATACACCAGGGACATGATGATTTGGTGAAATACTCAGATAAATAAAAAGTGTACTTTATCCAATCCAATTAAAGCAGTTTAAGGCTGTACCAGAAATGCCAACCCAGTTCTGTAATCTATCCAGTAAAATGGCATGATCAATGGTATCAAAGGCTGCAGTCATATCGAGAAGAATAAGGATGGAGCGTTCACCTTTGTCAGCATGCATCAGCAGGCAGCTGGTGCATCTTTAATAGTCTTGTTCAAATTAAACAGTAGTTCCCTCATGTAGAGGCGGTGGACTTCAAGTTTGTACTTTTCCAATATCTCTCAGCCTTCCTATATTCCCTTCTTTGTTGTCTAATGTTGTTGTTGATCCAAGGAGTGTTATTAATATAGTCATAGCAGCACCTACTGCAAACAGAAAGTAAGCGTTCTATGGCAATTATCATCTTATTTATGTGAAATTTACATGGTGTGGTCTACACATGATGTGTTGTGTTGGCACAAAACGTGGTGTTTGGTCCTGATTTTTCAGTTACAGTACAGGGTTGAAACCACAGGTAGGTGATGGTAAATGGACCTGTACTTGTATAGTGCCTTTCTAGTCTACTCAAAGCGCTTTTACACTAGATGCCACATATACCCTTTCACACAGTGATGGCAAAGTCCATTGATCAGAATCTAACTCATTCATACACATTTACACACCGATGCACAGCATCGGGCGCAATTTAGGGTTCAGTCCTTCTTAGTAGATGACCTGCTCTACTTCTGAGCCACAGCTGTGATGACGCCAGGACGTACAAATGTCATATAGTTATAGCAGTGATCCCATCTAATTAAGTTCAGGCTTCAGGTCAGGTCACTGGGGGTGGTGGGGAGGGTGATCTTCTGAGCACTCAGGAAGTGATGAATCAAAGGTTTCTATCCAAGCAACAAAGTTCTGAAGAGCAGTGAGGTGAGTCTTCCGACCACTCAAAGCGCTTTTACACTATGTGCCACATTCACCCTTTCACACACATTCACTCAGTGATGGCAAAGTCCATCGAACAGAAACTAACACTCATACACATTCACACACCGATGCACGGCATCGGGAGCAATTCGGGGTTCAGTATCTTGCTCAAGGATACTTCGACATGTGGCACCAGTAGCCGGGGATCGAACCCACAACCTTCCAATTGAGGAACGACCTGCTCTGCCTCTGAGCCACAGCCGCCCCAATGGCTGATCAATCAACACCTCCACTCTCATTAGTTTCAGGAAGGATACATTTAGGCTAGAGGATTGTCTGCTTCATCAGTGTCATGCTGTCTATAACGCAGATTCAGATCACTTTACTAATATAAACCGTGATCAACCATACTACTGCAAAAACTGAATGAATCATCAAGCTAGTCCTCCTAAATTCTAATCAGCTCTGTTGTTGTAACCCTCACACAATTACCGTAAGTCAACAATCACAGGATAATTAGTGCACTAACAACTGTGCAGTAGGCTCTTTGTGACAGTGAGAATTATAAAGAGCTACTCGAACCAAAAGCAAAAACTAATTTGTCACGCGTGTAATCTCACACGTATTCTTAGAAATTATCAACAGTCATTTGCTTTGAGAGTTGTTGGCAGAATGTATAAGACCTCTAAGTAGTCATCCAGAGGACATTTATTCCATGTAGCGTTAAACACAGCTCAGTGGCTGGGGATAGTTTAGTTTGTGAGTTATGATCAATAGGGTTGTGGAACACAACCTCTGCAGTTTAGGGGAAACTTAAGGGACACTAAACGTACAGTGCTGAGCAACCAATCATTCGTTGTTTGTTGCTCTTACTATTGTGAAAGCTTTAGGTAAAGCCCTAACGCTGTCTGCAAACCCACTTTACAATTTGTGTTGCTAAAAAGCAAAAAAATGTCTCCACATCTAGACCACCTTGGATCAGGTCTCTTTTAAAACCACTATACCTAGACTTGTTAAATCTGGACAGATTATTTGAGAGAGGCTTAAAGACTCTTGAATAGACAGTTTCTATTTGTGAAAATACGAAAAAGGGAAATTTCGGAGCAGCAAATAAAATAAATAAAGTTCTTACAAATTTGAAAGTGGGTTTCAGATAGCATTAAGGCAAATACAATACAATACAAAAATGTATTGATCAATTTAAGCTTTCTGGTCAGTGACATTCTTGGTGACCTAGCAACTCACATTGGTGACAGGATGTATAGTTCTGTCTTTAAATTTTTTAAAACAGCATTAAATGTTTTGTTTTGTTTTAAATAAAAGCACCCATTCATCAGTCAGAATTACAATGTCTTAGCAGTGGTTGCAGAAAAAATAGGCGAGACCTCCACTCTCTAATGAAGTGTTGCTGCTCACGTGGGCTGTGTGGCTGCTCTGACCTCTTAACATGAGCGCTGAAATGAAAAGCTAGACATTGGCTACACACACAGAAGCTGATGCAGGAAGTGTGTCACAAGGCGTCAGCTCTGCAAATTGTGCTGGGGAGCTGTGTTTACGAGCTCGTCTGCGATCCATGGTTACACACACTTGTCTTTGTATAGGTTTGCATAGATAGATTTGTCTCTCTGCAGGAAATATATGTGCAAGAAGCAATGACTTACCTTTACAAATACAGGACTATTTATAGATCAGGAAAACTCCTGCATTATGTTAATATAAAGAAGCACTGTGAAAATGCCATTTGTGAGACAGGAAATGTTTATTAAATAGTTCATTCTTTCTGAATCCTCTGAGAAGTCATAATACAATTGTACTGGTTTGAAGTCACCATTTGCCTCTTTGTAAGTGTATTTAAACATCTATGGGTATATTTGACCCTTAACAAAAAAATATATATTTTTCTGTATGAATCCCTGAGAGTGGAAAGTATAGTATGCCACGTTGAACAAACCCATATTTTATACGTTGCTGCTCGGCAGCTCAGCATCAAAGTCCAGATATTAAAAGCCTTTAGAGTGCAAACATCTGATGCCACTAAGCCTAAATGCACAATGTTTCCATTAAAGAGACTTCACATGACCACTGCTGATATCTGCATAGTATGATTGAGTAGATTTCATCATTGTGTGTATGATCTTTCCAGGTTCTTTCTATAGCTCATTTAGCTTCATGTCTGTAATTCATTTTTAAACATGTATGAGGACTTGGTGTAACATCTGCAGCCATCATGGAAATGTCAGTTTGAATTATTTAGATGAAGAAAATCAGGTTGAAGTCAATTTTCCATAGTGTCCATATATAGCATGGATAAAAGCTTTGTACAACATTATCTGCCGGAACCATCCCCATATAGAAGATATCCCAGATCCTGCCATCTTGCGCTGGTGACTTCATTCAGAGCCAGAGTCTGCACAGTAGTGATCCAATGGTAATGGTAAATGGACCTGTACTTGTATAGCGCCTTTCTAGTCTTCCGCATCAGGAGCAATTTGGGGGTTCAGTATCTTGCTCAAGGATACTTCGACAGGAGCCGGGGATCAAACCCACAACCTTCCGCTGTCAATCACAATGTGAAACCCCTTTTTTTATAGCTTCACATAACGTATTAAAACCAAACTGTTCGGACTTAACTTTTGGAGAATTGTCATGTCATCCATCTACATATGTTAATGGCTGGAACAATACCTGGTATGCTGTAACAATAAAGATCTTAAAAGATTTTGATACCTCCTCAAGACAATCCCTTAATATCAGCTGACACAACACAGAGGCCTCATCATCAATATCGGCTGATCTTGTGCTTTATTACTTACTGGAGCACAAATCAAAAAGGGTGGGACTTAAGATGGGGTCAGTTTGAAGCACTGAAAGTTGACAAACCAGCTTAAGCATACAGATGTTACAACAGCAATGAATAATAAACACCTCTTGAACTAAAAATTAAGCTTGCCCTGATTAGAATGAAAGCAGACTTGGCCAGATGTGGTGTTATGACATACAGCAGAGCCCTGCACCGGGTCGGTACCTGTGAATACACTGTGTAACAAGTAGTGCGGTCAGTTAAACGCGTCATTAACGGTGTTAACGCAAACCCATTTTAACGGCGTCAATTTTTTTATCGCAAGATTAACGTTCTTTTTGGCCTAGCACACTTTGTAGTTTTTTTCACATGCTGTTGCAACAACTAGTGACGTTAGAAAAACTACAACACCACACCGGATCTAGCTAGACCGGAAACAAAACAACAGGCACACACTTGTTTAAGAGTAGTAGACGTTACGTTTTGAGTGGATGGCGAGCGTGAGACGCCGAAATGGATGCCAATAATATTCTGAATGGAAAGTTTACTTTTAAAAAGTTGCCAAATGGTTCCATTGACAAGACCAAAGTGATCTGTGTGTTTTGTCGTTGTGAACTGAGCTATCATCGCAGCACGTCCAGTCTGAAATACCACTTGATGGCCAAACACACAGCTGACGAGAATTCTCCGCCCCCTCGTCAAAGCCAGGCAACAATGGATGATTTTTCAATAAAAACAACATTTGCACAAAGCAAGCCGATCCACTTTTCCATGTTGATAAGAGCATTCAAATGAGAAAAAATAATGGGACAAAAAGAAATCAAGGGACATTTAGAATAGATAAAAATGAGTTAACTATGACATTAATGCGATTAATCGCGATTAAATATTTTAATCGTTTGACAGCACTAGTAACAAGTGAAAAATGTATGTTTATAAATTCTCACTAACTGCTAGACCGCTGTGAAGTTTGTATGCGAAGACATGAGATCAACCTGTGTGTGTAGAGTGATTTAGCGAACTGTCACAGGACTTAATCAGTCACACAAATACCCAACTTTACAGCAGAAATAAACATGTTTACAGTTTACTTTTTATGCTTATATTTGATAAGACAGGTGAAGTTAGGAAAGGGGGGAGAGAGAGAGGGGCCATGCAGCAAAGGACAGCAGGTTAGAATCACACCCGAGCTACTGTGCTAAGGACACATGGGGCACGCACTCTACCAGGTAAGCTACTGTGTGCCCCTCATTCAGATATCTTGGGTCAGAGGTCAAGGGACCACTTTGAAAATGGCCATGCTAGTTTTTCTATCGTCAAAAATTTTGCCTGCTAAGTAGTATCTTCAATCACTCAACGTCTGTCTGTCTGTCTGTCTGTCTGTCTCTCTCTCTCTCTCTCTCTCTCTCTCTCTCTCTCTCTCTCTCTCACCCAAACTGGTCGAGACAGACGACCACCCACCTAGAGCCGAAGGATCTGTCCTAGGTTTCGGCCTTTTAACAGGCAGTTTTTCCTTGCCCTTGTCGCCAAGTGCTTGCTCATGGTGGTACTGTTGGGTCTCTGTAAATAATGTTATAAAGAGTGTTATGAATTGGCGCTATACAAATAAAATTGAATTGAATTGAATTATTAAAAACAGAACCCGCTGCAGATTCTGAAAAACAGAGCGAGTGGAGGAGGTAAGGATAATGGGGTGGCCAATCAGATTTCAGGAGTGGCCAGAGCCAACTAAGGCCCACCTTCTAGACACACCCCTATTTATAGATTCTTTCCAATACACAATCCTGTTCATCAATATGAATGGATTCATATGCATCGGCCCCAAAATATATATATATATATATATATATATATTGATAAAGGCTGCTTTGGCGTCCCATTTCAAAGTCCTGTATCTCCGACCAGATGGCAGTATGTGAAGTGTTGATTGAGGGAGCTGTTGTAAATGTGTTAGCTGTGTGTGATGGCTCTGTGGTTCATGTGTGAGAGACTGGGTGTGAGGAGGCAGAGGATTTTAGAAGCAGTGTCTGTGTGAAGGCAGGCCTCTCCTAGATTGCAGATTCCAGATGTTATTGAAAATGATTCAGTTCCTCCAGGAAGTTGCAATGTTGCGATCGCAACAATTAACACAAATTCAGCCAATCCTTGGGAATTCTTTGCAACCTTGCAATTTTGTGCTGTGACCGCAACTTTTTCGCAAACTGACCCCTGATCCCTGTAGTTTCCCACAAGTTTCACCAATTAGCAGTCCCCCACACAAAACGTTGAGTCATACTATAAAGGACAAAATATGACATAAGCATACATAAATAAATCAATGTAGAAATAAATAATTAAATACATACATAAAAGACAAATAAATACATTTTGGTTATTTCTGTATTTTTACATTTATTTATTTGTACATTTATTTATTTAGAAAGTAAATTGAGTTGGTGGTGCAACATCACTCTGAAGCAGGATTGGTCAGGGAGAGAATAATGACTTTCAACTGTCATATACCATTATTGTACTATAACAGCACCAAAATGGATGCTAACGGCTTCATTAGATTCACTCAGCACTACATGTTTGAGCGACCAGAGCCAGAATCTGACAGAGTCAACGGACACTGACCTGCCCATGGATCAACCTTGTTCCTCTCAGCCTGCTACAGAATGCTAATGTTTTTCTCCTATTTATGTTAGTAGCATAACCTAGCCAAACACTCAGGCTATCAATAAATAACATATTAATTCATTTGTTTATATTTCTGTTTTGTGAGTAGAATAAAGGGACTACAGCTAGCTTTGTGTCATACAGCTAGTGTGGGAAATTAGCACTATAGACAAATGCTGGTAAAACAAATGTAATTAAATTAACTAACTCTTACTGCTTTTACAGATTTCTCAAAACACATAACAGGTAATTGACTCCAACCAGTTTGAACTCTCATCTTCCAAAGCCACAACCAGTGTCATGTAGAACAATTTGCTAACATGACCAGCCAATTCTGGGGCTGCATTTCAAGTGGCTTTCTCAACCTGTACTATCAACAAACACATGCATTAAATTATTAAATATGTGTTTGTGTTTTTTAAACATGCTGTGGGCCAGGCAAATATATAATTATTAATATTGTCGACCACCGGAGAGCAGCAACAAGTAGCGTTCCTACCTGTAATCTACACGCATTGGCTAATAGAGGAGGAATCAGTAGAACCGCACAGATGCAAATGTTAGATAGTTAGATAATAAATAATTATTAATGAAAGGAGGTAAGTTCTGTGCCATTAGATCATCAACAAGAATATCAAGGGGATATGCTCAGACGAGCTGTGTTTGTCTTCCCTTTGCAGTTGTCCACCATTTTCAGGTAAGACAAAAGTACATCTAAATGTTGGCAAATCGAGTGGAATTACAGTTACTCCCAACACTGACAATGGCACAATTAAACAATAGATGATGAGTCATTCAGTGCATTTGCACAAATATGCAGTTAGATTTTCAGAAAGAAAAACTGCTGTCCATGTCCTGGTCAATCCATACAGCCAAAATGATTTGAAGTAGACTGCAGGTTGAACCAAGTCTTCTGGCATCCTGTTCTGTAAGACATGACCAACACAGATAGAATATAAGGCTACTAGGTTGTTACTGTGTGTTGTGTTTAATTAATAACGTGACATTTTTTTGTTTTGTCATTACAGGCATGCTCACTACCTGGCCTACAGATGTTTTGTTTCAAAGATTGTATGTTGTTTGTCCTTGTTTCAATTCAATAGGGCATTCTGCGAAACAGGTCTCATCACATCCGGTTCAGGTCCGCTGTACCGCGCTGAACCTAACTGGCTACGTTGAATATGGCGCTGTTTTACTCTAGATGTCTTCAAGAGTTACCCAAAATGAGCATAACTGATGTCCATCGCATATGCAGGTTGACATCTAAAACTCCTGCCACCAAAATGGACAAGGGGTTTAAGCTATACGCCTCCTCATACATATTTGACTATGAAGGTTTGTATCTGCTAGCGATAGCTCATGTTAGCATTCCCGAACGGCAATAATGCAGTATGTCACTATGGTAGCTAAGCTAACGATAACATTAACCTACTAATGTGAGCTGATAGAAAAAAATGTCACGCTCTGCAAATTTATGACTGCTAGCTGTAGACCTACATAATCACGTTGTCACTTTATTTTTCACCAGTATCAAACAAAGACAGACTGACTGGTGCTGTTAGCATCAGGGCAGCTTGTCACAGATCTATGAGGAAAAACGAGAAGCCACACAGCCTGAGAGTAACGTTAGGGATGGGTTGGGTGTTCTGTTCGGGTTCTCAATCTGTTCCAGTTCAGGGACAGTATTTATTATTTATCAAGCCTCTCAGGGTAGGAGTAAGTAAGAGTGGACTAATCAGTGATCATGACCGGGTCCCATTGACTGTCTAATCACCATGGACAGACTTGCAGGAGCTGCTTTAGTCTGAGACGCTTGGTAGATGCATGCACAGTTGTTCCAAGTTCAATGTTGTTTGTCTACTTGTTAAAAGATGTGTATAGTGAGGTTACTGGGGTATATGTGACTCTGATTGGACATCCTTGATTCTTCAGTGCCATCATTCAATGTTATTCATAATACGTCCTATAAAAGTCCCTCTATTACAGCATGAACAAATTCTGTTATTGTATTTGTTGTGTTAATGTCATTGCCAAACTTGCCCCAGCAACCTAACTAGACTGTTACTCAAATCAGTGGCATCTGTTTGAACCACTGCTCAAATTGGATACATTAAAGCTCAACCACACTCTCAAATCTGTGTCAATGTTTGTAAAGATTTCTCTCCATATACTTTTGTACAGATAGTGCTTCGGGATTCGGACCCTGTCATCCTCACATCAAATCGGTGCTCATGTGTAGCTGGCACTGCAATGTGTAACCACACAGTTGCTTTGCTGTTTCAAACGGCACAGAGTTGAATGTGCAGGTTGTGCCACCTGTCCACACCTGCACTGAGACAGAGCAGCAATGGCACAAGCCCAGAACAGCGGTAAGTGTTTAGACACAATTCCTAGGCCTAATACTCCTGGCATTAGTGATATTTAAGTATACATATGTATTAGAATAATCTGTCAATGCCAGAGTCCAACTTTTAAAGGGTCAGGAACCTTAGATGGAGAGCAATGTATTATTGAATGCAATTTTGTTTTGGTCTCGTTGTTTTAACATAGGCAGTTGTAATATGTCACATACTTTGCCAGATTAGTTAGTTTTTTGTGGGTGGATTTTCCTTTCAATTTTATTGTCTCCTATTGTTAAGATTGTATGTTGTTTGTCCTTTTTTTTGTCAGGGAGTGAAACCTGGGCCAATAAATGGTCAGGTGGGGTAGTGAGCTGCTATTGCAATTACTGCATCATACAGTCTACATATGTATACACATGCACACACATACACATACAGTATGTACACGTATACACACACATGTGTACACGCATACACACACATACAGTATACACACACACATATGTACACACACACAAATAAAGAGATTTCATAGGTGTCAATAACCTGCAAATATTACTTACACTAATTACAGTACTAACACTAATATAACTGACAGTATTACATTCTTTCACAGGAGTACACTCTACCTGGGCTTGGTAGGGGACCCACTAGACATCTCTTTGCTACTGATTGGAGACGTGTACAAAGACTTCAGCATTAGCGAGAAACCTCTAGCAGCAACTATGGGCATCAGTGACGAGAAGACCCTTGTTGAGACAGCTTTTGGCTTAGCACAAAGGGGGAGTGTGCTCTCATACCAGCAGCCTGTATTGTCCACAAAGTCAGTCAAGATGCACCAGGATCCTCCACCTTACCCACCGCTGCCTATTGGGGAGTACAGGCTTGCCCCGACAGACTGTGTGCATGTGTGCACTGAGGAGGAGCACTTCCATCTTAAAAGCTTGAATGTCACACTGGACATGGCCTATAAGATTGAGGCAGCGACAAGAGAGCAGGCAGCAGACCAGGAGTGGCATCAGCTCCGCAGGCCTAGGATCACCTCCTCACGTTTTAGAGAGGTGTGTTTTGTGAGGGGAGTGAGCTCTGCAGAGTCTCTTGCAGAAAGAATCATCAAAGGAACAAGGCAGACTGCAGAAATGAGAAGAGGTGCAGACATGGAGTTTGAGGTGGCAAGGGAGTACTGCCGGATGAAAAATGTCAACTACACACCCTGTGGCCTCGTCATCCACCCAGATACCCCTTGGCTTGGTGCCTCGCCAGATGGCTTGATTTTTGATCCATTCGCACAGCCACCGTTTGGACTGGTTGAGATAAAGTGCCCTAATGTGAAGAACTATGTGGACTGTAAATACCTTCAAATGCAAGATGGCACTTTGGCTCTCCGTGAAAGCCACTCTTACTACTGGCAGGTGCAGGGTCAACTGTTGATCACTGGCCTGCAATGGTGTGACTTTGTGATTTGTGCTCAGGAAGACATGCTGGTGCAGCGTATCCAGGTTGACCCGGAGGTAAAAGCGGTCATCAGAGAGAGGGTGGACCAGTTTTACTTTAAAGTGTACATGCAGAAGTACTTGTCTGTCTCCAAAAGATCTTACTGATCGATGCAGGATAATTCAGGTGGGGGCCTTTGTATGAAGAAAAATGAAATTACCTGCAATAAACTTTTGTTATTGTGAGAGGCAGGAGTAAATAACATTTCATGCCTTTCAGCTGAATTTGGAAAATGTATTGGCTTATTTCACTATTGCATTGTTATATTACATAACATATTCACCTGTTATTTGTGTAATTAATTATTTCATGCTTTGTTTAATTTTAAATGCTTTGGGTCTTCATAACATACAGGGTGGCCATACAGAACTACACATTAGCCACAGCATATGCCTCAGTGTTTAAAGTAATTACACCACACACAGGTGCCATTTACTCAATGTTGTCTATTACTTGACAGTAAAATATGGTTCTGATTTTTCAAGCAAGGTCACTTTTTTCACTGTTCACGTTTGTCATTCACATCTAGAAATGAGACCATAGCCTTTTTCAAAGGGGCTCTTACAGGCAATTTCAATGTTTCATGCATCACTGTTGGAAGGGTGTTCTTTTGGTCAGCCCAACTCTTTATCGCCAAAGAAGCAATATTTGCATCAAAAAACTACAACATAATTGTTATATAAATAGGTGCTGTGTATTTTGCAATAAACACAGTGGAAAATAAGTTTTTTTTCATATTTATTTGTAAGTGACAAAAATAATTAAATCATTCCATATACAATTTGTCTTATGTGACTGTATAAAATATGTTTTCAGATTTCATATACAATATTTTACTGTATGCATGGTTTGATTTCATACATTTTACTACAAGAGATAGAGAGGGGACAATTAATGAACAGTTGGCACTTTGACAAATTAAACCACTCAAAGTCAAACATATAACTCGTGCTACATAAACATGTATCATGGAATACATATGTCAAATCTACATCAGAGAATCCAGTTCTTGTTGAAATTGTTATGTAGTGTTATTGTTTATCATAAAGAGAGACAAATGGAACAGAATTGAGGGAGGTCCATTATCAGTTTAGCGAGCAGATCTGAGACAAGAATATTGACCATTCAGTGTACAAGTATCCAGAGAGACTGGCTCAGTGAAGTTAACAGTTATTTGGCCCAAGCCTTGACCAGTGGCTTGTTTTGATAGTTTGTTAGGAGGCAGGCTACTGCAAAAAGCTGGTTGATACTGCCACAAATGGTCAGAGGGATAATAGTGTCAAACAGTTTGTTCTCTTTGATGCGCCTAATTGTCCTCTCAACATGTATTCTTAACCGTGCAATGTCCTGAGTGACCAGCACTTCGCCATGAGACAGCTGTGACTTTTTACTCAGAAAACGTGGTCTGTAAACTTTGCAAGGCACTAGGTCGTCAATTCTGAACACCTTGTCCACCATTACAGCCATATCTTTATCCAAAAGAGGGACAATGCCAGATTGCCTGAACAATTCTTTGTCACTGATAGAGCCGGAATACAGTGAGGAAACAAAAGTAACAGCACCATGTGGTGACACACCAATCATTCCTTTCAGGGTAGTGTGGGATTTATACTGTGAAAACATCTCACTCTGTAAGAGTAAAGATGAAGGCATCTGACATCTCATCTCTGTACAGTCAATAAGGACTTGGGTGTCAGAGTATTTGCCGAATACACTCGGCATCGTGGCTCTAATTGTCTCAGGAGACAATCCATATCCATATCCCAACAGCACCCAATAAGGTGTACAAAAAATGTACCCAGGTTTTGATTATCCTGCTGACGGTGGACTGATGAATGCTGAAACGATGTGGGGTCCAAAAGTCTGAGACCACTTGTATGTGGTTTAAATTATATTGAATTAGATAGTAGTGTTCTTACGGATGCTGATTTATCAGCAAGCTACTTTTAAAAACAAAATTATTAAGTATGAACTATGCCTACCGGTCGACGAGGTGGATCAGTGGCATTGTCAGGAGCTGCTCTTGTGCTGGAAGTGGATGACTGTGTACCAACACGCACGATTCTCCTCGTTGCAGGTTCAATCTGTCTCCAAAATGCCTGTAGATGGCGGTAGCTGGCAAATCTAAAAGAGTGAAAGAAAATTATTATTACCTTTAAATCAAAGCATAACCCATTATTGATGTTTGGAAAATGCATCATCACAAAGCTGAAAAGTTTTTCTGAGCTTGTTGACTTTTTAGAGATATGTGGTTCTCACTGGTCAGAGATGCTACAAACAGGCTATGATGATCTTATAGATTAAACTAGACAACAGTATATAAAGAAGTTAAAATGAGCTCAACCTTAAACATCAACAGCAGTAAAATGCAACATACACATTAATGCAGCAGTAATATTAATTCATAAACATCCTATATAATAGTAAAACACTGACAGGGATCATTTTACTGCACTATGAGTACTTTTACTTTTCATACTTTAAGTACATTTTTCTGATAATTCTTACATACTTTTACATAAGTAAGGATTTGAATGCAGGTAGTGGAGTATTTTCAGTGTGGTATTAGTGCTTTTACTGAATTAAAGAATCTGAATACTCTGCCCACTATTGTGTGTTCAAATCCATTCATAAATGAATGGATTTGAACACAATATAGGTCTGCAAGAAGGTCATAACCACAGAGGTATGCAAGCTAAGTATCATATGACATAATACGTACCTGGTATAGAATCTGATGTCGTCATCCGATGCTAAAAACCTCTCCAAGCCAAACGACTGCTTCAGTGTAACCTCAGCCAGCCTCTTTTGCAGCTCCTCTATCACCCGCTGCTGGGCCTCTATTTTCTCACATGATATATCCAAAGCTGATGGTTCTGGTTTTGCATCGTAATCATGGCACTGAAGCAACAGTTCAACATCCATCTCTTCCTCTTCAGTTGATTCATCCTCTGGTCGTTGTGTTCTCTCCCAGACACTTGGTCTGACCGCCGGCAGAGAGTAGTCGTTCCAGGCGAACAACACGGGTACAGCCCCCTCTTTCAAGCGTTGTCGTCCACCTTGAATGACATCCGTGGAGACGAAATGTCTACTACTGACTGTGGTGGTCCTCTTAATTACTAAATTCTCACGTCTCACATTACGTATCCATATTTTTCTTAAGGTTTCTTCCTTTGGGAAGTGGTGGAAACTCACGGTGGAGTTGAACTTCCCTGACATCGCGCATTGAGGTACGCAGCAGGAATCACTGTTGGGATTATCCCGCATCTGGTACTTTACTGGCTTTGACATTTTCTTCTCCTCACTTACATTCAGATGTTAAAATCTAATAAAACGCCAACCTTAAAAAGGGCTAGCTAGGCCAAGTCAATAGCTGTCACCATCAGTTCCTACCGCTGCTACCGGCTTTTCCGACAAGCGGAAGTCAGGAGACCTGTTTTCCGGTTTGGTCACGTGACGCTTGGCATAAAGCCTATTCAGTTCAGTTTTATTCGTATAGCACCAATTCATAACAAAAGTTACGGGATACCTGGGAAAGAACAACCGGGTTGTCATCCCTTCTCTTCCCTTCCCTTCCCTTCCCTTCAACACAGGTTTTAAACCTCCTATTTGGATGGTTTATGTAAATATTTGCAGCTCCTTACAATGTTGTAAAGTTATGGTGCACTAAGTCACCTAACATGCATATAATAATAAGCACACAGAGTAACTTACACTTGGCAAGCATGGTGTCAACAGGAAGGTCGGATGAAGTCTGGGGAAATCACGAAATGTCCTATACGTTGACTTCAAGTTTGCGTTTCTGAAGCTGCTCCTCAGGACCATTCAAGGTCTGCCCCAGATGTCCGCCATAAGCAGGCTTGAACCAACACGATCACAAATAAAGAACCTGTGCCAGAAGTTTTGCTTCAAACTGCACAATCTCAAGTGGCAAATCAGCCGACTGGAGGGACTGCTGGAAAGAGTTCAAAGCTGAAATAAAAAACTGCTTAAATTCCATCAGACAGAGTCAAATGCTGCATGGAGCTGGTGGACAGCATCAGAGAAAGAGATGGCCACCACACTGGCGTGAAACCACTTGTGACAGTTGTCACACTGGACCCAGGACACCAGTCCCACCAAATTCCCGTCCTGCCTATAGGCGTGTTTGGTCCCCTGAGGCATGATGATGATGACTTTTCTTCTTGCTGAATCCAGCTGTAACCTTGTCTCATCGCAGTTGTAGATTTGACAGGGTTTCTCCCTCAACACATGGGTGGCAGCATTGACAGTATATATTATGGGCAGAGCTTCCCGGTCTGTAAAGTGAAGCATTCTATGTGAAGGCCAGCAGGGTGAGCTTCATTGGCTGCAATAACACACTGTTACCATTCACTCTAATGGAGAAGAGCCGACTTCTCACTTCATTTATTAGCTCAGTTTCCTAACGAGTGTATGGTCTAAATCACTAGTTTCACGTCTTCTTCATACATTACATATTCTTCCCCAATCACTCAGATTCACTGAATCTGTGGACTGTTTTAAGCAACTCCTCAAAACCCACCTCTATAGGCAAGCCTTTTTACAGATATCCTTCTTGTTTGTTTTCTCATCTGTTGCCTCTCTTTTAATTTATCCTTCCCTCTTGTTTTATCTTCCTTGGGTTTGTATTTACATGCTCCCTATGTATGTTTGATTGGGTATGGTTATGCATGTACATATTTATATGTATATATACATATTTATAGACCCATCTGTATGTTTGAAAGTTTTTTATTTGTTGTTTGTAAAGCACTTTGTAACTCTGTGTTAAAAAAGTGCTATATAAAGCTTTACTTACTTACTTACTTACATAATGATTGTTATTTAGTAAAATATGGTGCTACTGACCCTGTTATTGTTTACAATGTTGTAATTGTCTCATGTTTTGTCTTGCTGTACGTTGTTTGTATGTGTATTCAGTTTGATGTCACACGGTAATCACTTACCAATAAACTCACCAATAAAATAAATATTGTTTCAGAAACATATTTTAGTGTACTGTTTAGCTGTAATATGAGATTGTGTGTGACCAGTTGAGCCATCATTGTTTCCTGCGAAGGATGAGTCGAAACTTCCCAGCCAATGAGAGCAGCTTAGCTCGCAGTACGCTGCTCCGTCTAACTGTCATGGTGACAGCCAAAACGCCAAACAAAACGGTACTCCACAAACCAATGGGTGACATTCACACAAACCCAGCCATACTGAATAAGGTTATCCAGGGTCAGTCCCATACCTGTGGTTGGAGCTAATTCATCCAGACTCCCGGGCTGATGTGGCTTGGTCAGTTTACTTGGCAGCTAATGGATGAGAACAATAAGGAAACAAGCTTGTTTTCCATTCTTTGTTTGGAAATAAGAAAGGGACATTTTTATTGTGCCTTGAAAAGCACAATACTACTCTTCCCCATATATATAATATTTTATTCTTCCGTACGTTTTTCGGCGCGCTTCTCCTCCCGCAGTTTTGGTCGCACGTACACAAAAAAGGTATCAAAACGTGCGGCTCGGTGGGGACATTAGTGCTATGACTTTTCTAAGCTTTTCGCCAAACAGTTTGCCGATAAATCGCCAAAAAACGTTCCAAAAAATGAATGGGTGTGTATTGCGAGAATCTTCAACTGCCAGAGTGCGTGACATCATCGCTAGAGTGTGGGGAGAGAGAAAATTTGTCGAAAAATAAATTTGTAAACTGCTCTCAAGGCCACAAATGTCACTCTACAGAAATAATTTATAGATAGAAACGTAGGTAAATCCGTTGGGGTCGCAGTGATACCACTGTTGAAGCTGTCAGACAAATAGTTTTGGCGGGAGACGCACTGATGCGCCAGCAACGCCCTCTCACAGCCCCATCTACTCCCATGTTAAAATGTAGAGGAGAAATGTTTAAAGGAGCTCGTTGAACCTCTCCTTTCTCAATCTCCTGAGGTCACATTTTTTAACTTTAGCCACAGAAACTCGGCAGTGCTATAGTCAACAAGATGACGATGCTCACGGTCTTTTCGGTTTTCATTTCGGTCGTTCCTGGCCATGGGTTCGAGGGGATTCATTTTAAATGTTTCTGTCTCTCTGAGGAGTTAGAGACAGAGAGCGCGCAGCTGCTGTGGGCTCCCCTGATTGCCATGACAACCAAAGCCTGCCTCACACACACACACGCACACACATAGCTAGCTACAGAGGCTGACAAGGCATTAATAAGCTAGCGCTAGCTAGCCGGCTGGCTAAAGATAATAAGAAGGTGGCTAACAAGCAAACAATTTAAAGCTGAATGATTTTAATATTAACACAAAATAAGTTCAATACACCTTAAATATTTAACCCTGCTGTGAGCTGTTCCTTAATTTACATTAGCACTCCTTCAGGAGCATAATACAATTAAACACATTAACCAAAGCTAGCACTTAGCTAGCGATTAGCGCATAGCTAGCGATTAGCACATAGCTAGCGATTAGCGCGTAGCTAAGCGCTAGCTTTGGTTAATGTGTTTATGTGTGCTAGCTCTAGCTAGCTAGCTATAGAGAATGACATGGTATTAAAATGCTAGCGCTAGCTAAGGAGGATGACAGGTTATCAATATGCTATAGGGAGGATTACATGGCATTAATATGCTAGCGCTAGCGTGCTAGAGAGCAAGACATGGTATTAACATATGGGCCAGAGCAAGGCACAATCAAAATTTCTTTAGGAATTTTCTAGTTTTTATTATTGTCACAATAGACTAAATAAAGGATTTTCTGTGTTTTTCCAAATATTTCCAGGATGTTGATAATGATCCTGAAGGAGGGAGGATTACACAAACTGTCCCGTCGCCCAATCAGTCAAGTCTGTCACCCTGTCAGAATTTGAGCCCCCACCACCTTCCCACATACAGTCCACTCTCTCACACTCAGTCGTTCACTGCACAATATCAGCACCCCCTTACAATTTATCAAGCCTCAGACAGTCGACAAAGTCCAGCTTGCCCGGGCAGGCGGTGGAGCTGATGAAAAACGAGGTGATAAAAAGCTCTGTCAGGAAAGTGGGTCAGCCTGCTCCTGAACACAGAGGTTAGTGCATCTGATGGTCCACGCTCCTGATAGGCCTCATAATTAATGAACCTGTCAACTTAATGCTGTGTGAGAGGTTTCTACAGCACAATAATCCCTCTATGAATGATCCAGCTCTTTATCTAAACCTCACACATCACAATACTCATAAAAACTGCAGCAGCTTTTCCCAATCAGTCAACTCAGCTCCAATGAAATTAGGTTTTCATTTGCTTTACCTCTCATGTAGGCACATAGGTGTTAGAGAGAGAAAAATTGTAATGGTTCCTCAATGCATACATAATTGGTTTTATCGTCCCTAAAAGACAGTGCCATGTAAAGTGCCTTATTAAACATAACCAAGTAAACAAGAGGTGCTGCTCTGCGCTGCACATGGGAAATAATGTTTACTGTGTATAAGCAGGGAGCAGAGTTATTCCTAATTTATTATTGATGTTCAGAGATTTCATAAGGAAATAGTAGAGCATGAGAATAACTAATAGTAAACATAATTTGCCTACAGCAGGTACTATGTTGTTTTCCAAAACCTAACCAAGTAGTTTTGTTTCGTAAACCTAACCAAACAGAGTTTCACAAAGTTAACCACATGTGAAAGAGGCCTCTCATATAGACGCTAAAGGGTATTGTGCTTCTTCAAGAGGGGGCGAGACAAAGCAGCGCTGGTATGTGGTAACCTGGATGAGAATGTATTGGTCATAAATGCAGGGTTGGCATAGTTACTTAAAAACAGTAATTTTACCTTACTTTTTAAAAGTCAAATAATTAAGTTCCTCCTTCTCCCTGCGCAGACATTGTCGCTCTTTATACTCTACCTTCATACACATGTACTTTTCACACGCCATGAGACTGGGCTGAGCCATCAACAAAAAAGATGGAAGTTGCGTCTCGACGTCCCCCCACTACGAAAATGATGCCCAAATATCTGGAATATGGCCGCTGCCATCTTGTGACGTTAAATAATCATTAAAACCAAATTTATCTGAACAATTAACACTGGGGTTCCCTGTGGCTCGCCTGGTGGAGCTGGGATCCTCTGTGGAGGGGCTGGGTCCTTGCTTACAGCTCAACCCATAACGGGGACATGTAAACAATACAATGGAAAAGTAAAGGGTGAACGGGATACCAGAAAATGTATTCTCCGTTTACTGCAGAAGAGGGACTGGGAGACCCATGTTACTGACTGAACACTCAACATTTATTTTAACAAAACAATATCACTTACAGCTCCTTTAAGCTGTCTAACCTTTACTGTATCACTAGCTCTGCAAATAGACCTTTCAATTAGTTGGAGATAATGGTAGCTTCAAATCCTGTGTCTTGACTGTTGACCTTTAATCACAGTTCTAGCTCAAACATTTTGCTCAGGAGACTGCTGTGGTCAGTTTATGACCTGATTTGGTTGTAATTACAAAGACAGCTAACATTAGCTGCACGCGCAAGATAATGACATTAGTGTCAGTGAGTTATTTCCTCCTGGTCCAGCCTGGTTCATTGGTTCTGTTGCATGCTAACAGCAGCTACAGCAGCAGTTAGCAGAGTTCAGACAGAGCAGCTGGAGGATGTCAGAGGGAAAACCAATAAATATTTTCTCCATAAAATATGAAGTTTTTATTGATTTAGTTATCAGTAAGTCCCGGCCCCCAGATACACTCCACTCTGCCAGAAAACTGAGATGTTAGTTAGCTAACTAATGAATGTTAGCTCTGTGTTGCTAAAAGATGGATTGTTTTATGGATGTCATGATATTATTAATTGAAACTGGTTGGTTCACATTTAGTTTTACAGGAAGACAAAATGATTTAATTTATAAAAATACAAAGACATTTATTTTCTTGTACATTTTTGCAATACATTGTTAAATATGGATACAATATGACTGGGTATGTAAACTTAAAGGACGAAAAAGGCATTTTTCATTTAATCTGGACTAAACTTTTTAAAAAGCCTATCTTACACAAAATGAAGGCGCTGGAAGCCTCTGTGATGGCCTTTGTTAGCTTTAGACAGTGGGCACAAAGAGAGGAGGCAGGCTGATAGCGTTCCCTCAGGGCTTATTTGAAATCTCCTGTGTAAAATAACAGTGGAAGACAGCAATAAAGAAGATCCCCACAAGCTGTCTTCTCTAAGGACTGTGTTTCCTCTCACCTTTGCTGTCACTGGACTTGTTTATTGTGCCGGATTCTCCTGAGTCTGAGGCCGTAAACTGCCAGGGGAGAAAGAGAGGCTGTGGGAGCCAAATTATCAAGGATAAAGCCCAATCCGGAGAAGGGCTGGCAGGGTGATTGGTGTGCTCTCTCTGGGTCAACTCTAGCCTCCCAGTGATTGTGTGTGATTATTTGTTTGTGCCAGAGGATGGATTTACTGTCAGATAGACAAGCACAGGTAAGTAAGTGCTGAACCAGGCACAAACACCTGCTGCCACACAAACCAGATCATTTAGGGTACTAATTTGTCACATTTTTATATGAAATCATGCCTCCTTTTCTATCATTACATTTATGTAACAAAAGTATAATATTCTTAACTGACCCTGCCTAAGCCAACACTCTCCTTTCCTGTACCTGTACCTGCAGAGATGCTACTGTATGTGCAAGGTTAAAAACATAACCACATTTTGAAGATGGTTAAAAGATAGAGGTGACATATATTCATGGTAGGAAGGGTCAAATGTCAAAAAAACCTAGTTTGTTTTTTTTCTGGAATCAAGTTGATGTCATTTGTCATAGAGATGGATTAATTGGATAGCGATGACAGCTGAGTACATCCAATTGATAACTGGTCTAAGCTAACCACTGACTCCACTAACTGCTGCTAACTGCACTGCCCCTGCCCCTATGTTAGAAAAAAGAAATGGAATATAATATCCATAGGTGTCATGGCAATGGCTGTATCCTTGCCTTTTCCTTGTGGTTTTTGTGTTCCCCCCACCCGTGTGCCTCCTGTCTGTTGTCTGTGTGTTGTAGGTGTGGTTTTCCCTCCTGCCCTCCAGCTCTGCCTTCAATGAACTCATCTATCAAACAGTATATCTACCCCAGTGCTCCCTCTACTCTCTGCCAGATCATTCCGTTATCAGGATTCCGTTGTGCATCTTCCATGGGGGTTACACCTCACCTGCCTGCCTTCATGCCTGCCAGCCATCTCCGTGAAGCCATCTCCTCAACCCTCTCATCATCAGCTCCATCACCCTTTTTTTGGAAATAAAACTAACTTAACTTCACTGTCCTCTGAATCTGTCTTGCATTTGGGTCCACAACTTCATCCACTTAAACAATAGGTATGTTTTCATTAGTGTATTATCACCTGAAAATAAGAATTGTTGTGTTTTCATGACTTTAGAGATAGTTGGGTTGCCTTCCATGATGGAGTCGGCCATGTTACACCTGTCAGACATGTTTCTACAGTAAACCAGAACGGACAAATCATAGTTGCAGGTGGTGTTCAGTTATTTGCAATCTGCCAACTTCATTGCTAGATGCCACTAAATCCTACCATCAACATATATAAAGATGGCCAACATGACAGCTCTCCAAAAGTGAAGCCAAAACAATCTCAATCGACCCCTGGTGTCTGACTGCAGTATAGGTCATAAAGCCCGCTGCCTCCATGTTAGCAGATGGGACAAACTAAAAAGCAAAGTAAATATTACTCAAAGATGGTTTCTGTCATTTAGGTAGTTATCACACTGATGTTTGTTCAAGTGTTAATTTAAATGAACAGTTTGGTTTTAATTGGTTTTTTTAAGCGATAAAAGGGGGTTTCACGTTATAACTGAACCCTGCTTGTGATTAAGAAAGCTGGGCGTATGGGCAGGACTCTGATACTGTGGCACCATCCACAATCACTACTGCACAGACTCTGGCTACGAATGACGTCAAGCAAGATGGCAGTGTGCGTATGAGCGATATTTTGGCTTCATTTTTGTACAGTGGCAGAAAGTGGAAACACATCCATCTTTTATATGTAGATTAGATCTACACGCTGGTCCTTAAGTCTCAGTTTTGGCACTCCAAGGAAAAAAAAGTTTGGGCACCCATCACCAGCAGTACCAAAGTTACCAAAAAAGTCTCACAGATGGTAAGTAGACAGATGAAAGAGAGTGGTAACAGTTTTGTCAATATATGTATGTGTGCATGTAGGAACAGCCAAAGCCAACAGCTCCACTGAACCTTTCATATGCGTCTTTTTGCAGCAGATGAGTGACACCTGCCACATCTGTTCTAGCACTCATTAAAATCATCAATGGAAGCAGCCATCTGCTGCCAGTGAATGAAGGTGCACAAACACCGCAAATAGAGGTCTCCCACCTGCTGAGGAGTCATTTTCTCTCCATTCTCAGTGCACTACAGTTCATTGGACTGGCGGAGCAGCAAAAGGTCAGAGAAAACGTGAAAGCTTTAATGGTCGTCATTAAGAGAATAATTGTGGCTTAGAAAGTGTGATTGACTATTTCAAACATCTGAATAAATCCACAGTTGAATGTGTTGCTGTTTCATGAATGAAATGCTCCGTTTTCATTTTAAATCCTCAGGGTGAATTCTACCTCTCGCCGATATGAAGCTGAAAGCTATATTTAAGTCAGTGAGATAATCTTGTATTTAGATATGAAATCCAGTCTGACAGATTAAATGCATTTAAATAAATGTCAGTGGCCTTGTAGCAGTTATATCTTATTCTTTGTTAGTTTTAGTGACATACAAGGACATATGTGTTTTAGATCCTCTAGCATGCTTTAACACTTAAAGATCCTATTTCAAGCTTTCTTTTTTCTTGTATAAAGAAATATTCTCATCTTGTGCAGTGTGCACCAAAGTGGTGTGCTGGCTGGCTGACGTTGCCATTCTTAAAGCCACGGTGCTAGATTGTGTAAAACCAGACATTTGAGCAAATTACTTCCTGAGAATATTGATCTGATTAGTTTCCGTGATATTTTTAGGAACTTTTTTAATAATCTGTCTGTATTGAGGTTATTTTTTTAACAATCATAAAAAATCTTAACTTAAAGAAAAATACAGTTTCATTTACGAAACTGCTACTGTGTAGCACCCTTCAAGAAGGCCACGCGACCCCCTTAATGAAGCTTTGCGGAGCATTTTTTATTATATTATTTTAAGACTTAAAAAATATTAGCAAGTAAAAATCATCTATGGCACTGTAGCTTAAATAACAGTTCTAGTAGTTTTAGCTCTAGTTCTGTAACTGGACTGAGTTTTCAGCAGAGTGAGACTGTACTGTCACAAAACAGATATGAGCCAAATTGCTCATATCTAAAATATTTTCACTTAAAGTTAAGTACAAAATTTAGCCAGACATCTGATCATTTATGTTATATATGTTAATATATAAGTTTAGATCAGTCCACATACACAAACTACTTCACTGCTCTCAGTCCAGGTGACCTTGTTACAGCAGGTAATGTTCTGTAACACATTTATTAAACAACCATTTTTCAGAATTACAGTCTGAAGACTGCATAAACTCCTAACAGCTTTCACTGTTATGCTGTTTGTGTATCAGTATGTACCAGAGGTCACCTGTCAATCAGTGATGTGGTCCCTTATTTGTATCATCGTAACCCAGTGGATTCTTGCAAATACCATTAGGAGCACTGAAGAAGCCAGAGGAACCTGATTTCTTTCACAGATTATCTCTCTCGTGTACTACTTTCAGGATATAGTGAAATTTAGCAAATATGACTAAAATGTGGATTTAAAACAATAGAGGATGGATCATGGCTTGAGGAACCTCAAAAGAATTTATCAGCTTGAGTGCCTGAATTTGCTCAGTAGATCTTTAGATTGAAATTCAATTATTTCTTGTGTAAAACTTGTAAAATTTTGTTTGATATAGAAAAGGTCACCAAACATTCCCCCTGCACTGAAAACCACTGTTTAAGTTTCATGGAAGTCATGCACCTTGTTTTCATATAACTTGTATTCAGAGAAGCTGTGTATTTCAGCACCATGGAGAGTATCTGAGTGAACCCTCCTCAGTCTGCCGTGTTCAGCACCACAGACAGCGGCATCTCACTCCACCCATCATGTCAAGTGTTTGGCAGTTATTATGTTGTTAGTATTTTACGCCCCTCCTCAGCTGTTTTAGTGCAGTGATGAAAGAGCCTATACCCTGTGCTGAACTGAACCTCACTGCAGAGCTTTGGAATCAGTGGGCGGGCTGGACCTCAAGAGTCCCCACTGTTCTTTCACAAAGCTGTCGTCTCATTCCAACACAGTTATTACTCGCTTAAAATGGCTTAGGGCAGACTCCCTGTTCCACCCCCCCCACTCAATCCTCTCAACCTCCTATTGTTCACCATCATTGGAGCTCATGTTCTGTCACAGTTACACCAACTGAAGACTGCTGGAGCCACCTACACCAGCGACATTCAGAGGCGTAAAGTGGACTAATGTTTCCGATTTGCAAATGGTCAGCCAAGCTCTGCCTCCACAGCAGTCTAGACCTGACATTGGCCACGGTACAGCTGTTTGATAATAAAGCAGGGCATATATGGGGACAGTTTGGCGTTGAAAAGAAACTGAAAAAGTAAACATTAGCATTGAAACATTGATAAAAGTTTACAACAGGGTGCAAACTACAGGGGAGCCAAAAGAAAGCTGGCTTTTTTTTTGGCCTAAAATGTCTGATTAGCCTTTCTAGAAAATTGCAAGCATGTTGTGATGTTTTTAAGCATGTTTTTGCAATAAAATTGCAGGAGAAAATGAAATAATGCATTTAAAATTGAAGGCAACTCATTCCAGTGAGAATAAAATTGTCAGTGTCAGAGGTTCGTGTCACACACATCTGCATCTTAAACACGAAAAGTGAAGAAGTGAGTTTTGTGACATATGACTCAACATTGAGTGCAGGAAACTATAACTGGACAAATTTGCAAGAATTCACAGGTTGAATTTGCGTTCATTGTTGGGATGCTGTTTTTGCCATTTTTTGCTTGTTCATCATCATGGATTATGCATAAACTTAGGCTACTATTGATGTATGATTTGTGCATGAGGGTGACTCATCACTAATTCAGTTTCATAAAAATACTGCTATTCTTTCCATCAGCATTGAAGCATGACAGCCCAATATCATTACCTTCAGATCAGAAAATATATCCCCCTTTGACAGTAGAAAAAGTGAGCTCCCCTGACAGCCATGGTATAGTTTGAACACTGCTTTACAATTAGGGACAAACCATTTTGAATAGTTACAGGAGACAAATAGGGAACTACTAGTGAAACATTAGTTGATGAGTTTAACTCCTAATCAAATTTTATAGAGTAGCTAATGATTAGTTAATGATTTTTTTAAAGAAATGAATGAGGAACAAATCAGGGACAAGTTGATAACTGATGACTTGTCAATAAGTACTTCCCTAATAATTCCCAATGGAGGGCTACATAGTAGATAATGATGAGTTACTAGAGTACAGACTGAGAGATCCTGCGTTAATGAAAAATTAAGTGATAACTAGTTTGTGAGTATCTGTGAATTGATCATACTGACCACTTTCATCATCTGACCCAGCACAAAAATAGTAACAAATCCTTTCTTTACTAATTACTTGTCCGCTTGAGTTCTAAGCTAGTTTTTAAGGGAAACCATGAGCACCAAAGTAACAAATGATCAATTGAAAGATTCCATATTGATATTTGCACTGGTTTAAATAAACAATCTGATGGTATTTCTTGGCTGATTAAGAGTTTTCTGCAAAAAGAATTAAAGGCCTGTCCTACACAGATGCCTGTTCCAAATAAAGGCAGGCTGAGTTCAGAAATGGGCTATTAATTGAAGTTTTATGGTACTTAAGCATTAGTAACTGTAACTGTGGCTCCTAAAGTAAAGTTGTACCTCATTATTTCATTGTTATCTTACAATTACTTTTGTTGCCCCCAAAGTAAAATGGTGCATCATACTGTAATAAATAGTGATAGCAAGTACAATATAAAGTAATTTACTTATTTATAAATTGCAATACCTCAGATGTGCCTGTTTTTATATTGGGAGAACAAAGTGTAAACTGAAGGCAAGACTGGTCGATCATAAGCATGCTGTAAGAAATGGTAACCCCCAGTACCCCATGGCTCTCAATACAAAAAGGCTGACCACTTCAGCAATTCAAGATATCAGGCATAGATCATATAAAAAACTAGGAACGTCTATCCTTTTCTGTAATTGTTTCATCTTGTTTTTTGTCTTTTGGGGCATCTAAGTCTTTGTCATCATGTGCCATCTTCTCTGAATGTACTGAAAAGTGAAATATTAAGAGCCAGCAGGGGGTAGCTTCATTGGCTGCAAAAAAAGATCGACAGGATGGAGACTTATGAAAAAATTTGACAACTTCTAAGAGGCAGAAACCTCGGTCAGACCCCGGCTCAAGGTGGGTGGCCGTCTGCTGAACCATAATGTTCATTTAAATGGTAAATTGTAACTGGACCTGTACTTGTATAGCGCCTTTCTAGTCTTCCGAATACTCAAAGCGCTTTTACACTACATGCCACATTCACCCTTTCACACACATTCACTCAGTGATGGCAAAGTCGATTGAACAGAATCTAACTCATTCATACACATTCACACACTGATGCACAGCATCGGGACCAATTCGGGGTTCAGTATCTTGCTCAAGGATGCTTCGAGGCAGGAGGAGCCGGGGATTGAACCAACAACCTTCCGATTAGTGGAAACCCGCGCTTCCTCTGAGCTACAGCCCCCTCAATTTACATTTTTTATTTTACATATTTAACAAACTTGTGCATTCGAGATTTTTTTACAAAAACACAGCTTGCTTTGTTAGCATTCACAAGTGGCCAGAGTAGGGCTATAAAAACAGTGGGAATCCCCCAGTTGTTTCATGATGCGCCTGCTCTTCAACGTCATACTGGATGCAGCCAGGGCAACAGACCCGGAACCCATGTTGACGTCAAGCCACTCTTCCTTACTGTACAGAGGGACATCTAGGCAGGTGAGTGGTGCTGGTGGGGGGGGAGGGAGGGTGTACAACCATTGTTTTGTCAATTAGTAACAACTACATGTTGGAAAAGGTTGAAAAAATGTACATTGCACAGGTGTGCAAGTCTGAATTATGATTACTTTTCCTGTTCAATGGTTTCTTCGGTTGGCAATGTTCCTGCTACGTAAGAGTCAAAACTGTGAAGCTAAAGAGAACAGATCAACTCACAGTACGTAGCCTCCGCTGGCTGCGTCTAACTGTCATCGCAACGACTATAATGCTCAAGGCTTTAAAACTGTTCTCCACAAACCAATGGGTGACGGAAATCCATAGGGAATAGGAGGGTCATTCTAATGTCATCCTGCAGATGCAATGCATCACACACAAAGACACGCACAGAGCAAAGCATCAGACCTCCTGCACACAGTGAACAAGACAGACTTGCTGCCATTAGGGATGTTTGGAACATTGAGCACCTTATTTACAATCCAAGGACTCAAGGAATGTGTTGTAATATCCACTGAAATCTCACCAGTGCATTTTACATACAATGTAAAACACAAGCCCTGGCTGCCGTCCAATCAACATGTACACAGTATGATATCACACACACAGTTACACACACAGTGTTGTTACAGTGTAAACAAGTAAACAGCCTCTGAAGCTAGAGTGTATGAGCGCCCGGTGCCTTTCCAAGGCTGTTGTCGCTTAAAACAACATATCCCCAGTAAACCATGGAAATGTGGGCAACATATAATGATAGATGAAGATCAAATAGTTTATTTGAGGATTTTCAGTCAGGATTTAGAGTTCATCACAGCACAGAGACAGCTCTGGTTAAAGTTAATAATGACCTTCTGATTGCTTCTGACAATGGACTTGTCTCTGTACTTGTATTATTAGATCTTAGTGCTGCATTTGACACCATTGACCATAATATTCTTTTACAGAGACTTGAGCATCAAATTGGCATTAAAGGAACCGCACTAAGCTGGTTTAAGTCATATTTATCAGATCGCTCGCAGTTTGTACATGTTAACGATGAATCTTCAATAAATACTACAGTTAGTCATGGAGTTCCACAAGGTTCTGTACTTGGACCAATACTATTTACTTTATATATGCTCCCTTTAGGCAACATTATTAGGAATCACTCCATTAACTTTCACTGTTATGCAGATGATACGCAGTTATATCTATCAATCAAGCCCGATGAAATTAATCTATTATCTAAATTGCAAACATGTCTTAAGGACATAAAATCCTGGATGACCTGTCATTTTCTGATGTTAAACTCAGAAAAAATGAAATTCTTGTTCTTGGCCCCAAAAACCTTAGAGACTCACTGTCTAAAGATATAGTTACTCTAGATGGCATTAACTTGGCCTCTAGCACCACTGTCAGGAATCTTGGAGTTATCTTTGATCAGGATTTGTCATTTAACTCCCACATAAAGCAGACCTCTAGGACTGCCTTCTTTCATTTACGTAATATTACAAAAATTAGACACATCCTATCACAGACAGATGCAGAAAAACTAATCCATGCATTTGTTACTTCAAGGCTGGATTTCTGCAACTCTTTATTATCAGGTTGCCCCAATAAGTAAAACGCTCCAATTAATTCAGAACGCTGCAGCACGAGTACTGACAGGAACTAGAAAAAGAGATCACATCTCTCCTGTACTAGCTTCTCTGCACTGGCTCCCTGTAAAATGTAGAATAGAATTTAAAATCCTCCTCCTCACCTATAAAGCTCTTCATGGTCAGGCCCCTTCATATCTTAAAGAGCTCATAGTACCCTATTACCCCACTAGAACATTACGTTCTCTGAATGCTGGGCTACTTGTGGTTCCTATAGTCTCTAAAAGTAGAACAGGAGCCATACAAATGTGCAAATAAAATAATAAGTTAAATCTAACCTGCTGGTGGGGCAGAAGAAATAAACAACAGGGGCTCTGGGTTACTTGAAAACGTGACATATGATAATGTCTGGAGATAGAATAACTTGCTGTGGTTAACCAGTTATCCCTGTGAATAATCTTTGTGAGTAAAATATGTCACAGTTATGTCACAGTTTGCTGTTGTGACAGTAGCCCGTTATGTAATATTTCTACCTTAAAATAACAGCTTTAAAGTCATGTTGATGCTACACTGAGTTGTAATGGGATGGGTTAGGATTTGCATTAAAGTATAATAACCTGAATATCATTATGTTTTCATTACCTTAGAATGAGCATTTTTTATCTACAGAGTGAGCAGGCCCTCTTCTATAGAGGCTGCCACGTTGAACCACCATGTTTCTACAGTAGCCCAGAAGGGACAGAGGGCTTGTGCCTCGCTGACTTCATTAGGATTCAGGGAGAGTTCGAGCTT
Organism: Dicentrarchus labrax; assembly: GCF_905237075.1. Taxonomy (NCBI): domain Eukaryota; kingdom Metazoa; phylum Chordata; class Actinopteri; family Moronidae; genus Dicentrarchus; species Dicentrarchus labrax. The sequence goes on from NW_026136708.1 coordinate 55,123, forward strand.
TCAGTGCTCCTGGAAGTGCACATGAGAGATGGGCTGGCTTCACTGGCATAACTTCAATTTTTTTTTTGAGGGGGAGTTTGAAATCCACTCAGACTCATAGTTGTTTCCACTGCTAGAAGTCAATGCAATTTCACAGATGTCTGTGAACTCTAGACTCCCCACACTCTGAACTTATTCAGATGCCATCGTGATTAATGAATGGAGAGAAACAGTCAGAGATACTGCAGAGATCTGAAGTTGTGGTAATGCCCATAGACTTCCATTCAAGTTCCATGAAGTAAAAAAAAACAAAAAAAACACTGACCACTTTCAGTGAAATACATAGGCTGCCAAACTATCCTCTTTTGAATCCTGGAGAAGATGGTTTGAAGTTTGAAAATGTTGAGTCTTTGCCAAAGAAACTGAACTTCAGCACAATTTAATGCTTATACACTGATGTGCACAGGATAAACTACATTGAAATTCAACATCAAACCCAGTAAAGGGTTCTTTTACCCTCTCCTTTTAGATTTAAACTAGCTGCCCCTGAGCCAAAGCAGCAGTGAGAGCGGGTTAGCAGCTCTTCAGTCAATTCAGTCAACTCTAGCTAATAGAGAATTACAGCTTGCAATCTGAAAACTGTGTTTGATCCACGGGCTCCCTTTCCCAAACTTCCAAAGTTGTTTTTCTTTTGTTTTAAAGTTTATGTAGAAAGTACTTTAAGCTTGTTCTAACTTGAAAACATAATATCCCCAACAAAAATGATGTAATAATATGTACAATATCAGCTTTTTTGTTATAAATAATGTGTTCATCTTATGCCCCTGGCATTATCCCAGCCGGAGGTGTATTTTCATCTATCCGTCCCATTGTTGTGAACATGATATTTCAGGATATCTCAACAGAATGTCATCAAATTTGGCACAAATGTCAACTTGGACTCGGGGATGAACCAAAATTAGAATTTGTTGGTCAAAGGTCAATGTGACCTCAAAATGACCTTGACAAACAGGTTTTTGGTCATAACCCAAGAATTAGTCCAGTAATTATGACAACATGTCACACAGATGTTTATTTGGATACAACAATGTCATGTTTTATCCAAAAGGTCAAAGGTCAACTTCACTGTGACATAGTGTCCTTTTTTGTCAATTATTCATTATATGTCGTCGACAATAACACAATAGGTAGCACAGTACAGGTTTTCATCTTTCCATCTCATCCATTCTGTTTTTCACTTCCCGCCTCATTCTGAATTTCACCTGACTGCAAACCCTATATTGAAGCACATCAAACTAATGGTTTCATAAGAATCCATCTCTAGACCAAAGCACATGTGTAATGTATATTCATTGGAATCATTTAAAGTCTTTATCATATATTCAAAGGAAGTTTGTCCTTGCCACTGTCACCAAGGTCTTGCTCATGGTGGTACTGTTGGGTCTCTGTAAATAATGTTATAAAGAGTTCGGTCTAGACCTGCTCTATTTGAAAAGTGTCCTGAGATAACTTCTGTTATGAATTGGCGCTATACAAATACAGTTCAATTGAACTGAATTGAATATGAGTCTGGAGAGACATGCATGTAAACTGCAACTTGACTGGTTGGTGGAGACATACAACCGTGGGGTAAGTCTAGTTATATTTAGTGTTTCTATATTTACTGTAAGTCAAGGATTCAGATACTGCCCCCAGTATTGCTGCAGGTTAAGTCCTACGGGATGAAAATGTTGATTTGGGTCAAACCAGCAATGTGTTATATATATTCCTTGACTTTGCTGTGCATCTCTGGAAAATAATTAGGTCTTACTCTCAGCTTTTAGATTCCGCAATTCCTAATTGTGTTGTTATGAGTGAGCAGTGGTGAAGGTGTGTATGTTTTCCTGATGAAAACATCAATGTTCTCATCAAGGCTGTATCCCACAGCAGGAGCTGTCAGCTATTAACAAAACACCTGCCTTCCAATCAAATTATTTAACGGATGGCTTCAGCTACTCTCGCCTCGAGGCACGCTGTAATTTCTGAAATATCTTCCTGCAGTCTTCACAGCTTCAGGTTGCAGCTATTTGTTAGCTGCTCGCGTTTATTGCTAAGAGGAGACATTCGTCATTTCTGAAGCTTTTGTTTTGATTGAAATTTAATGATTTTATGACATAATAAAATGTGTGTGGTTATATCACTTAGGTCTCTGAAATATTCAGTTATGTTGCCGTTGTTGTGCTCCTGAATCACTAATAATATTAACATGATCTTAATTTATCATTTGCTGTAATATTTTGTAGGGAGATCATTTCTGTTTATTTAGGCAGTTAGACCACTAGTGTTTTGCCCAACAAGTCCTACAAATTAAATAAAGCAAATGTTGAGATATAGGCCTACTGTGTAAATTAGTAAGTAAATTAGTAATTAATAAGTTTTCTAGCATGCCTTAAAATCAAGAAGTTTTGGCGACCTGTAGGTTCAGACCCCAGGCTGGGAACCACTGTTATAGAATGACATTGAAGTATGGGTGGCTGCTCCCAATGACAAATAAATGAATTTCATCATGAACCTACTCAACTCTAAGTTACAATCACATTTCATATTATCATTCTTCGCACAAATTAACATTAATTTATCCAGAGCTCACATAGGATCACAGTCAGACGTCTCACTTGAATGAAAGAGGTGTTTGTGTGTGTCTTTAAGATGTGGCAATAGACAAAGGATCTCAGCCTCATAATTATATTTTACCAACACTAGACATAATTTATAAAAAGTTGAAAATGAAAATATGTATAGCTTTTTGCACCAAAACGACAGACAGTAGGCTACACCATGGGCGGCTGTGGCTCGGAGGTAGAGCAGGTCGTCCACTAATAGGAAGGTTGTTGGTTCAATCCCCGGCTCCTCCCACCACATGTTGAACTATCCTTGAGCAAAATACTAAACAGGCTGCCCCAATAAGTCCATTAAGACGCTCCAATTAATTCAGAACGCTGCAGCACGAGTACTGACTGGAACTAGAAAAAGAAATCACATCTCTCCTGTACTAGCTTCTCTGCACTGGCTCCCTGTAAAATGTAGAATAGAATTTAAAATCCTCCTCCTCACCTATAAAGCTCTTCATGGTCAGGCCCCTTCATATCTTAAAGAGCTCATAGTACCCTATTACCCCACTAGAACACTACGTTCTCTGAATGCTGGGCTACTTGTGGTTCCTATAGTCTCTAAAAGTAGAACAGGAGCCAGAGCCTTCAGTTACCAAGCTCCTCTCCTGTGGAACCAGCTTCCAGTTGTGGTTCGGGAGGCAGACACCCTCACCACATTCAAGAGTAGGCTTAAGACATTCCTCTTTGATAAAGCTTATAGTTAGAGACCTAGACCTGCTCTATTTGAAAAGTGTCCTGAGATAGCTTCTGTTATGAATTGGTGGTATACAAATAAAACTGAATTGAATTGAATCACATTTGAAGATGGCACTGGTTCAAAAACAACAGTGAAATGTTACTTATTTGCTTTACTTACCAATTCTTCATCATCACCCACATCTGTATGTCCTCACATGCTCATCTGTTAACCATTATTTGTCTTGATACTAATGGATCAGAGGGCTGATCTGGTCCTCAGTTCTGTGGTATTACACAAAGCAGATGGTGGATTTATCTGACTAAGACATGGTATTGTTAAGGCCACAGAGAAGGCTTATGTTCTAATGCACAGGGAAATGAGATTGTAGATCCGGATGGCGCATCAACCACCCAAATGCACGGCTGCTTGATGTCTCAACCTGACCTCTGAGCTGCGCAGGGAGCACCAAATCGTCTGCTCTGACGTGACCTCTGATTAATCCTCAGCTCTGAAAGGCCCAGGCATCTCTTAACCAGTGGGCTCCCTTTTATCATGGCTCTCATCTGTGGCAGGTGCAAAAGGAAAACACTGCACCCCTCCCTCCCGATGTCACAGGAGCGCCGTTCCAAAAGTGAGCCTCACTTTGATGCTACTTGGCTGCAAATGACAGCCCCGCTGCCAGCCTGCTACCTGACTGCTTATGCAAAGCGAGGAGGTATCCATCCCACAGGCCATCTGCGGACACCTTTGTGTTTTGCATATGGCTCCTCACAAGAGTCTTCAGAGGACAGGCAGCAGGGATTAAAATGCATTCAGTGTCCAGCGTCTTGTTAATGGATAAAAATGAGATGGAAGTGCAATTCTATCTGCATTGAATTACAGGCAGACCCAGTACAGAGTCATAGCCTCTAAGGGCTCTGAGCAGAGCGCTGCAGATAATACCCACATCTACAAGAGATTTCATCCTCATTCTGTCCTAATGGAAAGCTTTATGTTTACTTCATATGTACAGTCAGCAAAGCTGTATTACTGTACTCTAAAGACCGATCAGCCATAACATTATGACCACCTGAGCAACCTGAGGGTGATGAATAAAAAACATATTTAATATCAAGCATTTCTACAGCACCAATGTGGAGAAATGCCAAAACAAAAGTTCCATATTTGTATCTCCAAGTGGCATCTTTTCTCATATTTGAGGTACTGTAAAAACACATTGCTCAATAATTTCTAGCTATGGATGGTATATTTGACTTCTACACATATAAGAATACAAGTATACTTAATATCAAGCATTTTTACTGTACCAATTTGGAGAAATTCAACAATAAAATTCCACATTTGTACCTGCTTTTACTGTACCTCAAATATATGAAAATATGCCACTTGGAGATACAAATATGGAACTTTTGTTTTGGCATTTCTCCAAATGGGTGCAGTAGATTTAAGTGTGGCTGATTTGTCCACGCAGATCGGAGTAACGGCTGGTTTGACCGCACTTATCATATCACAGTCATTATCTCGAGATCTTGAATTAATTAACTTGTTATCACGGGAAAACGGAGGAAATAAAATGTATGAATACATGGCCCTTTAGGGCTTCCGTAATTTGGGGTAAAACATGGCTACAACAGTATTCTTCCCTGTTCTGCAGCACTGTGGGGACATTGAGTAAATGGAAGTTTTAATGATTCAAGTATTCTTCTTCTGGGAATGTGTGGTTGGCCTTCTGCATCAAAAACTGCATCAAAACACCTAAATAATTCCTCCATCTCTGGTTAGCACGCCCACAGCGTAACTGCTCCTGTGTGTTACTGGCTGAGCCTTCCCCTTTAAGGAATGTGGGGTTGTGGGTAACCTGTGTGTGAATGGTTAGCCAGTTATCAAAATTTCTCTTGTGATTTTTTTTTTTATCATTATTGCGATTACATATACCATTCTGCTCAAAAGTTTGTGAATCATGAGCCTGTCTCATGGTGGATCGATGGGGCTCAAATGTTTTTTAACTGAATTTTTAGCTTTTTCCAGACAAATGTGCTGTCTCTTCCTGAGATTTATTTTCCTCTCTGCTAGGGCTGTTATTTGACAGATATTGCGATATGATTCCACGATTAATGAGGGAATTATAATTTTTGTGTGACAGATTTAATTTTGACTTATAAAACTATTAAATCATGATAATGTGACATTTATTGAGGTCTGTACCAAACAGATGTTTTCCTTAATCTGGAGAACAAGATTTGTAGTCCGGCAGCACTGCAGTACTTCATTATAATGATGTTATACATTTTACTTTCATTCAAAATATGCAGTAAATGCAATTTGCATATTGCACTTGGCCATATTACAATTTTGATAATATTGTGATTAATTGTGCAGCCCTCCTCTCGGCATGGTTGTTTTGTATGAGTTAATTTGGTAAAACTAAACTGACCTGGTTGAATCTGTTTCCATCAGTAATGCCCAGTTTCTCCCCAAAATATCTCTCATTTAATTGGTTAATTTAGCCAACAATTTTGTACAACCTGCTCAGGGTTCACCAACTTTTGCAACTTTACAGAAAAATATTCAGAATTTAGTCTTTTCACTACACAATATAAAATTGATAAACATATACCTCCTATTACATATAAAAAATACTGGTTCTGATTAACTAAAAGATAAGAAGCTTAAAAAAACTCTGGGGGTTCACTAACTTCTCAAGCTGCACTGTATATATACAGTACATATATGTGTATAGATACTTCCATTTGACAGTAGTTGATCATTTATCTTTAATGACCCTCGGTGGTAGTCTGAGAAGACACTGAATTGCCATGTATGAGTTTATGAGTATGAATGACAAATTATTTATGAGTAAGTATTTTACAAAAGCATAAGTCTGGCAGGTAAATACATTCAATGATGATTTGTAATTTATTTTTGTCCTGAAAGGTTCTGAATAACAGCATTGTACCAGAAGAGTGGGGGATGTAGGTTTTGGTTGATTTTGCATTGAAGCATGAACATTTTACAGTATCTTTCCTTCATATTTACAGTGTTGCATGAGTCCAATAGTATTTCTGCAGTGCATCTGCTATGGTAACGAAGTTACTTTCAAAAGCAGTTATATTTTTTTTAAAAAGCAATTAGGTGTTACCTCTATCAGTTTACAGTGTATCTCAAGTCAGCTTCAACAGGATCTTAATATTCACATGTAAACATCCTAACAAATGATAGAAACATTACAGTCAGACTGCAAACTAACGGTGTTATGTAGATATATGATTCCAATTGTCCTCCAGTGAGATGGGTTGCCTAAAGCCCTGCTAGACTAAACACACACAACAAGATGCAATGTGGCAGACATGAATTTATTATGAGTAAGTATTTTACAAAAACATGACTCTGGCAGGTAAAAGTGATAATTTTTTTGTCCTGAAAGGTTGTGAATAGCTGACTATATACAGTATTGTTCCAAAGGAGTAGGATACACAGGTTTTGGTTGAAAGATACCTCATTTTGGATTGAAGCATTAATAGTACGTTTCATCTATATTTACATGCTGCCAGCAATCACCCAGTATGTGAGGTTTGATGGTGACAAACTATGACAACTACTACACTCCAACCAAGCCTTGAGGCGAGAGGAGTGAGCCTGCATGGAGTTCAATCCCTTCCAAGCTCCTGCAGGAAGGCCAGGACCGTGAGCATTCACATTTTTGTGGCAGTACGTCCACAGCAGGAGAGCCTGGGAATTCACTGATTCCTCTCTTCTTGTGTGGTTTATTGTAAAATGAAAGTGCATTAGAGATTAGCTCTCACATTCGGTTAGTCAGTGCTGCTGGGACCTCCATACATTATCTCTCAAAACAAGACAAAGCTCTTCTCTTTGCACTATAAAACCCTGCTTTTTTTCTTTTATTCTGACTTTTTTGTTCCTTATTAGAGGCAGTGCTCTACAAGCCAAGATGTGGAAACAACTGCTGTCTCAAATAATCCACCTTTGAACAGAAAATGTTTTAAATGTCACCTATCCCATTTCATAATGTATGTAAATAACCAAAAACAGTTTAGCTCAGTCCTATGCATGTTCTTCTGTCATTTCCACAATGAGTCAGTTTGCTGCCTACTTAATATTCAAAGCTCTATTGATATATTTTTTTCTTTTATTAAAAATAAATCAAATGACCAATGTGAAAGGTGTCCCTTGCAATGAAGAATATCACCAACTGCAGCTTTTGATGACATAAGTTTACTTGTGGTTCAGGATATTCCAGCTTATTTTGATCCTTTGTGGCTCCACAGGATTGTGGCCAGAATCTTTTCTGTTTAGATCAAGTCTTGCTATAAGCTTTTTCCCTCTAAGACTGTCAATACTGGACACTTCTACACATAATTATGCTCAATTCTTACTTTTTAAACTTTCTTACTTTCAACAGTAATCAACAGAAACAACAGAAATCAACAGTTATTGGTCAAATAAACTGGAATCTTAGCATCAAAATCTATACAGATTTAAACAAAGCAGGTTCCTGATTTAGTGTCAAGTTTACAAAAAGGTATAAAACAATCTGTTAACAGGTGCATTGCTTTAGAAAAGCTATTAAACCTGTTCAATCTGACCACTGATAGTACCGTTTGGAGAATTTGGTGCAGCCAGATACAACATCAGCATAGTCCAGTATTGGTAAAATGAGTTGTAACTTTCAAAAAAGCTTTCAAAAACTCAAGTGTGTCTTTGGAATCAATAGTTAATATATAAAAATATATTTGTTTATTGTTAATAAAGTTTATTGGCATACACTCAAACACATAGTATAAGTTTAATCATACATGTTAATGTTATTCCCTTAGGTTTAAATGTGGATATCTGGAAAACGTCTGGAAAATGTGTTTTATGGCAGTGGTTCTCAACCAGGGTCCTTTCATATAATATAATATTAAAAATATTCATATATTATAATATATATAATATTTAAACAGATATTATATTATTATAAAAAATAACACAAAAGTTTGCATCCATCTTTTTGCATCCATCCTTCTAATGAAATTATGTTCAGCAAATGTACACTGAGTTAAGGGAATAAGCATTTCCCCTACAAACAAAGGTATTTTTAATTACCACTTAGTTCAAATTTGGTATAGCACAAACATAAGTTTTTAAGTTGATTACGCTACTTATATAAATTAACTTCCAAATATTTTCCCCTTATTTATCAACACAACACAATGTTTTCAAGGTTTATAAATAATGTAATAATAACAAATGATAAATTAATAAAACTTACAACAATAGCCAGACAATAGATTCACTGAATTAGAATGTATTGTATATAAAATAATTGTTTTTATTTTCTATATTTAATATATTATGCCATTGACTAGCATTCTGTCCAATGAGAGATTAAAAGAATGACAATTCTGTTAATACTAAATTATAATGATTAAAAATATATCTATCTATAAATATAATATCAGCAGAGGGGTAGGGGGTCAGGGGTTAGGGGTTAGGAGTTAGGGGGTTAGTGGTAGGATCCCTGTGTCACAGCTCATCAAAACTCATAGGTCATGTGTTTTCATCTATTCTATGTGCCTTATTTCCTGTTTTATTTTGTTATTTATGTCTCCTCTCGTTTGAAGGCTGAATAAAGTATGTGTCTTAGCTTTCCAGTCATTCCCAATTTATGCAATTCCAACACTGTTTATGGACCCCAGTCTGCAGAAATATTCAGATACACTAGTAGAAAATAACACATTTATCCCACATGCAAAAAACTGCATGGATTTTTCCTCAAAACCCATTTTCATTCCGATATTTTGATGTTTAGGGATCCCTTTAAAAATGGCCATGCCAGTTTTTCCATTGCTCCTCCTCTGGGCACATCCCTGCTGGGGACCCCCTGGAACCTCAAGGACCCCTGGGGATCCCCGGACCTCAGGTTGAAAACCAAATAATTAAGTAACCATTAATAATACCAGGAATTAGAACTTATAAACCCTTTTATAGGGAGTGCCTTTGGATAAATGTGTACCCAGTCTTTAACCTCCGTTCTGCACTAACGCAGTGGTTTCGTCAGGAATGTCCTCAGCATCATTATCATTAGATCATCTCTGTCACAAGCGCTGCTGCTGCTATTAATGAGCTATCTGAGTGCGATATGAAACGCCCAGTGTTTGCATTTTAAATGTGTCACATGTTCATGAATTTCCAGTCCATCTGCCGTCAACACAGGGCGCAGTCAGTGAGTGAGTGCGCGGCGCGGAGAGAGCCTCAGACTGCAGGTGCTGGCAGTCAGATCAAAACGCAGACAACAACGGAGAGCGCTCCGACCGGATAGAACCGTCTGTCTGCCGGCAGCGCTGCGTCACCGGATCTTTATTCCACCGAGCATCAGAGCAGACATGTCTGCTAAAGTTTATTCATGCTCTCCCGTGTTCTCAAACTTAAAATAGCTCCGCGTTTGGAGCTGCTGGGTGCGAGGAGCCGGTGGAGTGCGGTCGGAGCGGGCTGCGAGCGGCGGAGCGGCGGAGCGGCGCGCGCCTCGCTCGGTTCTCACGTGCAAAAGGGAAAAGAGTGATCCGAGACGGGAAATGGAAATTACAAACGGTGTTGGGATTAATGTTGAAGTGAAATCTACAATGCTATGATCATCGACTGCAGCTCCTGGACTGAGAAACCATCTGAAAACGCCTGATAGGAGGTAAGACTGATAATCTGCACTGTGGATGGACGCTTTAACTTCACTGTGTATTTTTAACGGCTGTGTGGTCGGTGAATGTTACCTAACGCTAAAGCAAATACCATACTTTCCAATAAGTGTTAATTAGAGCAAACTGTCTGATTACGATGCTTCTCCATCATCTGTCTGCTCCGCCTTATCACAGTGCTCTGTTCAGCTCAGATGGACTCGGGGATCCGCGCAGTGGTCAATGATTCCCCCCATGCAGGATCCAGGGCTGATGTGAATGTACTGTCAGATAAGGGTCTCTGCTGCTGCGCTTTAACTCAACTTACTGTAGGCTGTTAAATGAAATACAGCTGGAGTGTTTAGTCAACATCATGTATCAATACTCACACAGCCTCTGAGTGTTTCCATGTTTGCAGAGAGGGCCAGGGATGTGCACAGACATTTTGAGGGGCAGGGGCTCAAGGAGAAAAAAGGAGCACTCTTGCCCACCTGCAAATGCTCTGTTCCCACCCTGATGCTGCCTCTACTCCTAGTGCTTGAAAAAAAAAAAAAGAATCTGACACCTTTTCATGAAATTCTGTCTTGTTCAGACCAGTTCAGCCTCATTAGATTCTTCCAGAAAAGAAAATAAGAAGAAATGCAATTTAATGGCATCCAACAGATTTCCAAAACGAACCTGACTAATTTTTAAATTTATTTCTGAGGCCAATACAACACAGATTAGGTGTGAACAATTCAACTATTGTAGATATGGGGTAGATATAGTACAGAAGGCATTTTTTGTTGATACTATTGTACCTTTTCCTCATATTCAATTCATTTTAATAATAACAACAATAGTAATAGCCTAATACAATTACCATCAGCCAAGAGGGCACTGCTAGAGTCTGAGGCAATAGGGCAGGGGCCCAAGTTCTCTTTGTGGTCTATCTCAAGTCTTTTTGACCAGCATGGAACTAGCTTCATTGAGGTTCAAGCAGCTATTGTTGAACCATTTGTAACATTTGACCAGGAATTGATTGGTTCCCCGCTGGAACCAAAAAATATCAAGTGGGCGTGTCATATTCTATAGGGCTCATCCAATAGCTATGGTTCCACTCAACACTGGTGGAAATGCAAGTTGGTTTTTCGACAGATAGCACCAAAGTTCTGATCAACTCAAACAGAACCAATTCAGAACCAGAGCTAATTTGGTGGAAATGGAGCCTCTGTGCCAGAAAGCAGAAGGTTGCACAGCACAGCAGCCCTACCAGTGCCTGGATTGGACCAAAAGAGATGCCAGTACCCTAATTCGGCACAACCCTAACCCAAAATACAACATAATCCTAACCCTAATTCTGGACGTTTTCAGCACAGTTTTCACAGTTTTAGTACAACACTAACGTTGAGCCAGTGTTAGCTATATCACTAATTCACATATGAGTACCCTGGGCAGTATGTGTTCACACAGAGATGCATTTAGGTGGGCGTTATTTTTTTCTAAACCTAACCATCTCAAACAAACTAACAAAGGCAACAAACAGAAGAAAACAAAACTGAGAAGCCGGGCTTAGGGGTGCACATACCTCACCAGAGGTGGTGAGTACATAATAAGAAGTAAGGGTACTCATGTGCATGAAAATCTTACCCATTTCTGGCACTGATCAGTGTACATTCCTTATGAATTGCAAAAAGCACATAAAACTGCCCAGCATGATAACGACCAATGATCAAATCAGCTGATTAAAGACCAGCAGATGTGCAGCAGGTCACTCTCCTGTTTGATCATATTTGCAGCTTAATTATTGAACATTGTGCGCGTTTGGAATTCTCCCTTTTTGTCTATTTCTTGCCATGGGGAGCTAAGAATTGTGGATGCGTGTGGCCTTTATCGAAGCGCTTCACAGTTCACAACCTTGACTTTTCCCATGCTTCTTGATCAGGTAACCATGGAGGGGGAGCTGAATAATGCATGGCCTTGTACATCCCTCTCAGTGGTGAGGCAACCACAGATGGGGAGGGGGTGATGGCTGCGAGTTGTTTACTGGGCTGCAGCTTCCTTGCAGAGAATTGGGATATAGGCAGGCGGTGTGGATTCAGGGGAAGCAGCACGCCAAATGAGGGAACCTCCGGCCCTAATCCTACTGTCTACTAAGAGATGACCTTTGCCTCACGCAGATTAGAGCCACACTCTAATTGACTTACCATGAACCCTTCCAATGCATATTTTGGTGTCATGCTAGAGGTGGCTGAGCTACTCCAGCGTGTCCTGATTGTTGGGGGGAGGGGGGTGGGAGGGGACATTAATCTACCTCGTCGTCCATGACTGAGTTCCCAGGCTGGCTGGGTGCCACAGTGAAACTGCTAATCCTTCAGTAATCATAGCTTAAATCTGTCAGAGCTATGACTTGCTTTACCTCACTGGTGCGCTAAATAGAATATGAACGAGAACACGCTACTGTAGAGCATGAAATGTGTCTCTCGGGACCCTAGTTATTTCGTTTTTAATATTCCAGTGTTGCAGAAGGTGTCATGTCAGAATAAGAAACTGGTTTCCTGTTGTCTGTACATCCATGCTATTGTCCCAGCTCATCACTTGGGATCTAGTAAATACTAGTCTCAGTGCACACTCAATTATCTCCACTGTAATTCAGTTCTGATGGCATTATTAGTACCTCTCCTAAGAAGACGTGTTGTGTTTGTGGGTTTGGTTTTTTTTTTACTGCTAAATCTTCTGTGAGCTCAATGGTGGCTAGGTTGGTCTTTGGGTTCTCAAATAATACCTTCTCTAAGCAGCCCCTGGGCCTCTCAGCGGATCTGCTGGCTATAAATAATGGCACATATGTCACCATGCTCTTGGCTGACGTACACTAAGCCCTGTGCTGAGCTCCATAGGGACCAGCAGAGAGCTGCGTTTCAGTCTTGACTTGAGGCCCAGACACAGACACCTCACGCTCCGTTGACATAGTCCTGAGCAGCATTCTCATTTCACCCCTACCTCTCTGTCATCCCCACTCATCATCCCTCTCTCCGGTCATTCATTGAATCAGCCTCCGCCTCCACCTCCTCTCCCTGTGCAGCCTACGTAGAGATGGAGGAGCAGTGTTAGTAACTGCTTGTTTGTTTAACAGTATCTTGTGTGCTGCAAGATGTCCAATCACTGTGAGCAGCAGGAGACAGGAGCAGCACTCTGGGACACATCGAGACCAGTCGTTGAGTCATCATCTCATAGAGACAGCAGCAGGGTGTTAAACAGCAGCACTGCACAGTCATGTAGACATGTGAATCATAGTTTGTATGGCTGACCCCATGGACACCATGTGCATGATGAACAGCCATTGTTTCTCACAGGAGAATCATGTATTGGGCTTAAAGTTAATTCATGGTTGCCATTTATGTGAGGGTCTGAGTGACGTACAATTTGTCATTTTATTGCCACAACTGGACTGTCTGCTCGTGCTGGGTGGTATGACCAAACATTTTTACGATTCTGGCGTTTTCACAGTATGTCACGGTATTTCGTTATAGTACCTTATCCTGCTGTCAGGAGTACATAGAATAATAATAATGCCATCATGTATATACTTAAGTATTTTACGTCAGTTAATAGTGTTTTATACAACAACATTAAAATATTTAGTTTTGAAAAGGAAGCAATGTTGAATTAAATGAAATTAATCAGGAGCTCAGTCAAAACAAAGTGCTTGTCCATCCTCAACAGCAATGACAACTATTAGAATGTGGAGCCATTTAACACTGTTTAAAAACATTTTGGCACTTACTGTACCTTGAAGGCTGCAACTCACTTTTTTAAAATAAAACATTCAAATAAAGTACTGGTTTCTACTGTGCCGTACTTCAACTGGCAACATCAAGGTAGTGCATCAAGGTAGGCATTAGGCAACAGAACATTAAACATGTATAGTGCATGAATTGAACAGTCGTTTCCCACAAGTTATTCAGTACAAAAACTTGAGCTGGGCAATAGGGTTAGCATTGGTTGGCATTGCTAGAGATTTGGGCTACAACTAATATTTGTAGCCCAAATCTCTAGTAATGCCATTAAGATGAGAAAATAAAACAAAATGACACAGTCTGATTTATTTTAAAAGCAGGAGTTAAGAACACTGATTCCTGGACAGTTCTCTAAAAACTTAGTATCAGTCAACCTAGGGAGATCACTCACAACAATTTCATCTCGATGACAACAGAAATGCTTTTGGGGCTGAAATGAGTTGTGTTGTCAGTGACCACAGTAAGGAGACCCACAGGAGTGTCAGCAACATCTGGCTCATCTTCTTGCTGCAAAATACAAACAATCCAATGACGAGGATAATTCCAGTAAAAAGGTTTAAAGTCATGTATCATTAACAATGTCAACATAATTCTAACTCAGACAGCTGAAGACTCATATTGGATTCAAATACACTTGCATAAAGAGATTTGCATGAAACAAGAACTGTGGATTTCTCTCTTATTTGGAGAGGAGGTCCCCAATCACTCTTTCATTGTACATACCACATTTTAGCATTATACTGAAAAAAAACACCTATCCATCGATTTGAACCTGAAAAGAGGCGTTAAAGTTGGTTTCCCATACTATATTTCATGGTACATGTCATTGACATTGACATTTCTATGAGTGCACTAAATACTTACATTCCAGGTCTTGAAGAACTCAGAGTCATCCTCTCTTAGGTACACCTGAAGGGCACGAAGGGCCAGACTGCGTCTCATGTTTACATCATGTTGTTCCTAGATTGACAACCAAAACATAGTAATCATTATAGAAATATTTACCAGCACATCAAGCCAGTTCAACTTACATAATCATAGAATCATCATCAAGACCATCATTGTGCTACAAAGTTATCAAACACAGGGTCATAAATCGAAATCGAGTGCCGCGTCTTGCCGCCGTCCTGTACAGGGCAATCAGTGAGGTGTACGTCAAGCCACAGTAGAACGATACGAGCTCACATTATAATGCGATGGAACAGCAACACCTGCAGACATACAAACACATAAATGTATATAATAAATGTAGGTTTTTCAACTTTGTTTTAAGAGGAAAACATAATCATCCATTGCAGCAAAGCAGCAGTTCCCTGTGACGTGCGATGTGAATGTATCACGTTATACTGAGGAGTTTTTATTATTTTGTCCATCCCATTTATATCAATGAGGCCATGCTAAATAAAGACACCTCTGTGTATAACGCAATATAGTTCACCAGACCACAACTACATCCTATAATAATAAAATAAAACTACATTCAACCATCAACACTATTTTAGGATACATCTTACCGAGATGTCTTTGAAGCTCGAGGAAACTTGGTGCTTCCACTTGAACCTACAAGGAAAGATCAATTACAACAGAAATAAGTGAACTTAAAATACATACAGTACTTATAAAACCAATGTTAAATAGTTACAATATATACTGGTTCAGTCAAGCTATATATGCAAACACTAAATGTGTTTGTTGCATGTTTATCATTTACTCAACTTGTATATGTTTACTTTTTCAAATATTTGTATTATTATAATGAAATGCCATACTATGCATCAATATATCTATCTAATGGTAATTGATTTTTTAAATATGTATTACTATTGTATCATTCTTTCTCTCTTTCCTTCCTCGTGCTTTATCTGATGTTAAGAAAAAAGTTTAAACTAAGCTCTGTTGTTCCTCACCATGAAGGTTTTCACTATAGATGCAGAGCCTGACTGTCTGTACGGTACCGGGCTAACGAACAGCAGCTCCTAACGGTGCAATTCAAACTTCAACGTGTTAGCCGCTAACACAAACTAACTTCAATAACGTTAGCCTTTCTATTAACTTTACTGCGCCTGACGACTTATAACCGACATTGTGTGAACTTTTTACTGACCAGACCAAAGCACCTGTAAGACAGGACAGCAGCAGAGTTCAAAGTTACCGTTTACAGTCAGAGACATAACGTCAACGTTACGTTACTCTTAAGCTAACGTTAGCGCAACAGTAACGTGCCAAACTGCTTCTTTATACTGATAAACCGAGTGCACGGCGGTAAAATACAAACAAAGGAACACAGAACAAATATTTCAGCGCTACGAATATGTTTGTATTCTCTTGACTTTTGTAACTTACCCACGGTAAATGAAAAGTTTTCCTTCGTTACTTCAAAATTCTTCTCGCTCGCCAAACGGTAGCCATCTTGAATTTTTTAGAAACGTGAAGTCCGAGCCTGAACGTCGTGACGTAGATGACGTCAGACACTACGTCCCTCCGTTAACTCAGAAGTTATGATTTAGACACAAATGTTCACTCAGAAAAATGTATCCACATAAAATTAAAACAACATCAATAGTTAACAGCTCTTAATAGTTGTGTGCTCTGTTGACTCATTAGCTGGTTTCAGTTCTGTGCCCATATTTCTTATGAGTTAGCAGGACTGTTTGGGTTTACAGTGTACCATGGCATTGGTATACTGCTGCAACCCCAGGGTGATAATGTCAAAAATTCATTGATTAATACATTTTGCGATGAGGTACATGAAAAGTAAATAACAGTACATATTTACATGTAGGAGTATAGTGAGAATCAGGATTTCCTTGGCTCTTTAATAGGCATGGGACGATATGAAAATTTCATGTCACGATTATCTTGACCATAATAATTGTGATACATGATTGACATGATGACAAATGCATCACAGATACACCTCATCACCTTGTTCTTTATTTCCACACATCCAGTTCAACTTTTTCTTAGTGGGGGATACCACAGGCAAGCTGAGTCTTCAGCCATGGTGACAGACTTTGGATTTTGGAATGATGTGGGCTCCCCCTTTTCCCCTTGTTCAAAATAAATCAGAAAATCAATATAGGACTGTATGCTAGAGCTAGAGAGCTTTTTCAAGTCAAGCCATATCAAGATATTCATGATTATCCTGATTCACAATTATCATGATAATAGAAATTCACCACAATACATTTTTTATATTGTCCTATCCCTACTCTTCAACTAATTGATGTAAGTAAAAAATCTGTCAATTTTTTTCTCCAGACTCAAAAGAATGCCCCCTACTTGTTTTAGGGGGCATTTGCCATTATTAGCAGTAGATAGACAAGAAATAAAATAAAATAACAGAAAATAAGGGTGAAAGGTTACAAACAAAGATCCCCAGCTGGATTTGAACCAGGGCCGTAGCAATTTCGTGGTCAACGACTTAGAACTCACTTACACCCACCAGGCCTTGCCTCAATCTGGTGCTTAGGTTTGATCCTAAATGTACCAGAGACGTGGCTATCACTAGTGGCTAATGACTCATAAAACAGCATAAAAAGAAACAAATTAACAAATATCTATCAGTATCATGTACAGTAGTAGTCAACATGACCCTAATAATCAGTTATTCAGCTAATTAACTAAGAGGGAGCAGCCCTCGTTGTCATGTTTCTGTTTCAGACAAACCTTTGCTTCAATCAGATACAGCCTTGCTTTTAGCAGTGCCTGCTCATGTGGTGCCCCGCGGTCCGGTGTTGCTTTAATGTCACAGTTAGCCTGACCTACTGTTGTGACGGTCAGTAAAGGAGCAGCAACTGAGTCAGTTACTGCTGCCAGGCAGCGGGCTGGAAGGAATAAAAGACTGGAGGTAGAAAGGGCGATACACAGTGGGACTCTACTCCGTCTACTCCCCCCCTCCTTCCCGGACTAGCCCTGATGTCAGACTCTCATCTGTTGCTATGGACGGCTGCACTGTCCCCTCATTTGCCATCGATTCTGCCTCTCCCTGAACATCTCTAAAGCTGGGATTATATAGTCATGCTTGCCAGTTCTTCACCCTCAATTTTCTCCAAGGAAAGCTGTGTAAGTGGATATGTATGAGAGTGTAGTGTTCATACTCCTGAGTGATTTGCCTCGGACAGTGTGTGTATGTGTGTGTCCATCGTTGGCAGACTAGGAGGAAGTAACACAGAGCATGCCAGGCCTTCTGAGCCTTCTCCTTGGTGGCGGAAGCACCATTTGGGTTAGTGGTCTGTCATCCATATGCCCTCCACCTGCCTGAACTAACACATGACCATCTGGGTGAGATTAGCATTTCCTGCTTCAGTGTGCACAAAAGATTACACAGTGCTCCTTCAGATGGAACACAAACAAAAGTATATTATATACATATATATATATATATATATATATATTATAATGGACACCACCTGAAGCTCAACCTTGACCTTGACAAGACTGAGCTGCTCTTCTTTCTATGGAAAAAATCTCCAATCCATGACCTATCCATTACCACTGAGAACCCTGTGGTGTCCTCGGCTCAGACTGCAAGAAATCTGGGTGTCACACTGGATGACCAGCTGTCCTTCAATGCCAGCATCCCCTTAAAAACGGGCTCCTGTAGATTCTCCACAGCATAAGGAGGATACTTCGGTGCCATCCAGTTGGTAGCACAGGTTCTGGTCCAAGCTCTTGTCATCTTGTCATCCTAGACTCATTCCTGGCTGGTGTGCCTGCATGTTCCATCTGACCTCTGCAGCTCATCCAGAATGCAGCAACCCAGTTGGTCTTCCACCTATCCAATTTCTTCCACACTGCGCCACTCCACCACATCGTGCAGTGGCTATCGGTAGCTGCTCAAACCCGATTCAAGACTAGAGTTGATCCAATACCAATACCAGTATCAGAAATTTCACCAATACTGCCCAAAATACTGTACCGGTACCGGCGAGTATCCGTGTCTGTGTACCAATCCAGTAGCCATGAAACGGGACCCTGCTACTTCTGAGCTGTGTGCCATTTGTCAGTTCCCCCAGAAAGTTTCTAACTGAATGATCAGTCATGTGGGGATTCTGCCTGCAATACAGTCCAAACTAAAGAAGTCATACTGGTCTCAAATTAAGTGGCTGAATCTCTGGCACTGTTGTGAGTGCCTTCAGCTTCTGTAATGTGAGGATTTGTTGCTTTTCTCTGTTTTGTAAGACTTTGTCAACTGAATTTGTATTCAGTGTTGAGGTCTGGTAATTTATGGTGTCCATGTGCCATTACTGTTCATTTATTGTAGATTAAATCATTAATCTTTTTATAAATAAGAATGTAATCATTGTTAGTTGCAGCTCGGGTGGGCATGTCAATAAGTAATTGATTTTCAGTTAATCTCCATGTATAATTTAATCAATTAAGAATATATTGCAGGGGAGACATGAAGAAAATATTTAGCTTGAGGTGAAAGTGCCAGGTTCTTGCTGGTGTTGAACAGGAATCTATTTATCGATCTGTGTAGCTATCTAGCTATCTATCTAAACTGATGTCCGTTATGAATAAACTAAATCCATAAATGCTTAGAAATCATTAAAAGGCTGATCATTGTAACTGCAGAACTTTTTTAGGTTTTCTTCAGTATCACAGTAATCCAGTGATAGTTGTCCATATGCCCATGTGTGCAACTGCCAACAAGTAATTCAGCATACTTTTCATGGTGCCAGTTTCCAAAAAATGTTAACAAATATAGGCTCAAAATATATAATGATATTACTAATTAACGGACCTCTCAGTAACAATATACTTCCTGTTTACTAGGGATGTGTCAGTATACCATTATCTGTATCTGTATCTGTTCAACAAACTAAAATATCTGTATTCACACACAGGGTACTCAGAATGGGCATGTCTTAAACCAGATATGGATGGTGGTTAAACCAGAAGTGGGTGGGGCTAATTGATTTGTTAATTTAAGCCTTAAATTGATCAGGATCAGAAGTTGTTTTATTTATTAGAAAACTATGTACAGAATTTAGCTTAAAAAAGCACAAGTTGCTATATTTACGAGTACAGATATTGACACATTTTACACATTTGATACAAATTATGGGAACTGTTATAACAAAACGTAAAGCACAGAAGTAAGACAAAAAATAACAGGGAGTGACAAAATCCATGATTTCTGTGTTACAGCTCATGTTGTAATATCAATATATTTGTTATATATATGTATATCAACATGGTTCTTATATTACTGGGACACTCTATCCATTCAGATATTTGCCGTGTTGAAAACCTACAGAAAGAAAAGTTAAAAATTGCACCTCAGGCATGTTGGGGGTTGTTGGGAGGGGAGCAGTTGCCTCAGGTTTGTCTGAGCTAGGGTGCCTCAGTGTCATAGTAACACTGTAAAAAGTTGCTGTCAGGAGACTGGCTGCTTTAGCTAGCTATCCAGGGGCTCAATCAGTGCAGGCCAGGGAGCTGGGTGTTTTTGGAGAAAAGCAATACTTTCCAACATCCAATCAAAAGCTTATTATAAGCAAATCGCCCTATGTGTAAACCAGTTTCCGAGGGAAAAGTTGGGATGGGTTGGTAAGTTGGAACAACAATATTCATCACAGTACAGTGCCCCACTCGAACAGATGTTTCAGGCGCTAGGGCCACAATAAACTAACACCAAGTAACTTGATCATGTAGATGGGGTACAGTGTGAGTATTATCTGAAATAAAACAAAGATGACCGAAGATGAAGTTATGAATGTGTTAGTTTCTGTTTGATGGGCTTTGCCTTTGCTGAGTGAATGTGTGTGAAAGGGTGAATGTGGCATGTAGTGTAAAAGCACTTTGAGTGGTCGGAAGACTAGAAAGGTGCTATACAAGTACAGGTCCATTTACCATTTACCATTTTACAATGTGTGACATGATAAATAATTTGGAAGTCAGTCCTGGTCCAGTATGCAACAACTACAAGTATGATGAAGAAACTTGAAACTCATAAACATGAATAAACATCCCTAAATTTGCTTAGAAATCATAACAACTGTGATTCCTACTTTCTGTTTTTAAGTTTTCCTCAGTATCACAATAATCCAGTAAAATGTGTCTGTATATCTTTGTGTGCATTGCAAACAGGAACTGCCAATAGCTTATTCGGCATACTTTTCATGGTGCCAATTTCTGAAAATGTAAAAGTATAGGCTAAAAATATGTAATAATATAGCTAACTAACTTACCCCATGACATTACACTTCCTGTTTATTAGGAAACCATTATCTGTATCTGTTCAACAAACTAAATTATCTGTATTTGTGTCCATACTAATGAGCGGGGCTTAAACCAGACCAGACAGTAGTTGGTAATTCTGGAATTTTCACTGAGTTAGAAAGAGTAGATGCCTTTTTAAGGATTTAATGTGGAAATCATCAGCGATTTACCAGCCATAGATTAACAATAATGTCCAATACTTTTTTGTGGAAATTCTTCTAATTTTGCACCCGTATGCTTAGATATTTACATTTTACCAGCTGTGGGGACACAGTGAAGGGGAATGTCCTGTTGTGTCAATAGGACAAATGAGAATGCACACATTAGCATCAACAAAACCCAAACAGCAGCTACAATGATCCTCCCAGTTCACTGAATAGAAGCTAAACTGACCTCAGTCTGTAAACAGCGGATCAGGTCTGCCCGAGGCCACCACACGGTTCTGCCATGGAGAGGGGGGTGGGGGGCAGGAAATGAGGCTTTGGCATGTTGTTGAGCTCAGTCCTGAGGCACCACTGTCTGGCTCTGTAAGTGCTGACCTGTCAGAGTCAGGATTGGGGTGGCCATACAAGAAGGGATCAGAAATCATGAATAAATGAGCAGGGTCTTTGGCACTGGGCCCAAGCTGCTCACAGACACTCAGGATCCAGAGAGGATTAGGTCTGCATCCAGCATCATTTACCTGACCTCATTCTTAACAGGCCTCCAACGATAATGATTTTTTATCACTGTTGATGAATCCGATAATATTGTCTGATTAATTGATTACTTGTTCAATCTATAAAATATGATGAAAATACAACATCGAAGGCACTGAGAAAAAGATGTGATATATACATATTCACAACAAAGAAAAAGGAATAATGCAACTTTTCAAATTTCAAAATTTGTAACCAGCTAATTTGTGATACATTATGAGACAGTTGGGATGTCACTGAGATGAAAGATTAATCGTGGTATCAAGGCGGAAAGATGTCAGTCTCACTTTTACAAAGAAAAGGAAATATGCCATGTTTTGCACAGTTTATACCCTACCTCAGAAATAAATAAAGAAGCATCTCAAAGGATCAAAGTAGTTATTAGTAGGCAATATTTTTTATCGTATATAAATTTATCTGAAAAAATTAAAAGTCCATACCTTGGTGACTTCAGTGATGGACACGGCCATGCTCACCAGACTCCAATTCTTTGGTATTTTAAAAAAGCACAAATTAAAACAGAAACAGAAAACAATGATATGAGTCATTAATTGACTATACAGTCCTGGAAAGGTGGACTGATAAAATAGAGCACCTGTGAGATATGACAAAAGCATGCCTCTGGGGTCTGTGGGTACCCTAGGATTAGGGGTTAATCTGTTGTAATAACTGATGAATGGGCATCCGAAAAACAACAAACCCACAATACATTAACAATGAATGAGCTACAGTAGAATAGAATAGATGTGTTTACTAGATAGCTGAACCAAAAACAGCTGATTAGTTAATCAACTAATCAGTAAAACTAAACGATATTTTTAGCATTGGCCTCTTTAAAAAACAAAATTGAGACATAATACAAACTAGTATGGTAGTGAACTTGGTTGGTAGAAACATGCATCTGTGGTGCTTTCTACTCTGCAGTTTCCATCACGTTATCTTTCCTCCACCACAGTGTATCTGTAACATAAGAATCTTCTCCAATCAGATTATCCAGGCTGACAAGAAACCCTCTTTGTTTCCTGAAATGAGGTCACAATGACTGCGGCAGGAAAATCGGTCAACAGAAAAGCTTTTGAGATGTCATCTTCTAATCAGAATATGCTTTTTTTCATCGGAAATACTGCTGTGCTCCGGCTCTAAATAGATCATGAGGCTGTGCCCTCTCCCTGTGTGAACATTCAACATAAGCAGCTTATTCTCCGACTGCAATCGCTGTTTCTTAAATTTCCAATATCTAGTAAATAACCTGCAGTATTTGTCTCTGTGGGTAGCCCCTGTGGGACACGCTAAATGGCCAGGAGGGGACAGAGATATGAAAATAGAGAAACTGAGCTGTGTGTTCTGGTCCAAGAAGCCCCGAGTCAGCTCTTTCCAGTGTGGCCATGAAACGCTATACACTCAAAGTCGTCAGATTTACGACTCCTCTGCTTGGCCTTTGTATAATTTTTAATATTCACTTTGCATTGGTGGCCAGAAATCTATTGTTGTTCTTCAGCCATGGAGAGATGGATGGTAACACATTTCAAGGCAACAGAAGAGACGAGAGAAGAATGACTAAAACAGGAAAAAAGTGATGCTGACTTAAAAGATAAAGTAGGGGATTTATTGTTCAGATTTTCACAGAAAGTGATAAAGTCTTTCGTTTATTTTGGTTTTGGCCATCTAGTCTAGGTTTTCATTAACACAACTTCTTCTGGGAAAACCAGAACCAGACATTTCTCACCACAATTTGAACACAGAAAAGCCATTCATCAATTCTTCATACCCAGGGTCTTGTCCAGACTTTTTTTTTGCATGGGATGTTACAAGTGGGGCACTGACTTATGCAGGGATGGCACGAGGTATGTGTCTCAGCTTTCCAGTCATTCCCTATTTATGCAATTCCAAAACTGTTTAAAGTTCCCAGTATGCAGAAATATAAAGTGGGCATGTCTGCAAAGGGGAGACCCATTTTCATTAAGATATCTTGAGGTAAGAGGTCATGGCCATGCTAGTTTTTTCACCGCCAAAATTTTGCAAACTTCCTAATGTGTTAATTAGGGTTTAGGTTAGGTAAGGTTTAGGTAAGGTTAGGTTAGCTTTTGGGACATGGTTGGTACCAATGGATGCGCTAGGTCTTTACTCTAGCTTTAAAACTGAGCCTGCTACAGCCTCTGAAAGAAAGCAAGTGGAAGAGGGAAGGATAATGGGATGGCACTTGAGGCGGTCAATCAGATTATAGGCAGTACCACCCCAGGCTCCACCTCTGGAGACGCCTCTGCTTATACCATCTTTGATATAAAAAAAAACACAATTTCAATCATACAGAATCATTTGATCCACTGTTTTTCAGCATATCCTCTTATCAGTTTTATTACGTCAGAGTGTTTCTGACCATCTGCTTTTTTGAGTGTGGAGTGATTTAAAGTCCCCTCCAGTAAAAATAATTTTTTGATCTTCACTGTGCAGATGATGCATGTGCACAGTTTGGCACTAGAAGATGTTTTCACATCCACATTACAGTGAATTAGGAGACATCTTGAAAGCTTAAAGGTCCAATGTGTAACATTTAGGAGGATCTATTTTTAGGTATGTTTTTATTAGTGTATAATCAGCTGAAAATAAGAATTGTTGTGGGGTTTTTTTTACCTTAGAATGAGCCGTTTTTATCTACAGATGGAGCGGGTCCTCTTCTACAGAGTGCACCTACAGTAGCCCAGAATGGACAGACCAAACACTGGCTCTAGAAAGGAGTTTCTCCTACACTCTCCTAAGGGGAGAGTGAAGTGAATACATGTCTGGAGGAGCTCTTTAAGGTTATGTCTGCATGCAAGGAAGGAAACAGAATTTCAATTCAATTTAATTCAATTTTATTTGTATAGCGCCAATTCATAACAGAAGTTATCTCAGGACACTTTCAAATAGAGCAGGTCTAGACCAACTCTTAACATTAATTACAGAGACCCAACAGTACCACCATGAGCAAGCACTTGGCACAAGGGCAAGGAAAAACTGCCTTTATTGTGTGTTGTTTTGGTGGTTTTAGTTACCGAAGCATTGTTCTTGGATTTTCAGTTGTTGTAGCCAGAGGCCTGGGTGGCCGATTAAACTGCTTGTTAAACCATCCGCACAGTGTTTTTTGTATGGTTCTAGTATTCAAGGTTTTGCACTCTGCCCCTTTGAAATATTTTGCGCTCGGCTGGACTCTGTTCAGTATCTGTATTAGATGCACGCAGACACACATGCTAAAGGAAAGGGATATAATGCGGCAAGTGATAAAAACATGGTATTTAATTTCACTTCATTAACTGATTTTCAAGTAGGGCTGAGGAAGTCCTATATTGTGATGATTCTGTGTTATTGTTTTACAAATTTTAAATGAATGATTTCAAGTATAAAAGACAGTATTCAAATAATAGCTCAAACTTGCTGTTTGGCTTCTATTGGCATTGTGGTTTTCCCCTCTTGCCTCCAAGTTCCCATTAGGCACAACACACACAAGACTATACATGGCTGCTCAATTATACAACATACCCTGACAGCAACTCGTACTCCTTAGTAGATATTACAGCTGCAACAGTCATTTAATCGATTAGTTGTCAACTATTCAATTAATCAGCAATTATTTTGATAATCAATTAATCGTTTTGAGTCACTGTTTACGAAAAAATGAAAAATACATACAGAATACAGATACAGGAATCACATACTGTACAAGTGGTGCAGATTCCCAAAACAAAATAAATGAAATATAAATAGTGCACGACCTGGACCTCTGGGGGAGTTGGGTTGGGCAATTCAGCCTTCAGAAACTGATCTGGTGTCTGTGGTACCAACAAACAGCTCTAAGGGCACATGAACACATGAAGTTGCAGCGATGAGCTACATTCCTATGTCTGTTTATGAAAGATAAATAAAGGCCTGCTTTATCACCTCTCACAGGTGTAGTGTGTGTATCCAAAGCAGATAATGAGTTCCTAATGCAAGCATGCTCAGTGTGTGTCCATACAATATACAGTATGTGTGAAAAGGCGAGATGTGAAAATAAAAGCAGCAAGAGGCGAGGAGTGAAGAGAAGCGGAGGGAGGTTGATGCATGCAGAGAGCAGGAAGTGAGGAGGAGGAAGAAAGAGTGAAGTGTATTTTTTTTCTTTTTTGGCATGGCACATACAGGCCTCCCCTCGCTCTTTGTTAGCGGGCCTATCAGAGGGTTACTGTGTCGCTGCTGAGCCGCAGCTGACCTGCTGCCACTCACTACCGCGGCCCTTGAGCCAATTACCACCAGCACGGTCTTGTTTTCCTCCGCCTCCCCCTGCTTCTCCTGCAAAAGGGAGGAGGAGGATGCTTTCACTTTTGTTTGTTTGTCTCTCCAGCTCCACATGCCTTAATGAACTTGATGGAACACAGGTAGATTGGATAAAAAGCCAATGCTATTTGCTTTTGCAGAGCAGGTGCTTCTCTGGATCTCTGCTGTTGTTTTCCCGCTCCCTAATGAATGGAGCTCTGTCCCACCATGGCCCAATCAGCCAGCTGATTCCCTGCTCCCTCTCATTATGCAGACACACACTGGCTTATTTTATAAAACCTGGCACTGTGGTTTCTTGGTATTTTTAGCCACTGTTTCTATAAATTGTCCTCTGTAAAATCTGCGTGTCCTGGGAGAGTTGGTGAGTGAGTATCGACGGCCCTCAGGAGCCAGAGTGCCCGCCCCAGAATAATGCTACATCTCTCTGCAGCGTTTGACAGCGCTGGCCTGTTTTCCACTAACACTTCACTTTTATCAGTGTGACATGTATTTGCTGTGATGGTCCTAAAGTGTCCGTCCTCCTTTGTTGTTAGACATAATTAATGTGTTCCTCTCCAGAGATTCATACCAGCCAACCAGCCACTCGAGGGGAGCAGATAACAGCGTTATTAACTTATTCATGCTCACTGTTTACAGTCCTCGGCAGGGGACATAATCAAATAGGAAGGGATGTCATTCCAAAATATTAAAAAAATGTCTTGCTGAGGTAGTGGCTGGGGGCATGTTTTACTATAACTACAAAGAGAACCAGGCTTGAATTCACATATTCCACTGTTTTATAAGTAATATTGCATCATATTTTAGCGAGATGCCTCATGCAAACTCAACATGTCTGATGTCTTGATTAATTGACCATTTCCTAAGCCCCGCCCCTTTTGGATCCTCAGTCAACTTCCTGCTTCCTTTCCAGTACTTAGATGTGCTAGGCTCATCTATGTTGAGAAGAAAACCACATTTTAAAAATGGTTAAAAGATAAAAGCAATATATACAGTATATAGGCACATCTTAGGTTAACTAATGTTAGCAAAACCCTAACTAGCTAGCCAGCATATATGTCACATATATGGGGTTTTCAG
Organism: Dicentrarchus labrax; assembly: GCF_905237075.1. Taxonomy (NCBI): domain Eukaryota; kingdom Metazoa; phylum Chordata; class Actinopteri; family Moronidae; genus Dicentrarchus; species Dicentrarchus labrax. Next base: position 82,168 of record NW_026136708.1, read on the forward strand.
CAGGTTCCATAATAGCCCTATGTCAGCTGTGTGACACTGGGTGTTAGGTGGGGCCCAACTGGACATTCAACAACCCAAATGGGCTTGTCTTTTGTGTTTCCCACTCTGAGGCCATGCTCTCATTTCCCATTACTGACCAAAGTGGGCCCTAGATAAGATCCCCATTTTGAGCCCATACCCACTTGGTACCCATGAAGCCCAGCATAACCCATGTGCAGTTTACACATACATGTTGGCAAGTTCGAAGTCCTAAACAAGTCATAATATGGGACTCTGCTCCTTTCGGAGTCTGCTGGTTTACAGCGGGAGTGTGGAAGGTGGAGGAAGGGCCTTTTGGATTAGGTGCCAATGATTGGATAGGAGGAGTGGGTCTATTGGGAACTCCCTAAAACAAAGAGCAGAAGCCAAGTACACAAAGAACTACATTGGTAATAGTCTGCCATAGGCCAATATTGGCTGACATATATATTAGGCTCTACTGTTTCAATTCTTGCTATGATTTTGTCTCTGTCAATTATTTTTAAGTGGTCGCTACAACCAAACAAGGAGTGGGACTGTCTTTAATTCGGCTGACATCATGAATTCGTGTTTTTTGGCTTGCTTTTTCATATCATCTTTCTTACAGTGACTCATTACTCACAAACTTGGCTGAGGCAGACCCTCAGATGTCCAGGTCCAGCTCACAGGCCTTTCATTTAGGACAGACTTTGCAGACTCCTTCCACTTAAGCATTGCATCATGTTTCATGCAGCTAATAGTTTAGTCGCAAAAACGCTCACAGTTTTCCGTTTGAGAGCCTGTGGTACAGCCTAATGACCAAGTGTTGTGTAGGACTGCTAACTCCAAGCCAGAGCTCGTTTATAGTCATTTTGGTCACACAGATGCATTGTGTAATTGATCTGCTCGCTGCATAGCTGTTGACGTGAGACAAACGCTGAAAAGAGGACGGAGGTGCCCAAGGGACTGGAGCAGCAAAAAAAGGCTTTGAAGTGGAGCTAATGGTGGAGGAAGAAATCAACCTACATACTGTACAGTACAGCACAGAGAGGAGCATGTGTGGCTGCTATTCCCGGCACGTTGCTGTGTGTGGGCCTGTGTTCTTCATCTGGTATTCTGACTGTAGCACATGAGCACATGTTAATGTCACAATCTGTTCTGACGTTACATGTGGACTCATTTACACGTCACTGGATCAGGGAACGTAAAGAGTGCACTGGGTTTTTGTTGGGATAATGGGATAATTGGACTTCACTACAGCAGTTTTTCCCATCCTTTTCCTATAAGGGAGCAATTTTCTATCATTATGGATATTTCATATTATATTCAATGCATGCTTTGTAGCAACTAACTAACAAGCTAACTAGCCAGTTGGTGATTGAAGTAGATTAGCTAGCTACTTAGCTGACATTTAGCTAACATTAGTTAAATTAAGATGTGACTATATATATATATATATATATATATATATATATGTGACTTACATATATTTCCTGTAGTTATCATGCTCAAATAGTTAGTTCAAATTATTTTCACTATTTAAATAACTTCGAGAACTTTGTGTAAAACAAGCAATTGGGATGAATTCTGAGCAGATTATCTCTCTCTATAGCTGCGATCTGGTCTTCACCGTGCCCTTATCCTAAAATCTTAAATATAATCAGTCAGGACCCACAGGTCTATTCACTAATACTAGCAAATAGCTATATTGGACTGTAGGGGTGCACTGCTTGGGAATTTCTTGGCACATACCGAGGTTTAAAATAACAATTTGGCCAATACCCGATGCAGATACCCTTTTTTTTGTTGTTATTTATTCACCCTTTTGTGCTGGGAAACAGAGAAAGCTACAAAGATAAGCATCTCTGTCTTGTTGCAGCTCAGTCTATTTCTCATTCAAGATGTGAGACGCAGAGCAGAACAGCTGCTCACTGTCCCTGCTGCTGCGTGGAGCACATCGGTGCTTGTGTGCAATTTTTGTCAGTGCTTTTGGTTTCACGTGGGACATGAACAGCAGTTTTCTGGTTTAAAGCCCTGTTTGTTTGAACCATCCCTCCACACCACCTTTATATGTGGATGTCGTCTTTATACTATATCACCTGATTTTGACAATAAGCACGTCCAGTGATACCTACGGTGTCATATTTTGAAGCGGAGGACCACTGACCGAGCTCCAGTATTTGACGAGTTGGGAGGAAGACTGGGTTGACATGTTAAATGTGTGGTGTAGGTGTTGGTGTTGCACAGCATGTGGAATTTCCTCTTAAAATCAGACAACTGTATGGAATTAAGAGGAATTATGAAGTGCACCTTAAAAGAACAAATAAAACATTTCATGTAATTTTATTACCAGCCTGTTCCTGTTTCCTACAATGAGGCACTACCCAATTCTATTATGCACATCCCTTATACAGTATATATCTCTTGCAAGATAGTATTTCTGTTGGTTCTGTGATGCAATATAGTCACGTTTTCCAGACTTAATAATTATATTGACAACGTTTTGTGCAAAACTTTAAAAAATGTTATCAGTCTCTGAAGAGCTAAATAATTTTAAAAGGTGATGACCAACCACTCACTTATACTCTCAACAATGTGCAAAGGTACATATTCACATGAGCACATTAGACCAGCTGACTGTCTGCTGAAAGCCAGGCAATTTACATGTTTAAAAAAAAAATCTTATCGTTTTGGTTAGATAGAATTGATGAAATTGGAAAATTGGACCTGAGTTAGCACACAGAGCATCACTGTCAAGGCTCTACTATGTAATTTTGAATTGTGCCGCATCAGATTTACATGGATGATGGTTCATATCTATTTCGGTAACAATAATTTAATAATCCCAGGGGGAAATTACTTAAAGGGGACATATTATGCAAAACCAACTTATTAATCATTTGATTCTGTACATTTGGGACTCTGGAGGGCCTATCAGCAGGCAAAGTGTGAAAAAAAATGACTGTCATGTTTTTGTGGGCTGCCTCAGTCAGAATACAGGAGAGAAATCAGTCCCCGTTAATGACGTTTTCCCCGTTATTGACGTCAGTTATGTTGCCACCCACAACAGTTTACTTCCTTCTTGACTATCGGAGCTCCGCCATTGTCACTGTAAAAGAGCAAGCTAGCGGAGAACAAGCGCGCAAGCCCAGCCGGCAGTCTGCAGCCTGGTGACGAAAAGCAGCCAACACATACGTCACCTGTCTCCAGATCAGCCAATAGCAAAATTCAATTGCAATAGCTGGGTTTCAACCAGTAGATATTGCTGTGCATATTTATAGCACAACATGTAGAATTCAAATATTTTACACTAAAATGTCAAGATTTTGACTTGAATCCATCCATCTAACAACACTACTAAATGGAGCGAAGCCTGCAAGCTAGTTCAGGCAGTCAACTCGAGATGCGCTGCTATACACAGATGACATCACTCCCCAATATCTCTATGTAAACATATCTGCGGGGAGTGATGAGGTCAGAGCCTAGACGCCAAAATCTAACTGCTATAGCTCTGTAATAAACATTCAAACGTGAGTAATCTGACTGAAATACCCATAAACACAGGGTAGTCTGCTGACTTTACCTTTGCTGGTAGGCTATTACATGAAGTAATTCCACCCTCCTCAGTGGTTTTTAGCCAGTCTTTATCAACCTTTATTTGTTCATTTTGCCACTACCTGAATACTGTTTTTTTATAGTTTTTATATAAGAAGTTACTGTAATCCATGCAGCATCATAAAGAGTAGGATTGGCCGGCATACGTGGTGACTATGAGGCTACTGACCTCAGTTTTCATCGTTTACTGTGGAGCAGACCACAGTGTCTCCTTCAGGATTTGTCTGGCAGGGCTGGAGTTGCATCTTTGGCCCACATTGGCTGTCCGGCAGCATTTCTCTCTGAGCATTTTAACTGACATATCACTGAGTACGGTTCCAGGGATTAGCCCCTTTCCCCCCCTCAGTCAGTGGCCTGCCATCCAGCCCTGTGTTTGCTGCCAGCATCCTGGATTGGCCCAGATCAGCACAGTGTATTTAATTCTGTAAATGGAGGATCAGAGGGGCAGAATTACAGTCTGCATGTTGATATCTGATATAGTTATAGATACAGGATGCCTACAGATTCACATAGATCAGACAGCAGTTATGTAAGGATGTATGCTATCCGTTTGGATGTTTAATGCTCAAGATGACATGATATTAGGATGTTGTGGAAATTTTATTTTAAAGGGATAAAGGACCAGAAATATAAGACCATTAATCAGCTGTCCACTGTCACAGTTTTCTTAACACACATACACAACAGGCATGTAAATTATGTTTATTGATATTTTAGTGCACACAATGTACATTTTACTTATATGCATATACCTATACATACATTTCTATTCTATATATTGTGTTAGATATTGTAATATAAGTATTATTTCTATTCTTTAATGTTGTGTGAGTAGAATAATTGTTACAAACAAATTTCCCCCTGGGGATCAATCAGGTATTTCGGATTCTCATTCTGATTCTGATACATGTACAGTATAAACATTAACCAAGGTAAACAGCTGCTTTACATGGTGATTGATATCTCACATACTTGCCTAGTCATTATAGCTAAAAGGATATTTATTGCGTGGCCTCTACATGGCTAATTAAGGGTTGCCAAGTCTGATGGAATTTCTCAATGGTACCTCGTAAGATGTTTTTACAGCTCTCTTTTTTTTTTACAGATTAAGGTGCTGCATAGTCTTATACTGATTTCCTGATTTATTTTGAACAAAGGGACAAGGCGGATCCTGCTTCTTTCCAGTAATTTCAGAATCCTAAGCCTGTCACCATGGCTGAAGTCTTGGCTTGCCTATTTGATTCCCACAAAAAAGTTAATACAGATGTGTGGAAATAGTATAGATTCCAAAATAGGGAACATAGGTAAAAGTGATTCTAGTATGTTTTAGTGCGATGTATTTTCACGATTGTTGTGATATTATAATGTGTCACAATTATTTTGGCAATGATAATCATGACATGACATTTTTATATTGTCCCATGCCATGGAAGTATATGTTTTGTTTTTTTAATAATGAGTTTTTGGGGGGCTTTTCATGCCTTTATTTAGTTAGTAACAGCTTAAGATAGACAGGAGAGAGAACGAGAGAGAGGATGAAAAGCCAGGGCGGACTGAGCCTTTGGACATTGGGCATGAACTCTGCTAGGTGAGGTACCAGGGAGCCCCTTTACAGCTAATGTAACAAAACACCAAACAATTACGGGTTAAAACCTTTTGAACATGAGCCCTATTCCCACCTAAAATAACATAAAATGAATAATTAATAGGTCCTCAACCATAGGGCCTGTATTTATAGCCTCCTTTTATAGGTAAAGAGTAAAATCCATTGTAAGTAAGCATATTTCTATTACCATTCCAGTGTAAATGGCAAAATACAACTTATTGATCCTCGACTAAATTTGAATTGTAGAGAGAAGGAGATACGGAAAAAAGATATGCCAAAGGGAGCTTTTTTTGGATTGACACTTCAGATACACTTCAGCACATGGGCATCAATGAGGATTTTGATATGAGTGCCTTCTTGTAATCCAAGATGTTTTCAGTTTTAAATTTCTAATGTAGAATTTATATGATGGCCCTCGACTGATAGCCCTCCATGGCTCTTTGTTCTATTGGTGCTGTGAGATGTTTGTTGACTCCTGTATTTGATTTTTGACAATCCCTTTCAAAACCCCATTAACTGTCTGATAAAATTGTATGGTACTACTATGAGGTGTTTCCTGTTTTAATGTGTTTTCTATATTCACTGTGTTACACCTTTTGTATTCTATTTCTATTCTTTATATTTCTGTACAAGTATGGTTTCTATTTACATACCTCACAGTACTCCATTCAATACTTAGAAACTACATTTCCCAAGAAGTGGAGCTTCTGCCACTAGGGTTAACACAGGTGTTTGCATGCTGTAAATCATTTGGACTGGTTATTTGTACCTGCTTGTCCAGTGCTGTATTTTGTATGCTCTGATGAAGGTCAGATAGTCTGAAAGCTTACTAAATATGTGATATACTGCATCCAGAAAGTGTGCACTAATCTTAACCTTCTGTTTGGACGCAATGATGCTTCTTCCTGCATCCTCAACTAAAATAAAACAACTACTTTGATTTGGTTTTGGTACAACATGGGTTTTTGTAGCTTTGGCCATGGTTCATATTAGTTATGACAAACATTGACAAAAACGTACTACTGCAACAAAAGTCCAACAGTATGTTGAATCAGGAAGTTGTTCAGTACATATTTTTGTTTTGCTTTTTTAATTTTCACATCAGTAAGCTTTGTTACAGCCTTCTGTAGTCTGTCTGCTTGCGTTTTCCTGTCTGACTTCTTTTTAGAGGTGTTACCATGTTCCCAGATCTCAGCAATTAACTTGGTGGGTAACAAGATATTATTACCAATAGGCAATAAAATACACTGGAACACACATCTCCCTGTCATTCTTTAGTTTGGAATCCATAGTATTAACTTTTTTTATGAGGGATACAATGGGCAAGCTGAATCTTCAGCCATGTTGACAGTCTTAACATTTTGGAAGGACTGGAAAGATGTGGGCTGTCCCAATTCAAAATAAATCAGGAAATCAATATATTTCGTTAGTGAGTAAATCACTCCTGATTATCGCGATAACATTGTTTATCTTCCCATATCTAATGTACAACAGGAATTATGGCAAAAACTATTAAAATAAAAACTGAATTGCCCTTTAAAACCTCCAGTAGCTCTATGGCAAACAGTTGCTACATTATGATTTGGTCCCTTTTGCTGCTAAATGTTCCAGCATGTTTTTGGTGCTGGGCAGTTGGTGTAGTGCAGTGTACTGTGGGCTGCCCACTGTGGCTGACAACGATGCTGTGAGAGTCGTGAGAGTGAATCAGAACAGTGAAGTTGTGGCCAGACAACTAAACAATTAGCTGTCTGAGTTGCTGACACCAGCATTCTGCATACAATCACCTGATTATCAAAATAGATGAATAAAATGAGTTTCTGCAATCTGCAACAACATAAAACAATTTCCAAGTTCAGTTTATTAACTCAATGTGTAACATTTAAACAAGACTGCTCAGTCTGTGTGATTCTCTAAACAGAGAAAAAAGTGCAAATGATTTACTGGGATGTGCATTTTTATAGACTTAACACAGTAACATTCAAAACTTTTTAAACTGTAAACATTGGTCAACTTTATACTTCATCAGCTTATTCCTTTTCAAAAAGGTATATGACTTTTTAATGCTTAAAATTTGCAACAATATTGCTTCAATATTTAACGTTTATCTGTTAGATATTCTGTGAGTTGTTCTTGGAGGTCGTCTATAATGTCAAATATATACGTCTGCCGATCGTGTCAGTGGACAGAGGGACAGTATTCAGTGTCTCAGCACTTTCCTCACCTATGATTGTGACAATGTCCAATGCTGCCGGAGTATTAGCTCCTCTGCTATCGTGTGAGGTTTTTGCACCTTGCGATGTGGCGGTGTTTGTACAGGGCTAACGGTGTGTTTTTATTTACTGATGCAGCGCTCACTAAATGACCGGCCTGTTGGCGCGTTGGGGTGTAAGGTCTCCAGGTGCCGTCATAATTTGTTTGGTTTCGTGCTCTCATTTCCGACCGTATTCATGGTAAACCCAAAGGCTATGTAGGCTTCGTCATATTTCCTGCTCTTATAGGTTTATGCCGGTTACCGTTACTTGCTGTTCTTGACGCCTCCTCCGTTTTTCTTTTTACTCCTGTCAGAAACTTCTCCATCCCTCCTCCTCCGTCAGTCACCCCTGCCTGTCGCTCCCCCCCTGACACCTCACTGCGCCTCCCTTAGGGGGGCGCGCCCCACTAATTGAGAAGAACTGCTGTAAACCATCACACAGGAATTCACTGGAATAAACTCATCTTTTCTCATTAATATAATGTATATATGAATTAATTTATTAATTAAACATGAGTTGTTATTTTGACTTATAATGAGCTGAATGAATGCGGAGAGAAAGAGAGATGGTGGTTTGATAATTGTTGGAAAGACTGTGGAAAGACTAATAACATTGTTTTGGTGGTTTCTATTTCGTTTATGTCCCATTGTTTTGGTCTGAGGCACTCGTGCTCTAGTGCGACATCCAGCGGCAAGTGAATTTCATACATATAACCTTCAACCTTTATAAACTTTAGGAGGTAGGGAGAGCAGTTAGGAGTTTAATCAAGATTGATCGGTTATACCATACAGAGTATATGCCTTTGTTAATCTTATGGACTGATGATTCAACCAGGAGAGATTCATGCTGATCCAAGCTGTAGAAGTGATCTAACTGAGGCACTTTACATTGTTTATGGGAAAAATTAATATGATTTTTGTGAACCGGGGTGCCAAAACACCTCCCCCAATCCACAACTCTAGAAAGACGAGGTGTGAACAAGCAATGCTCGTAGCATCCCACAATACATCCATGGCCAGTCAGCGAATCCATGTTCTTTGTGTGTTCTTTTCTGAAACATGCATCAATGCAGTGTCAAACAAAAGCTTGCTACTGAAGAACATCCTCTTGTTAGCAGCATACATCACAAAAAGTAAAACCCTGAGGCATCAGTTCAACTTTTAGATTTAAACACAAGAACACTGTGATCCTTTTTCTACTTCTTTTAATGTGAATCTGCCCGTTGCATTTTTGTCGTTGTAGTCTTGTAACCTCCGGGGCTGGGCTCTCAGGGTGACAAGGAAGGTAAACTGATGTCAAAAGGGCACAGAGCACTAATGCAGCTCAATGCATTAAACATGGCCCGGCGGGCTTCCATTAGAGGCATGCAAACTGCACCGCCAGGGCAGCAATGTAGTTCTTCTCCTCCAGCACGTCCTGTCTGCTTATGCAGCTGTACAGCTGGTGACAGTGGGTGGGTGACATAGTCACAGGTACACAGCAAGGTGACACTGTGGACCCCTGACCGGAACAGAAGAGGGAGAAAAGAAGGAATGCAGGTTTAAAGGGAAAATGTAACCTCTAACATTTTTCACTCTTGATGTAGTCTTTGTTTTTGCTCTGTTGTGACATGAAGCAGCATATGGCGGCCATTTTGTGAAATCCTCATTTCTTAAAGCTGCAGTAGGTAATTTTTATCGATTTTTTTCTTTCTGTCATATTTGCTGAAACTTTGACTATAATAATATGATATATATTATATCTGGCTCAGAGGAAGAACGGGCCGTCCTTTAATCGGAAGGTTGTTGGTTCGAACCCCGGCTCCTGCCGCCACACATCAAAGCATTCTTGAACAAGATACTGAACCCCCAATTGCTTCCGATGCCGTGCATCGGTGTGTGAATGAGTGTGAATGTGTTAGTTTCTGTTCGATGGACTTTGCCATCACTGAGTGAATGTGTGTGAAAGGGTGAATGTGGCACGTAGTGTAAAAGTGCTTTGAGTGGTCAGAAGACTAGAAAGGCGCTATACAAGTACAGGTCCATTTAACATTTACCATATATCCTGACAGTAGTACACTGAAAAAAATGGAGTGACATTTACTAAAAAAAAGCTAGGCAAGTTTTTCCACACAGAAAGTGCTTGTAATCTTTACTCAGGCTAATTCTAAGTAATATTTACTTACTAGAACCACTTATTGAAATATGAAAAATACACAAGTAAATTGCACTGGCAATACTCACCTATAGACTGTAACTTTCACTCAGATTACCATTGCATCTAATTACAAAACCCAAGTAAACGTTGCTGATGTTTCTTTGTGTTTCTTACTCATCTTTTCTTTGTTATATTCTATTTAATTATTAAGTAATATTTATTATGAATGTATTTGTTAATATTAATTGAATTAAGTAAATATTTTTACTATTCTATTAATCAATCAGATAGCTGGCCTTAGCAGGGAAAAACAAACATGCTATTCAAAAACTCAGCGTGCACTGTCCCCTTTCTTCTAATCAACTTTCAGATCAGTAAAGAATACATACATCAACTCTGTCCATTAACAGTTGCAATCACTACCTTTGTGGACATTCTCAGGATGTTCAGGACAGAAAGAACTTATATAAAACTGAACAACGCTTGAAATCACTGTCAGAATCACTGACAAAAAGTAAAGAGATTGTTTGTTTGTGCTGGACAAAAGCACAAATAACACTGGAACACTCAGGCTAAAAGTTTCTTGTGGAGAGACTGGACCTTTGCTGACATTTTAAGGATGTCAAGCTCAAGAAACAGCTTCTGAAATACTTCAAACGTATATTTCAGTTTCAGTGGGTAACTTAAATTGACAGCATAGGTGACACCCATGAGCAGGAGGCAAGCGGTTGTCACACTATCGCAGTCCTCCAGAACTTCTGTCCCCTCAATGATGACTGACACGTACACGGGATCTTGGTTTTCCTGTGCCACATTGGGATGGATGAAGGTGATCTTCATCATATGATTACTGCAGTCCTCTTTCACTGCTTCTTGGCTGACGTCCTGTGAAAACAAATAAGCCACATTAGAAATAACTAAGAATAGATTCCAAGTAAAAGAAAAGGTTAAGAGAAACAAATGTGAAAATAAAAAAAGAGTATACTCAATTTAGTGTACTCAAATCAAACAATATTCATATGGCACTTTTCATATGTAAAGTTACACAACGTGCTTCACAGAGGCTGACCCTGAGACAAAGAAAGTCACTTTTGGGGGCCATCCAGACTGAGAGGGGTCAACGCCCACGACCACAGGGAGTGCTGCCACAGTGACCACCCTGGCCCGGGCAGACAGGAGGCTCCACACAGAGGTGCAGAGCCCTCAAGCCACCCAGGCTGGAGCTGTCGATGGGACGGTACCCGTGTCGGTAGACTTGAACTACTCCCAGTGTGGAAGGCTGAAAACGGAGGGATTAAATCAGTAAAATAGGTTATAAAGGTATAGATTAAATTAAATACTCTTTTGCTCATACAATAAAGTTAATATGTGATCGTTAAATAGTCAGAAAAACAGAGACAAAAGGCAAGTTAAAGTTTAAGATAGATAAGATAAAGATTAAATATGATTAAAAAAATAAAGGATAAGAGCATAAAAAGAATTTAAGAAATCAGTTAAAAGCCTGATTAAAAATATGCATCTTGAGTCTCTTTTAAAAAGCATCACAAGTGTAGAGAATCTTTGACATTCAATATAATATCACAAGTGAAGACCAGATTATAAAGCTAGACACAATCATTTTAATATGGTCATGATGATCATCAGATACCTGATAGTCTTTGATCAGCTCCTCTCCACTCGCTCCAAGATACTCAACCAAGCAACGGATGATAATGTCCCTTCTGCCATCGACATGATGCTATTAAACACAAGAAGAAAATGTATTGCAGGGAATACATAACATAACATATGTAACATACATATATAACAGCACATACAGATGTAAACAGAAAGTTACCTATGGGGAATGTAAGCCTGCAACTGCATTCTAAAGTTGTGAAGTGTGCAACTTAACATGAATTTCTTAACAATGTGTGTTGAGACAAGAGTCAATGTCTAGTGCATGTCATAATCTGTCATAGTCATAATCATAAAACATCTCAAAATTAAACCAAACTGCCACACATAAAGAAATTATGTGACAAGTTAAACCTAATCATTACTAATTTGATTTTACCTTGTGTCAGCCGTGGAGTCCAAATTAGCAGTCAGAAGGTCCTATGTTCTATAAAATAAAAAAAAAAGGGTTATCTATATGCTTTTCACCTAATTTCTACTAACTCAAGGATGCACATTGATATTTAATTTTTTTAAATTTACATATATATTACAAATTATGTGTACATTATTTTGTAATATAACCTGTATGGCCAGGTGTCTTGTTTTTGTAGTCCAAAGTAGTTGCTATTGTGCATACAAAGGCTGATGCTCCTCATGCTCTTAAAGACTGTTGTGACTTCCTGTTCAAGTCTAAAAGGAAAACAGAAATATAATGACAAGAAGCAGTGACTCACTTTACATAGTGCTATGGTGACAATTTCACCAAACAACAGAAAGTTATACTCTATATAATAAGTACTTAACTAATAACATAACTTGCTGGTTAGACCGGGGTAACTGCTGGTGTACGTCATGTGACATTATTGTTACACTACAGTTTACAAAGGGAAAGTTATTGAAAGTAGTTCATAATAAATTTAACAAGAATAAGCAAAAACAGTTCTCCAAATTGATAGTATAGACAGCAGAAATCAATAGATATGCAACATTATGTTTTTGACTCTACCATGCATAAAATGTACCTTTTGAATAAATTAGATTTTGCTTTAATGTTGCAATTTGCAGAAGGTCCCTGAACACCTGACTCACAGCCGGCTACGCAGAGACCTCCAGCACAGTTATGGCTCCAACAGAGTCGGGCGTACTGTACCCATACTGTGAGCGACGCTGACCTGCGAGCAATGTCCGCGGACGTTTGAGGTTTCATAGTCCAGCGTACCGTGTCATCTTGGTGTCGCATTTATAACAGGTCGATGTGAAGACTTGAGTGAAATCAAGTGCGTGTACACGGAGACCGCGTGGTCGTCCACATCGAGTACGCACATCGTTTTTTTTTTTTTTTTAAAAATACACCTCATGGCAGCGGTGCGAAAACTTTTATGACAGCAATTATTTCAGACTAGACCGTGGTCGTTTTATTGTGTTCACAAATACACATATACAATCATAAATTAACTCAAGTCTATTGTATCAGTATCAACAATTCAAAATTTCAAAGGACTTCAACTTCAGTCACTTGTAACGGGAGGCGTGGAGCTAGAAGGGTGGCGGAGGGAGACAACAGTGCTGGCAGCACAACTTTAAATTTTTTCTGTAAATCGCGTATCATATAACTTAACAATGAAATTCACTCGTTCCAGTTAGCAGCATCTTTACCACATCCAGCTTTGATAAAACCACGACCTCATGTAATGGGGCCTTTCCAGGCGAAAAGGACATACCTCGTGCCAGCAAAGTTAGTCAGCTAGTTAGCTAGCTAGCAGGAAAATACACTATTTGCTAGCGCCGCAGCCGCTGCTGCTTTCAGTGCAGAGAAACTGACTTAAGTAGGTGAGCCAACAGGAACGTACAAAGTTTGTTTCGCTTAAAACTTACCCTCATGGTTCCATATTCACGTTCTTCCCCGTCTCAGTCAACAAAGTCCGCCAACCTAGTTGAAATGTGGACCATGGACGTATAGTACGTGTCTGACGAAAGGCCGCTCAAATGTGGGGAGGGGCTTTGACGTCATGCTTCGAATGCAGAGAAGGTTGCCAGATTCACTGATGTCACTCAATTACATTTTACTTCAACTTCAAATATCAACTAATTAAGCCAATGAACTGGTTTAGTGAATATAACTTGGATCGAAGGATTCAATTTACATACAAAACTGAGGACACATAATTACAAACAATCACCAAGAATGATGAAAAACTGCTATTTTAAAGTAAAAGCACTGAATTCGTATTTTTTTGTAGAATTTATATAGATAATTGAAATAATAATTACAGTACCAAAAAAATCATTTTTTTCAGTGTACATGACTGTGACGGTCCCTGTCTAACATGTTGATGTGCTGATGTGTTCGACCAGTTATTGTTTTTCCTGTGTGTCCTTGAAGGTACCATCAGCAGCGTACGGATTTGGAGCAACTGGGTCAGGCGCTCTTGAAAGTGGCACATGACGAGTGTGGACATTTTGACACATTTCTTTTGGCCTCGGATCAAAAGAGACATGTGGGCATACATTAAAACCTGTCATGTATGCCAGCTCACAGGAAAGCCGAATCTAAGTATCAAGCCTGCACCACTGCAGCCTATCCTGGCTCTGAGTGAACGGTTTATACATCTCATTGTGGACTGCGTGGGTCCGTTGCCATGGGCCAAGTCAAGTTGTAAATACGTGCTTAGTGTGATGTGTCAGAGCACTAGGTATCCGGCTGCGTACCCGTTGAGGTCAATTATGACCAAAGCCGTCGTAAAGGCATTGTCATAGTTAATTTCTATATTTGGCTTTCCCAAAGTGATCCAGACTGACCAGGGGTCGAATTTTTCGTGTTGAGTGTTGAAACTGCAAAGCCAGGGTGCTTTGGAAAGATTCCATCAGACTCTGAAGTCTCTCTTGCATGCATATTGTACTGAGCTAGGCAGAGACTGGGAAGAGGGGCTTCCGTGGTTAATGTTGGCTGCAAGGGAGGCAGTACAGGAGAGTACAGGCTTTAGCCCGAATAAGTTGGTCTTTGGACATACAGTACGAGGTCCCTTGGCAGTACTGAAAGATAATTGTGTAGATACTGACCCTCTGAAGAATCTGGTTGACTTGTGAATGGTTTCAGACATCGTCTTTTTAAAGCTTGGGCACGGGAAAAACTGGGTGCGTCTCAAAGTAGAACGAAAAAGTGGTATGACCGTCGTACAGAGTGTCAGGAGTTCACTCCAGGAGACCAGGTTCACCCACTTACACCATTTCAGGCTAAGTACACAGGCCCATACATAGTCAATGAGAAACACTGGGATTTGAATTATGTTGTTGCAACACCAGGTCGCAAGAAAGCAATTCAATTCAATTCAATTCAATTTTATTTGTATAGCACCAATTCATAACAGAAGTTATCTCAGGAAACCTTTCAAATGGAGCAGGTCTAGACCGAACTCCTTATAACACTATTTACACAGACCCAACAGTACCACCATGAGCAAGCACTTGGCGACGGGGGCAAGGAAAAACTGTCTTTTTAATAGGCAGAAACCTAGGACAGACCCTTCGGCTCTAGGTGGGTGGTCGTCTGTCTCGACCAGTTGGGGTGAGAGAAAGAGAGAGAGAGACAGACAGACAGACAGACAGACAGAATTAATGGGACATGAATGAGTGCAGAAAGAGAGAGAGGAAGAGAGGAGCTCAGTGGACAATGGGAAATCCCCTGATAGTCCAGGCCTATAGCAGCATAACTAAGGGATGGTCCAGGACTCACCTGATCCAGCCCTAACTATAAGCTTTATCAAAGAGGAATGTCTTAAGCCTACTCTTAAATGTGAAGAGGGTGTCTGCCTCCTGAACCAAACCTGGAAGCTGGTTCTATAGGAGAGGTAGCTGAAGGCTCTGGCTCCTGTTCTACTTTTAGAGACTATAGGAACCACAAGTAGCCCAGCATTCAGAGAACGCAGTGTTCTGGAGGGGTAATAGGGCGCTATGAGCTCTTTAAGATATGAAGGAGCCTGACCATGATGAGCTTTGTAGGTGAGGAGGAGGATTTTAAATTCTATTCTAAATTTTACAGGGAGCCAGTGCAGAGAAGCTAGTACAGGAGAGATGTGATCTCTTTTCCTAGTTCCTGTCAGTACTCGTGCTGCAGCGTACTGAATTAATTGGAGCGTCTTAATGGACTTATTGGGGCAGCCTGATAATAAGGATTTGCAGTAATCCAGCGTAAAAGTAACAAAGGCATGGATTAGTTTTTCCGCATCCGTCTTTGACAGGATGTGTCTAATTTTTGTAATATTACGTAAATGGAAGAAGGCAGTCCTAGAGGTTTGCTTTATATGGGAATTAAATAACATGTTCTGATCAAAGATAACTCCAAGATTCCTGACAGAGGTGCTAGAGGCCAAGGTAATGCTATCTAGAGTAACTTTATCTTAAGACAGTTCGTCTCTGAAGTTTTTGGGGCCAAGTACAAGAATTTCGTTTAACATCAGAAAATTGGAGCTCATCCAGGATTTTATGTCCTTAAGACATGTTTGTAATTTAGATAATTGATTAATTTCATCGGGCTTGATCGATAGATATAACTGTGTATCATCTGCATAACAATAAAAGTTAATGGAGTGATTCCTAATAATGTTGCCTAAAGGAAGCATATATAAAGTAAATAGTATTGGTCCAAGTACAGAACCTTGTGGAACTCCATGACTACCTGTAGAATGATCTGATAAGTATGACCTAAACCAGCTTAGTGTGGTTCCTTTAATGCCAATTTGATGCTCAAGTCTCTGTAAAAGAATATCGTGGTCAGTGGTGTCAAATGCAACTCTAAGATCTAATAATACAAGTACAGAGACAAGTCCATTGTTGGAACCAATCAAAAGGTTATTGTTAACTTTAACCAGAGCTGTCTCTTTGCTGTCATGAACTCTAAATCCTGACTGAAAATCCTCAAATAAACTATTGTTATGTAGAAAGTCACACAACTGTTTGGCGACTACTTTCTCCAGAATCTTAGAGAGGAAGGGGAGGTTAGAAACCTTACTACAAGCGTGTAGTTGAGACAGATTTGGACCAGGATGGGAAGGATGAAGTGCGTCCAGCTCTTGCAGAGGTTTTGGCGCAGGACGAAAGTCGGCTGAGTGGGCGTTTGAAAAATTCTGAATCTCTTTGTAATTTGGAGAAGTTGTTGGCTCATCAATCATGTAGTCAAAATGCAATGAGCTGGCAGAGTTAGTACGAAAATATCCTGGTTTGTTTGGTGACATCCCTTTACAAACGAAAAGGGATGTTGGAGATGCTCAACCAATTAAACAGCAGTTCTATCGCATGGCACCAGTTAAGCGCAGTTGTTTGGTTGCTGAGGTGGCATATATGCTCCAAAGTGACATTTGTGTTCCATCGTCATCCAGCTTGGCTTCTCCATGCATTTTAGTGCCAAAACAAGATGGAACACCAAGATTCTGTACTGACATGAGAAAAGTAAATTCTATCACAAAATCTGATTCTTTTCCTTTTCCGCGTATGGATGACTGCATATACCAGGTTGGGTCTGCCAAATTTGTTAGTAAATTTAATTTACTGAAGGGTTATTGGCAGGTTCCCCTGTCCAAGCGGGCACAGGAAATATATAATGCGTTTATTACACTGTCGGGTCTGTATTCTTACAAAGTGATGCCATTCGGATTGAAGAAAGCCCCCGCAACATTTCAGCGTTTGATGAATTGTGTAGTGTCAGGTCTGAAAGGTTGTTCTGTTTATCTTGATGAGTTGGTCATTTACAGCGACACATGGCACTCACACCTTCAATGCATCCGTGCCCTATTTGACTGAAGCACAACTCACCATTAATTTGGCGAAATGTGACTTTGCTATGGCCACAGTGACATACTTGGGCAGTGTGGTGGGACAGGGTCGTATGGCTCCGGTCCAGACCAAAGTCAGGGCAATAGCAGAAAATCCACAACCTACGACAAAAAAGGAACTTCAGAGGTTCTTGGGTTTGGTGGGGTACTACAGGAGTTTTTGCAAAAAATCTGAAAGATTAGTATTTGATGTGCCCCCAGTTGCAATACCATTATAGTATATGGACAGCTGTACACATTCTTTGTCTTGAAAAAAATTACTTGTCAAGCATGTTCTGCAAAACAAAAGCATTTTCATTTTAAGAAAATAGGTATAACTTTGTCTTCATAAAATATTGAGGCAATGTTTACCTCAATTAACAAGCAGAACAACAAGATTATTTTCTTTATTTTAAGAGTAAGACCAATTGCACAACTTCTCAGTTTAAGAGAAGGTAGACTTGTCCCTGTGTTGTTAATAAAGCAGCTGTCTTTTAGAATGCTTCTGGTATAATTTGAAACAAAGTCACTTCATTTTTATTATGCTGTTTGAAGAAATTGTGTCTTATTATATCTTGTATAGTATTTTATTATATAAGATTGTTTTTGCTAATTAGTAATCTTAGATTAAAGTATACATTCTTATATTAAGCTCAATAAATGAACCAGAAAATGACAAAAATACTTTTTTTAAGGAAGTAATAAGTACAACTTGCTTAAATTAAGGGCTATTTTTGCAGTGTACACATGCATTTGTTGTGATTACACTACTTATGATCAAAAGCTAGCCAACAACTCAAGACATAGCAAGCCAGCTTGTATTGTTAATGTGTCAGAAGTCTCCTTGTGGTCCCTTTAAGTATCACAGGATGTCAATAACAGGTAGTAATGTCATGTGGCCAGTAATCAGGAAGTAAGTTAGCATGACTCTGAGAACAGCTGTTTTATTGTGTCTGAGCTAATCTGGTGACATCTGCACACATTTTATGCCTTCGGTAGTATCATGGGTATGTGTTTCCCGCATGCATCCGCATATTATTACTTTTGGTGTAACATTCTGTAAAATTTGATGTTAGAAATCACCCAGTCATTTTTTTCTAATTGCTCCACTATTCCTAGGCCATTGAAAGTTGATATACAAATAAATGATACATAAATATTTAATTGATGACATGCTAAAATGTGATGTTATAAATAACACTTATATATACAATAAATACATTACATCTGTAATAGTAAAAAATGGTTAAATTCATATTAAATATTAATTTGATATATCTGCACTTTTAAAGCAAGCATAGTGCTGATTATGCTTTTTGCATTTTCTTTTGTTTCTAGCTAACTAGCTAAAGTGTAAATCACATATAGGCTTTTTCCACAAACAAGACACCCGTTCCATTTTGGTTTAAGCACCTTATTTTGAACCGTTCGGAGGGTTTTAACCAAAACTACATTTGTTCAGAACACTGAAAGTTGGTACCCAGCTGGAACAAAAAAATAGTAGGTTTTTCTTAGGAAACAAAGTGGGCGTGTCGTATTCAAAAGGTAGTTGGGTGTTGTACATCCAATTACTGTGGTTCCAGTCAAAACTGGTGGAAATGGGTCTGGTTTGCTACATAGCACCAAGGTTCCAAGAGTCTTGAACAGAAGTGGTTCAAGAACCAGAGCTCATTTAGTGGAAAAGAGGGCCAGAGATCAACATTTTCTCCATAAACTACGATACAGTTTTACCAACTTCAGTGACATGGTGACGTGTTTCACTGCTGCTGTAAAGCACTACCCATTTGTCCCGACTTGTAGCCAAAAGTTACATAGTGTGAAAGCAGGCGTATGTGGTGCAGAGTGGGAATGACAGAGGCACCAATTACCCTATTAAAACAGTTAGGCATTAAAATTATCTTCTAAGTGTGTAGGTTGCCTTGAAAAACACGGAAATCCCTATGTACAGCTGGTGTTTGGGTCATCTTTTCTGGGCTACTGTAGAACAACATGCCAGACTCATGGAAGAGAACCTACTCCCTCTGTAGATAAAACAAAAACACACCGATTCTTCTTTTCAGATGAAAATGAAAACATACCTATGAATATTGCATTTCATTTTCATTCTGATCTTTCTAAATGTTACACACGGAACCTTTAACCGCTGATTCCTGCCAAACTCAGTGTCAGACTATAGGACCAGGCTGAACTATATTTAACTTATAAATAATAGTTATACAAGGATGTCAGAACTGAGAACATTTCTCTTTTTCAACATCTCTTCTTCTCTTGCTCATTTTGTCGCCTTGTAGCCATTATTAGCACACATGAGTGGGCGAGACATGTGTGAAGCTGCTGCAAACCTTCTGTAATTCTTTTTTGCTCAAAGACACATGTCGCTATTTGATACATGTTTAAAGGGAGCATCTATAATTAAGAATTATTTTGTTTAATTTATGTGCTGTGTATATTAAAAGAACAGTCGTTGATGAGGAGTAGAGACAGATTATTAGTGTAATTGCTACTCAGGTTACATCAGAAATGCAGGAGAAGATTTGGAGCGGCAGCATCTTAATCTGCTACATCCATTGGGACAGAATTCTCCCCTGTCTTTATATTTGTGCCATTTTCCTGTTTGGATATAATATAAAGTAGCCTAGATATAATATGATATAATATATATATATATAAAATGTAATATATATTATGTATATTATTAAGTGTGTGTGTGTGTAGGTGTGTGTAGGTGTGTGTGTGTGTGTGGATGGTGGATGGATGGATAGATGGATAGATGGAATGACTAGAATGTCTAGAATGACTCAGTCAATTATATGATTGATTGTATGGAAGCCCATTCCAGCCAGGAATAATTAAAATCTAATATTTGAATTACAATAAAAACACTTACAGTAAGCCAAAAGCTGAAGATAACAAGCCCAAATTTGACTCTGAATCTCACAATTAGAGTCAAGTACTGACCAACTTGTTACTATAGAACATTTTACTCCTCATTTTTCTATTTTCTACTACTTAAAAATGTAAAATCTTATTTATCATTTATTACCTTTTACTCATAATTTTGACTTAGAAACTAAAAAAATGCACTCACTGTTTCATGATCTTCATTTATCAAACTAAATTCTGATTTTGGCTCAGACATTTTAGGTTTCTGTATTTTATCCCATAATGTTTGCTTAAATATTCAAAGTTCTGACTTAGTATCTATTAATTTTGACATTACATAAATGTTTCATTTGTTTATTTATTTATTTATCTATTGATGTTTTATATATTACGTCCAGTGTGCTGTGTTGTGGTTAAATTTTTCCGTCCCAGTGCACCTCAATTGATGTCTATCTGACATAAACTTTAAGCTATCAGACTATAGTGAGAGACCACAAACTCCCACTGAAGGTACCCAGAATGGTGACACAGACACACAGAAAGCAAAGAGAATTGACAGTTTCACTTCACATGCAAGATTTATTTGCATCACACAGAATATAAGCAAACCGAGTTGTCTCGAGAATCGACTGACTTGAACAAAGAAAATCACTCTATTATATGCCTCTTTCCCAATGAATGTAGCCCCTTTCCCAAGGATGCCTATTGGTGACGTCTAATGTCTGATAAACAATTCAATTCAATTCAATTCAATTTTATTTGTATAGCGCCAGTTCATAACAGAAGTTATCTCATTTTCAAATAGAGCAGGTCTAGACCGAACTCCTTATAACATTATTTACAGAGACCCAACAGTACCATCATGAGCAAGCACTTGGCGACAAGGGCAATGAAAAACTGCCTGTTAAAAGGCAGAAACCTAGGACAGATCCTCTGGCTCTAGGTGGGTGGTCGTCTGTCTCGACCAGTTGGTGTGAGAGAGAGAGAGAGAGACACAGAGAGACAGACAGCCAGGTGCACAGCAACAACAGTATTGGCAATGGCAATCTAGCAGGACCATGGCAGGAGGCTCCACCAGGATCGATAAGAACCTGCGAGACGAGAAAGCACAAGAACTCCGGGGAAGAAGTGAAGTTAGTAACATGCATTAATGGGACATGAATGAGTGCAGAAAGAGAGAGGAAGGGAGGAGCTCAGTGCACCATGGGAAATCCCCCGATAGTCTAGGCCTATAGCAACATAACTAAGGGATGGTTCAGGACTCACCTGATCCAGCCCTAACTATAAGCTTTATCAAAGAGGAATGTCTTAAGCCTACTCTTGAATGTGGTGAGGGTGTCTGCCTCCCGAACCACAACTGGAAGCTGGTTCCACAGGAGAGGAGCTTGGTAACTGAAGGCTCTGGCTCCTGTTCTACTTTTAGAGACTATAGGAACCACAAGTAGCCCAGCATTCAGAGAACGTAGTGTTCTAGTGGGGTAATAGGGTACTATGAGCTCTTTAAGATATGAAGGGGCCTGACCATGAAGAGCTTTATAGGTGAGGAGGAGGATTTTAAATTCTATTCTACATTTTACAGGGAGCCAATGCAGAGAAGCTAGTACAGGAGAGATGTGATCTCTTTTTCTAGTTCCTGTCAGTACTCGTGCTGCAGCGTTCTGAATTAATTGGAGCGTTTTAATGGACTTATTGGGGCAACCTGATAATAAAGAGTTGCAGTAATCCAGCCTAGAAGTAACAAATGCATGGATTAGTTTTTCTAAACAGTAGTCAGCCTTGGTCTTTGGAATGTGATTAGCTAATGGCCCCACCTCTCCTAACTAGGGTGAGACAACCAGAATGTGAATACATGAGGATGAACATACATGAACCTAAAATATTATACTGTAAGCCTGTAAAATTAAACATGGAATAACACAACATAGTTTGCTTCATGTTCACAGAACCTTATTCCTGAATGCATTTTCCCACTATAGCAGGAACTGATGGCATCTAGTGGTATAGTTGCAGATTGCAACTCCTTGCTTCACCTTCCCCTTCCAAGCATGAAGGAGAAACTACGGTGGCTGTGAAGCACACAAAAAACGTGAAAGGCCCTATCTAGAGCCAGAGGTTGATTTGTCCTTTCTGGCATAATTAACGGTTTAATGGCGGACTCCATGGAAGGCGATCTGTCAATATAAAAGGCTTTTTGAAAGCAAAAACTACAACGACTAGTGGTTTACAAACATGAAAGAAGCCATAACGAAAAGAGACAAAAATAAAAATAATTAAAGGTAGTTATAAAATAATAACTGTATAATAAACTGTATCACTATATTTTCATTTTCATCCCCTTTTTTTCTTTTTGGCAGAAATTGGGTCTTTATAGTTTGTGCTTTTTACACAAAGGTTGTCTTCATGTATAGTTAGTGTAA
This sequence comes from Dicentrarchus labrax, assembly GCF_905237075.1. Lineage (NCBI taxonomy): Eukaryota > Metazoa > Chordata > Actinopteri > Moronidae > Dicentrarchus > Dicentrarchus labrax. The sequence goes on from NW_026136708.1 coordinate 104,540, forward strand.
ATTCAGTATACCTGCTCTCGTCCTGTGTGTTATTGCAGTGTTACTATCAGCCTTCCTGCTCTTGAACAAAATAGGAACAAACATATGCAGCGTGGTTTTAGAAGCAGATCAACACACATCAAATTGTGCTATTCTGTGGTGAAATTCCTCGCTGATTAAATCCCACTGCATTAGAGTCGTCCCAGCACTCAGAGAGAAACAGAACACAACCTAATGAATAATTGTGTCATATATCCCGGGGCTATGTTGATTACAAATTACTTAAGTGCTCCTGAAGACATGCAGTGTGTTTTATTAATGACTAAGAGACTCAGTGAGGACCAGTCACTGTTAATGTGCTTAAGCAGGCCTTTGAATCAATTGTAAATCATGAGAAGTGCAGGAAAAATCAGCTCAGCATTTCGAGGCCTCTTCCCGACTTTCCATATCAAATATTTATCATTTTTATTTGTAGCAATGATCCCTGTGTGCAGCGAAGCACTTTCAGACCTGTTTATATACTCCTTCAATGGAATATTTATGGCTTATATTTGCTTTGAAATTAAGTGGAGTTTTCCTGAATTGAACCCAGATTTAAGAAAAATGCAGAGGCTGGAGGGAAACAGCAAGGGACTACAAATCACCTCCCTACCTCTCGGTGAAAAATTGCCAGTGTTCCCATTGGATCACTTTGCCCGCCATGCTGCTATTTCTGTCTTATTAACATTAATAAGCACTTATGAGGCTCTCACTGCTGCAGAAGTGCCAGTGGTCATAATATTTTTAAAAACACAACCGTTTTCTTTGGGAATAACAAATTCCTACAGTTTCCTAGCTTGATTACAGGCTTTCACTGATTTGTCTGTGGTGTTAAACAGCGTGTACTATATGTGTGTGTGTGTAACCTCATTACCAATTTAATCTGCCTGCTTCCTCATTGTGTCACACTTTTGGTACACACCATCCCTCCAAGTGCCAAGAATACATTCAGAGAAGTAAATAAAAAAGACAGATATGTTTATAACTCTTCCTTGCATCTGTTGTAGTCCTGTGCAATAGAAGCACACTGATCTGATACCTTGTGGATGGTCCACCACATACTTTATATTAAAGGTCCAGTGTGTAACATTTAGGAGGATCTATTGTCAGAAATGGAATATAATATTCATAGGTATGTATTCATTAATGTATAATCACCTGAAAATAAGTTGTGTTTTTGTTACCTTAGATTGAGCTGTTTTAATTTACAGATGGAGAGAGTCCACTTCTATGGCAGAGTCCGCCACATTGAACTGTTCTACAGTAGCCTGGAAGGGACAATAATAAGATAATCTGCAACTAGCTAGATGCCACTGGTCCTTCAATTTATTAAGTAATTAATTAATTGATGTTGATGATATTGCAATATATTTTGTTTTCAATCCATGTTAGGGCTGTCACAATATCAGATTTCCACTACAAAATTATCCACGATAACGAAAAACTATCTATAGAAAAACTGAAAACATTTAAATAAAATAATGCTATCAGTCCAAGAACAATAGAAAGATGCTTTGGAGGCTTGAAAAAATTCCCAGGATCCCAAAGCCCTGGGAATGAAACTCAACAATCAATCTTTTCTCTGCTCTGATTGGTTGTTTTCATTCAGGCCCGGTGGATTCTTGCAAATGGCATTAGGAGCAGTAGGCGCCAGAGGAACCTGATTTTTTTCATTATCTGTCTCATATGCTACTGTCAAGTTAGTTAATGGTGAATATGTGTACCTTAATTTACCAAACCAGATTGACCAGAGCAAATTCAGAAAAATGTCACACCACACTGTATCCTGTTACCTCGATAAGACCACTGCTCACTACATTATTCTATTTCAAGTAATACATAAACTCAGTGAGTCAGAGCACATGTCACAAGCTCAGTCTTTGCTACAAGAATTCATTTTGTAGAACATCCAGTGAGAATTGATTGAGCCCAGCAACTGGAAGTGGGATCAGCCAGATACCCGGGGGGAGTCTTTAGATGATGACATGACTCGCCGCCTCCTGAAACCGTCCTGTTTAACGTAAGCACGATTCTGTAAGTGCTTGTTCTATTCCTCACCTTCAAACCTGTTGAGATGCACTCTTTGAAAGAGAGCCAGCAAAGACCAGTGACAGCCACAGAGAGTGCCCAGGTGTAGGAGGGGTTCCGGATGACGTCTGAGCGAGGCATAAATCTGTCAGTCATGCACGGTCTACTTTAAATGACATCTGTCTGGAGCAAATTCTCACTGACACTACAGTGAGAGGCAAAGTAAACAAATCTGGGCTGGTGTTTCAGGCATTGTGACTGAATAGTTCGCAACGTGCTGTACAGTCGATGTGATGCTAAATAAGCTTGTGTCCCAATTCTCTAATTCAGATGTAAATATTTTCTGCTTTCTTTAGTTCTCTGTTAAAGGAAACTGAATATCTTTGGGTCGTGGACTAAACATTTGAGGGTTTGGGCATTGCATCGTGATTTTTCACAATTTTATGGACCAAAAAACTAATGGATTTATAGAAAAAGATAAGCAGATAATTTGATTTTGCTCATAGTGCTGCTGTTAAAATATTAACAGTTTTCAGAATTCTTTTATGTCAGTGCAATGAGTTGCCTGTGGGAAATGAGAGACATTGCCAAACTGAATTCACAAGCGATCTGAAAATGCAGAATAAAAGTGGATGTCAAGAAAGAATGATGTCAGTTTAGTAATTTTCTGACATTTGACCTAATAAATGAAAAATAAATGTTTGAGTTGTAGCTCACGTTGAAATGCTTATCTTAATATTAATACTCTATACACATTGTCCACAGCTGTAAGAAATAAACTAAAACATGCAAAAACATGGTATGGTACTAAATAAAATCTATTTAATTCTGTCTTCAGAGTTCCTCTACGTGTGTATATGGTCTAAAACCACCATTGCATGTACCATCTCAGGCAAACAGATCAATGCACCTCTGCCCTCCTTATTGTGGACTGCAGAAAGCAGGTCATGTTATAAATAGCAGTTAATACCATCCTCTGTAGTTCTGTGTGCTTTAAAGTAGCAGTGTGTGTGTGTGTGTGTGTGTGTGTGTGTGTGTGTGTGTGTGTGTGTGACACACTGTGGCTCCACAGTGGACTCATTTGTGTTGAATTAGTGTATAAATAGGCTTCCATTCAAAAGCCTGTCCCAATGGGCAGTGAGAAAGAACTACAAAATAAACTACAGTGTGTGTTTTTGTCACCCAGTGCCACAGTGTGGCTCTCTGATGTGTTTTTAATAGTCTTTGGACAACAATGGAGCTCTATGGCACAAAGGAGGAAGATACATCAGGCTTTGATACACACAGTCATTTTAAAACACTGGGTAGCACAATGAAATGGACGTTGTTGATTTAGTTATTCAGCTGGAGTAGTATTCATTGTTAGTTTAGCTCTGTACATGGGATTTAATGTAAAATTTAAAAAAATTAAAAACAAACACGAAAATCTTGATTCACACTTATTCTAGCAGTCCTAATGGCATTTACAAGAAGCCACCGGGCCTGAATGAAAACAACCAATCAGAACCAAGTTCAAGAAAGACTTTGATTGTTGATTAGGGAGGCTCATTCCCAGGGTCCCTAAGAGTCTGTATTTGACGCCTTGCAAATCAAATATCTTTCTTGGCTCTGATTGGTTGTTTTCATTCAGGCCCAGTCAATTCCTTCAAATACCATTTGGAGCACTAGGAGGAGCCAGAGGAACCTGATTTTTTTCACAGATGTCAGGATGTAGTGAAAGTTTCAGCAAAACATAAAAAACTGCAGTTTTAAAGAAGCCATATAATGCTTTGTGGGGTTACTTGTGCTTTAGTGTTATACAGATTTTGTTTGCATGTAAAATGTCTGAAAAGTGATGCCAACTGTGTCCTACAGAAAACACTGCTCCTGCACTGCTCGACATGCCTCATTTGTATTCATCCTTTTCTTCCACTACAACATTACTTGTAATTATTATTACTGTCACCTAGCCTACTTGGTGCCAGTCCAGTCCCACCCATAGACTGTATAATTAGAAATGTACATAGTCTCTGTGATGTCCCCCATAGGTTTTTGAAGAACCATTGTGAAGCTCAGTGGTCGGCTCTGGCCATCGCCATCTTGGCAGTCCTGACTCCAATGGTTCCCTGGGGCCATAAAAAAAATATCAGTAATGTCTGGGTTGATAATAGTTCAGTTGATAATAAGACCTAATAATCTGCCTTTCGAAGACTACTACACTACTCTTACAAATCTTATAGAACTCATAAGGTTAACATACAGTACTCTTAATAAAGGTAGTGTAAATGAAGTGTCCTGCTGAGTGCTGAGTCCTTAGGACTGATTCAATCACTGCTTTAACACTCTCCTTTAAGCCCCTTTTCCATCTAAAATTAGTACCTTAAGTCGAGACCCTCATCTGTTGGAGACTGGCTCTCAGAGGCAGGAGGGAGTTAATAAACCATCGGGGGGTGCAGGAATGGGTGCTTTTCTGGATTAATAAGCACCAGTTCTTTAGCCAAAAGCCACGCAGGTAGCTAACTAGCTACTGCTGACATCAGTCACTCTCAGAGGAGAACACTGCTGTCTTTTGCAGTTAAAGTCGGTTTGCAGCTGTGTCCGTGTACCATCCCTCAACCCACTTTTAATTAGGACTGCCAGGAACCAAATTTTACAGTGCAACAGTAGAAACTGGTTTAAAGATTTCAATTTCTGGTTGGGAGGGAGGCTGGATTTCCTACAGGGCAATTGTTCTTAAGTTAGAATTTTCAATTCTGCTAGCTCCCTCCCCTTCAGTGAATTTAAAGAATGCATCAGAGGCCTGCAAAGGACTGTGACTTTAGGGGACATGGCCTCACACTGACTGGAGTGACTGACAACAGTGTAGTAGGAACAGCCAAGCTCCCAGGAAGACCGCCTTGTTTTAATATATTTCTATTCCAGACTGGGAGCAACTGTAATGTAAATCAATGTCCCCCTGGAGATCAATAAAGTACTTCTAATTCTTCATTAAAAAACTTGAGTGGAACTGCCAGAAATATGAAAAACCCAAAAAAGTTTGGCTGAGGTGGAAAAGTGTATTGATAAAAAAAGCAAGATGCAACAAAGTGCAACGGAAACTGACTTAGAGTCAATAATGCATCACTCAGGCTTCCACTGAAGAGGCGAAAACCAGAGATCTGAGGGGCGATGCCGAGACTCACTCACATTAACACATGAAACAAACAGAGATGCCATGTTTCATCAAATTCTCTTCATTGTTTGTTTGAAGTTTGACTCTTTAATCTTGTCATCTTCTTATATTGATAAACCCAAATTTGCATGGTGGCCCTGGATGGGAATGCCCATTCATTTCCATTTTCTTTTGCTAATTTCTGGAAATTTGGTTCAAATTTGCACTATAATTGTATAAAACTGGATTTCCATATTAAAGGACATCTACATTTAAAAATGATACAGCTTTATTTGGACATATCTGTTTTTTAGTGTGATTTATGAAATACTGTATATGTGATTTTTATTTGTATTGCAAAAAAAAAAACTAGTAAAAAGGTACTTAATCCATATGTTTTTAACTTACAGTATTTTCGATGTAATCCATTTCAACCAATATTTGGAGTTAAACAAATTATTACATTGTGTGTGTCTTGACGCATGTGTGGTTGATCTCACCTCACCACCATCAGTGTGTATCTATATTCCTCCTATAGCTAAATTTCACTATAGCATCCAGATTTTTGTACGAGAGAGGAGCGTGATGACTCATTCTCATAGCTGGTGGAAACGATTAAAAAATAAATACACAGCTTGGGTGCTCTGTGACTCAGGGGACTCAAACACGTTAACTTGTGAGGTGGAAAAAAACGTTCAGGTTTTTAGCTCTGGCTCATGCTTATTTTAGTGCGATAGATGGATAGATATAGATAGATAGATAGATAGATAGATAGATAGATAGATAGATAGATAGATAGATAGATAGATAGATAGATAGATACTTTATTGTCCTTCACAGGAAATTTGTCACCGCAGTCTGTACGTAGCTTTCAGACATACATACATAGATACAAGATAAATAGGGACACCACGACATAACAACAAGAATAAACACTTAATGCAGCACATAGGCACTTAAAGGCAGCAATGGTGCTCGAGTAGAAGTACAGTGACATTACTGAAACATCACTAGTAAGCAGTAGGCCATTTGAGGGGGGATGCCATGCCCCTTGTTAGCACAATGACTAAAATCCATCCCCCTTGTTAACCTGCTCAAATGATCATAGTGGTGCTTTTAAAGCTGCAATAGGTAACTTAAAGGAGAAAAACTTTTTGTCATATTTGCTGACATTTTCACAACATATATATGGTTGCTTTTTAATGTACCCTGAGTTTTGACAGATCTGGGGAATATTGCATTTTCTCACAATGCACCTTGGGCAGGGAATAATCTGTAAAAAGATAAAAAAATATAAACAGTTATATCCGTTGATGAATTTAAGCACCATAAAGAATGTAGTGACGGAAGGAATGTGGTTGTTTTTCTCAAGAAGCCATTGTGTTATCAAGTTGTATATGTTGTATTTTAATATGTTTTAATATGAGCATGAATTTCAGTCCAAAGTCTGTACTGGGTATTTTATTTTAAAAGTTGACCAGACTCTCTGTGATCTGCTCTGTGCTGCTTGACGCTGGTGGGTCGCAGCTTCCTTTATAAGTAGACCAGCCGCGTATTCTCCATGGAGCACAGCAGAGAGACGCTTCCTAATTCAGTCCACCCGGACGTGGGTAAATGTGTTGTTGCTAACTTGTAGTCATATCAATCAAACATCCCTGAGCGTCCAAAAGTGATGCTAGAAGGGTACCTAGAGCGTCACTTCTTGAAGTGTAGGGCCACTGACCAAGCTGCAGTTTTTGGCGCGTTGGGAATGAGAACGTGTTGTCCATGTACAGTTATTGTCTGTATTTCCTTTGAGAATGCCAGAATTGCCTCCCAGAGCTGCTGTTTTGACGTAAACTGCCACCCACCCTCATAGAGCTTCCTTTTAAGGATTCCACAGGTTCTCAATAGAGTTGAGGTCAGGAGATGATGGTGGCCACACCGTGATTCTTTCTCCCTTAATGCCCATAGCAGCCTAGGCCTCAATGGTATTTGTTGCAGCATGGGATGGTGCGTTGTCTTACATGAAAATGTAAATTTGCTCTGGAAGGCACGGTTCTTCTTTTTATACCATGGCAGGAAATGGGCAGTTAGGAACTCCACATATTTTGCGTCATTTTGACACCTTCAGGCACCTTAAAGGGGCCCACCAACTCACTTCCTATGATTCCAGCCCAAAACATCCCTCCACCACCTCCTTGCTGACGTCACAGCCTTATTGGGATATGGTGGCCATCCAGAATGAATGAAACTGTTAGACAATTAGTCTTCATGTATTTCTGAGCCCACTGCAATCATGTCTCCTTGTGGGCATTGTTTAAGGGCGACCAAAATACAGCTTTATGCACATCAGCAAGCCTCTGGAGGAATACCTTTTTTACTACTCATCAGTGGCTTTTTTTTTACAGCTGCTCTCTTAATACGATGAATTAGCCTTACAGAAACTTTCCTTAACACGCCTTTATCTGAACAAACCCGTCTGCGCGCTGAATCAGACACAAATCTTTTCATAGGACAATGATCTCTCTATAAATTTGTAAAATATCCAGTGGTTTCATAGCTATTGAAAGATACTGCACTATTTCACGCTTTTCATCTGCAGAAAGATATTTTTTTCCCCTATACTGCATGAAACCTGTGACTTGCTTAATAATGTGGAACAACATCCTTAAGTAGTTTCCCATTAATTAGGCTCACCTGGCAAACTAATAAAGACAAACCTGTCTGAGATTGATGTCAGTGATCTAAACAGACATGGGAAGCAGCACAATTGAGAAATTTAATTGAAAAACAAAAAAATCAAATGTTTCTTTAATTGAAATCATATTTGCATAATTCAATTTAATTCAGTTTTATTTGTATAGCGCCAATTCATAACAGAAGTTATCTCAGGACACTTTTCAAATAGAGCAGGTCTAGACCGAACTCTTTATAACATTATTTACAGAGACCCAACAGTACCACCATGAGCAAGACCTTGAAGACAAGGGCAAGGAAAAACTGCCTGTTAGAAGGCAGAAACCTAGGACAGATCCTCCAGCTCTAGGTGGGTGGTTGTCTGCCTCGACCAGTTGGGGTGAGAGAGAGAGAGAGAGAGACAGACAGACAGACAGACAGACAGACAGACAGACAGACAGACAGACAGGTGCACAGCAACAACAGTATTGGCAATAATAATTTGGAACAGTGTAGAAGGGCACTATAGTAGTAGTAGTATAAGTAGTCCATTTAACATTTGTTTAGTAAATTGTCAGATTGTCAAGTCAAGTCATTGTAGGATGACTCCCATGTATTAACTTAGGTCTTATTGTCCATCATTGCTAAAAAAAAAGACAGAAGAAAAAGAAGTCAAATTTTTTCAACTTATTTTGCAGAGACAAACCATGTTCCCAGATCTCAGTTATGACTCTGAATTAGAAGATTAAAATCCAAAAAGTTATAATGTATGATATATGATAATTACTGTTTAAAATGGGTCTTTGGGTACCAGTAAACATTTTCATTCATGGAGTCATCTCTCTTAAGTATTTGTACCGTAAAATTGCTGCAGCAGAATCAGACAGGTGGGCTGTAGTGGGAGTCTTTCTCCCAGAGTGCCCATGAAGATGCCACTAAGGAAGCAGTGCATGAAGTAAATGCAGTTGGATCCTCCCATCAGCTTCCTCCATACAGTCTCTGCCAGTGGATATGAACATGTCCAGGTCTTTGTAGCTCAGCATTGCTCTTAGGGTGCCTGGGAGGATGTAGAGCAGTGTGTGTGTGTGTGTGTGTGTGTGTGTGTGTGTGCGTGTGTGGAGGTCCCTGGATTTACCCTAGCTAATCAGATCAACTTGGCATGAAAGACAAATAGGCCTCAGGCATTAGTGTGCTCAACCTATTTAATTGCGGCATTCTCAGTCTAACAGGTCACTGCTGAGTGAAGAACCTGCAGTAACACTGAGAGCAGCCATATCAGTCCGCGCTCAGGGTTTGGTGGAGATTTGCCATCACTGAGTGAATGTGTGTGAAAGGGTGAATGTGCCATGTAGTATAAAAGCGCTTTGAGTGGTCGGAAGACTAGAAAGGTGCTATACAAGTACAGGTCCAGTTAGCATTTACTGCTCCACGATGAGCCATAAACCTCTCTGCAGTAACACCACAGCCACTTCCTTACTCTTATTACAGATGTGATAGTTTTGTGGCTGCCAAGTATCACAGGACTCACTGTAGTGCCCCAGATCCAACACTCTCAGCACAGAGAGGTCCAGTTAGAAGTCCAGTGTGTAACATTTAGGAGGATCTATTGGCAGAAATGGAATATATCCACGGTTTGCTAAGTGTATAATGACCTAAGTTACCCTTAGAATGAGCTGTTTTATCTACAGAGGGAGCAGGTCCTCTTCTAGGGAGTCTGTCATGTTAAACCGCCATGTTTTCTATTCGGTCTCACACCGTTCTGGTCAGTCGGTTGGTTGATTTGCTCTTTAAATTCTCATTGGTTGGAGAATCGCTGGTGCTGAAGGGACATAATTGCAGACCTGATGTATGTTATTTTTGAGTTATATACTATATTATTATAATTGAAAATTATATTCCAATATATTTTACTTAACAAATGTGGTTCTGTTTTAATAATCCTATGGTATAATATAGGTGTTGCCAAACTTTTCCATCCCAAGGCTCCCAAAATTAGCATTATAGCGTATGGCCGAAGCCCCCTTTTGACAAAATATCTTTGTATCAGATGATATTTTTTAAGTAAACCTCCCAACCCTGATTTTCAATGGGTTTTCAGTTACTGATTATTTGTTGAAAAATGTATTCAGTAACCTAATCCAGGTATCATATTAAAGTAACTTGATTACTTTCAGTAGTCACTTTTGCATTACCTCAACACCAAATATGTAAATAAAGATTAGAAAAATGCAAACTGTGTAAGTCGTTTTTCATATACGGATATCATATAAGGAATTTGCCTTGGTAAATTGGTGCATTACAGTAAACATCGATAATATAAAGATAAAAATAGAAATAGATAAAGAGACAATATATACACATATAAAAAGAGAGACAATATGACCATTATTTAAATAAATGAATTAAGAGCTTTACAAGTTGCAGGAATGTACAAAATAGTGTTCAGGGAATGTGCAAGTTAGCAGTGTGACCTACTGTATAATGATATTGAGACCCCCCTGGTGCCCCCTGGAGGCACCCAGTCTTATAGGCGATAACAAAGTCAAAGCACACCCGTTTTCACAAGTTTGAAATCACCCAACCTGCACGAAGACTGCAGGGCTTAACTCACTGAACATTTACTCCAAACAAACTGACACAATGTCAAATAACCAGCAGCAATCTGTACATGGGCCCCGAGCCTCAGAGGACAGAAGAGCTGAGTGGGTAAAGCTTACTTTTGATAGTGGTACTTATTTCCCAGCCTCAGACGAGCTCCACTCTCGGAACATTCTGGATACACTGCAGCACCTTCACTTTCTGAATTGTCAGGTGCACACACTTCTTTCTCTGTGGCCTCATAGCCATCACTACGGTGGCCCTGAGGTGCAAATCACAACGGCAAATCAGAAAACACAACACAAAAAGAGAAAACACAACGGCAAATCAGAAAACACAACGACAAATCAGAAAACACAACGCCAAATCAGAAAACACAACACAAAAGAGAAAACACAACACAAAAAGAGAAAACACAACACAAAAAGAGAAAACACAACGGCAAATCAGAAAACACATAGATATGGACTATTGGAACCCCTGTTTCTACCTCTCTTAGGTATCCCACATTAACATGGACGTATTAATACAATATTTTCCTTATTTAGTGGTTTGAATTTTCAGATTTGGCAACTTGAACGCATAGGTCTGGCGGTGTTGTGTTTCCGGTTCAAAGGACGGACCAGTTCTTTTGTCCAATCAGCGACGACTCATGTCGCCCGAGGGTACCTACCTTTTCCAGTTTGGTTAATGTCGTTGTGTTTTCTGATTTGCCGTTGTGTTTTCTCTTTTTGTGTTGTGTTTTCTCTTTTGTGTTGTGTTTTCTGATTTGTCGTTGTGTTTTCTGATTTGCCGTTGTGTTTTCTCTTTTTGTGTTGTGTTTTCTCTTTTTGTGTTGTGTTTTCTCTTTTGTGTTGTGTTTTCTGATTTGTCGTTGTGTTTTCTGATTTGCCGTTGTGTTTTCTCTTTTTGTGTTGTGTTTTCTCTTTTTGTGTTGTGTTTTCTGATTTGCCGTTGTGATTTGCACCTCAGGGCCACCGTACATCACAGTAGAGGTGCAAAAAAGCAAAAACGGTCCTGCCACATAAAAAATGTGAACAAACAAACTACTCCCGCTTTGTGAGCTCATTTGATATGCTAGATATTATATTACTCATATAAGTTCTTCTGACTTGCTGCTGCATCTCATTCTAAGGCGTCACATGACACACTGTGAGGTGGTTTTGCAAATCCATGTTCTCAAATGACATGTGCACACATACATCAAAAGCAAGAGGAAGCAGCTAATGGCTATAGCTCTGTGTTGCAGAGGGATGTTTTCATTATTATAGAAACTGACATGTTCTGCATCCTGGTACAGTAACAGAAGGAAACTATATATCCATAGAGGGTAAAAGGAGAGTTTATGGTAAAGACATATTCCCTGATTTGTTGTGCTCACAAATTCTAAACTGCCCTCTCTGCTCACTGGCCTGAAACTTATTGTAATGATGATAAGTAAGATGTTTAGGGTGGATCCAGTAGGGTCGCATCACCAGCTGGAGAGACTGTTTCCTCCCACAACAACAATAAGTAACAATAAAATGAGTCTCTGTGATGTGATGGCTTAATACATTTACACATTGCAAATAGACTTCCCAATATAAAGTGGCACTTAGTTTGTCTTGCAGTTATATAAATAAAGTCCCAAAACTGAATGAAAAGCATTAATAAATCATAGCCATGGATTAGAGAATGACTCCGCACTTTTAAATACATGAGAAGGCTCATTATTCAAACATAATGAGTCCCTGTAATACATTTATATGAAGGATATGAAGTGGATCTCAACCAGATCATAAGCAATAATGACAGCAGTTATGGTGTGTGTGTGTGTGTGTGTGTGTGTGTGTGTGTGTGTGTGTGTGTGTGGGGTGTGGAGAGAGAGAGAGAGAGAGAGAGAGAGAGAGAGAGAGAGAGAGAGACATGAAAACAATTAAATTAAAATGATTTGCATGGGGTTTTTTTTTTACTTCTTACACTTGTGAAATTATGCTCTATGTGTAGTCTTGGCAGCAGCACAAATATGTTGTCAACAGTGGATAAGGATAAAAGGGTTTGTAAAATGATAAGTCAATTTTTAAACTTGTTCATCTCAGTTCTCAGATTCCTCCTGAACTGCATTTTACTCCACAGTGCAGCCGGCTCAAAGCTCTGACAGCAAGAAAACAACATGAGCAACAGAAACAGATGAATATGTAAATGAGAACGGCTACATTGGAAGTTTGGCTGCATTAACCACATTCTGTCCTCACTGCTAGTGAGGACAGAATAGTGGTTTATTCAGAGTAGCCTATGTGATATTTTTCACATGGGCGGCTGTGGCTCAGAGGTAGAGCGGATCGTCCACTAACTGGAAGGTTGGTGGTTGGATCCCTGGCTCCTCTCGCTGCATTGACACTGCATTGCACTGCATCGACACTAAACCCCAAATACCTCCGATTGACCCATCGGTCTATGAGTGTATTCAGTGTTTCAGCAAATATGACAAATATTTTCATAAAAAAATTATCTACTGCAGCTTTATTTACTCTACTGAAGGTCCTCAGTGATCCAAAGGAGCTAGTCATGTGTGGTTGAAATGTTACAGTAGCTCAGTTCGGACGGGCCTGCCCCTACTGCTAAAAAAAATCCTAGAGGAAACACTGCATACTAATACATAATTTCGCTTTGATTGTCCTCAGTGTTATTCCAGAAAGTCATTCACTGCAGAATTGACCATTTAATGTGCTTTTATGTAGGGAGATCATTAGATTTTGTTTGTGCGCCTGATAGAAGTGTTCCTTTCCCTCCTCTCTAATGTAATTACAGCCATTAGGTCTTCGTCAGGGTGTGCCATTGCAAATACAAGTTGACAGCTTCTGCACACTTGCACAAGTTGCTAATCACTTTCCATTTTCTTCATAGCGTGTGTATCCAGAAACAAGACAAAGCTGGCTGTCGGCATAGACAGTACAGGTAACTTTTAAAGCCTTTAAGGTAGAGTTGTGTGAGATTAATAGCTGATCCTTATCAATTATTATTATTATTATTATTATTATTATTATTATTATTATTATTAACATTTTGAAGCAGTTTAAAGTCAGTTTGTTAAAATATATTTAATAATATGTATCTCTCCCACAGCATTATATTATAGCAGCACAGTATTATACATGTATGTGTGGCATTCTATTTAGGTCTGTGTGTAACTTAAGCAGAGTGTACCTTCAATAATTAATTCAATCTTCTGACGCAGCACCTGAATCTAATGCTCGACCTGCTTCACACACTTATGAGCGGTTGCAGGGAGTCACGACAGTTGTAGTAGATGCAGTAACAAGCAGTTATACTGCTCCATAAGTCATTCTTTTGTGTTAACAGTGTAGAACACTAACCTTTAATAACTTAAATACACAATTAACATTTACATTCTTCATCAATGCTGAATGGAAAAGGGTAAAACAAGTTCAATGACTATCTTAATTTATTTGTGGTTACTTGTAGGGACATTTAAATGATCTGTATTCATACTTGGAATGGGCAGGGCTTAAACCAGATGTGTGCTAACTGGAAGTTGTTGTTTTCAGCCTGAGATTGATATGGGTTGATCAAAAGTTGCGCAATTTATTAGAAAACTATTTACAAAAGAAGTTTTTTCAATAAAAGTTGCTATACTTACGAGAACAGATTTTTTTTTTACTCTGATGATTAAATGCATTATCTGCTGTGAATACAACTCTGACGTATTAATAGATCAAGTTGTTATGGTCAACATTCAATTCTTAGCATTAATTTAGAGTTATGTTTCTGGACACTTTATGAATATTACTATTCTTTTAGCACTGTTTTTGGTTTCCACTAACTCCTGAGAAAAAACATTTCTTGACTCCACCGGCTCCCGGCTAATCATGCGGCCACGGATAGCTTTCCAGCAACAGCTCCTGCTGGAAACAAGATTAATGAGAGCAGGGAGATGAAGCCAAATATTAATTTGTGGTTTCATCGTACAAACAGCACCTTTTCACATCACACACACACTGTTATTTGAGCCATTTCCCATTTCCTCTGAATTATCAAAATACATTTTCTTGTATGACTCGAGAGTTCTGGGTGTACATATATGTCATGTAAGCGGTCAGGCAGTTGCTTTTCTTACACTAACATTACTGTGTACATGTAAATGTACTGCTATGACAGACTGAATGCAACCTCTCTAATCAGAATCATTATACTAGTTAATATATAACTGTGTAAATTAATAATTAATAATGCTAAGAAGGGGCTCTATGAATTAGTGGGTTAAATTTAAGAATAGTATAAATATATGTTAGTGGAAGTGTACAGTCTAATTGTAGTATTAATATCAGAGTAACTCAGAGTATTGCACAGTTGAATTATTGCACAACTGATTGGGCTGTTAACTCTGCACAGTTGAAGATATAAATGATCAATTCATTATGGGGGTTATAGCTGCTGACAGCGTGAATTAATCAAGCCCAAGTGCCAGTCTAGTGGCCTACTCAACAAATCATAATATCTTATAGTATACGGAAACTTTTGGTGTACATTTGTGCATATTATATTGGTGTATATTATACACTTACTAGAGTTTGAGTTTAAGCATTTGTTGGGATCTGGCCATGTGCTTAAACAAAGAAATGGTCATTATTACAGTGAGGCCCTTATGTAAGCAATAAAGCCTGCTCGTAGTGACTGAAGACAAAGAAAAAGGGCCCACCAGATCACAGACCCCACAGCGGGGGGCCAAGAATGCGGTCAAGGTGTGATATGAAAGCAATAAACGCTCAAACACCGGCCCTTCATTGGTCAGATTCCCTCGGACCCCAGACCCCTCATCCTGGGTATTCAAGCCCGAGAGACTCTCTTCTCTCTTCCCTTCGCTCTTCGCATCTTCTCGCTCACCTTACTCGCCCATACCGGGTGATAAGTTTTGGACCTCGGCGCGGCCTGACCTGCCGCCGACGCACGACAAAGGATTATAGAACGCATAAGAGCCTGCTTTTTCCTGCGATCCCTGGCCAGCACACCACTAATGAGAGTCAACATCTGCAGCTTTAAACAGAAAGTCTGTCAGCTGACTTTACCGGAGCAACGCGTGGTTAACGCCGAGTTGTTAACTCTGCAGAGCAACGAGCAAAACGCCTTTCCTCTTGCTATCTGTGCCAGAGGACATCGCACAGCAGAGACTGTTTGGACTCCAGAACCACAATTCTGATCAGCCTTGGTCACAGGACCGCCAGCTGATCCACACAGCTCACCTGCAACTTCTTCTTCCTCCTTTGGACCGTTGGTAACGTACTGGGCACAGACAGATAAACAAGGACTGTTTAATTACTGTTAATGTTACTGATGTGTTTTATTCAGGTTACTGTATTGTGATGTTGATTTGATTAACTCAGGTTTCTGTAGTAACTGTAGTGTTTCAGACAGTGCTAAGGTGATGTTAGTTTAATGATATGCTTCACATAGACACCGTCTTTGCATGCAACATCCTTTTTAACGGCACTGTTAATCTACGTTCACACACACAAATATTCAGCCTAAACTGTAGCACACACACGAGGAGAGGGAACTCAAACCCTCCCGCTCCTCCATGCCCTTTATCTCTCACCAAGACGTGTTTCATACCCAGAAACATCTGGTCAGAGGACAAAGGACACTCACCTATGCGCGCACACACACACACACACACACACACACACACACACACACACACACACACACACACACACACACACTGACACACACCTTTTCCTCTAACTTAGTTCCTTTAAGTGAGATTGCACATTGTGTATTTTCCTCTGTTTGCGTTTATTATCTCAATAAAAAATGCTTGTGTTCATATATGCTGGCCTATTTAATTTCATATAAGAGTTGGTGACACCAACCTCTTCTATGCAGAACTCCAAAGCCTTCCACTTTAACTATTAAAAATGATTTTGGTTGTAGTTATTAATTTAATTATTAATCTGATTTCTGAATTAATAGTTAAGTGTATTTTTATGAGACTGATCAATCAATTATTGGCTATTGTTTGCCTTATTTAAGGGTGGTGCCCCGAGGATCTTTAAGATTAATTAAAGTCATTTTCTATTATCTTTTGATAATTTTAAACTTTGATAACCATTAATTGATTAAACTGATACAGTTAAACCACTCTAACACCCTACAAAGTGGAGCCCGACACATTTGAGCATATTTGGGATATTGTACAATTAACACTGTATATAAACATTTAGGGTATTCTGTATTTTTTGTAACGCAGAAAAAGGCCAAGGGTGCCACCTAGACAACACAGCAGCAGTCATAATATCCCCTCCAATAGACTCTGATCTGAGAATGTAAATGAGATGTGTTCATGCACTGCTCCTCTCTGGTTTTTTCTTTGTTTCACACTGTGGTTGCCAGTGACAAAAGTTCATTTGGGCCCTGTCAGGAATGATAAGCATGCATCATACTCAGATTAAAGCTTAATGTGCACTTGCCGGCTGGCTGCTTAGCAATTGAACGGCCAAAGCAATAGGAGGCAGTGCTGTGGAAAGCTAAACGGATCTACTCCCTTCCAGTCTGAAGCCCAGAAATAGTCTGTAGCCTTCAGGCACAGATACTTCTTTGCCTAGCAGCCAGTGATACATCATAAGTGCAAACAACCCACTTCAGCTTCTTCAACCAGTTACCAAATGGTTGCTATTCGTCACAGCTCCTGCCACGGGTTGCTCTTGTCTGCATGCAAATTTTCTCTGGTTAAATTCTTAGCTGAAAATGGATTCATTAATCACACATGAGTGCATCAGTCACTTTCAGAGTGAGAATCGGCAAGTGTGTACACAGGTATTTGTCTTAGTGACAGTGCTACACAACAAGTTAAGCTGTTACTTCATCATCAGCCTTAATGGCATCTGCTGTTGTTGTGCAAATCCTCTACAGATGTTTTAATGCCGTCATTTTCATGTCTAACTTCACAACACATTTATAGTTCAATTAACTGAGGACATCCCTCTCTCAATTTTAGTTTCAACGTGCACTGTGAAGAAAATCTGTATGTTTACAGGGTATTTCATTTTTATTTTGCAGATTCAGTTTTTTATAAATATGTGGAAATATTAATAGAATTACAAAAATAGCCTGTGAATGTCTAATGTAAAATAAAATGAATCATAGTTTACCACAAGTTTCACCAATCATAGCAGCTGCATTTTACTACTGTAGCTGTAGGTTGAGCTCATTTGAACTACTTTATATACTGTTGGTAATTTAATCTGCTTGTAGTGTGGCTGTCCTGTATCTCTAAAAAGTAAACTTTTCATGATCAACAGCCCTGTTTTCAGCTTCATTTATCACAGGGTTAGGGGGTTTACTTTAGAACTGTAATCTCAATTACTAAATAACAGTTAAAAATGATCACAATATTAA
This sequence comes from Dicentrarchus labrax, assembly GCF_905237075.1. Lineage (NCBI taxonomy): Eukaryota > Metazoa > Chordata > Actinopteri > Moronidae > Dicentrarchus > Dicentrarchus labrax. The sequence goes on from NW_026136708.1 coordinate 122,367, forward strand.
AGTAACTTAATTACTTTCCATTACTTTTGGATAATCTTAACACCAAATATGCAAATACAGAATGGAGAAAAGAAACTTCAATAAGACATATTAATTTAAGTGTATAAGGCAACAGAACAATGTAACCTTTGAAAAGAAAATGGAAAAGAGTTTTAGAATAAAAAATTGTCCTCTGCTCAATGTACTGATATTTTTAAAAATTGTTATCCTGCTAATAATCCCCATTTTTACTAAATGTTATTGTAATCTGATGATCTGAATCAGAATGGATTTTTTTGTATCCTATTTACGTAAATGGACCAAAGCCTGCGAGCTAGTTCAGGCAGTCAACTCGAGCTGCGCTGCTATACACACATGACATGCCTTATTCCATAATCACTAACCAAGCGCACCCTTCCAATCTGGCGGTCTATTTAAGCTGCAAAATTTCCCAGCTCTCCCTCTGCTCTGTCAATGCCACTGTTGCCTTGCAAGTTATTGCTGCCTGCTGCACTGTAAGCTTTCTCAGTTATTGATTAATCTGACCATGTCTGCAAATGCGTTTGTCATCCTACCTTACAGCTTTATTGGTCACTATGTCTCTTGCCATCTCTGACTCAGAGACCCCTGCTCCGCGCCGTAGCTGCTGCATCACCCGCAAACTACTCGCCGTGGGCCCGTGCACCGCATCCTAAAAGAGCTGTATGCTCGCTACATCTCAGTTCCATCCAGCCGTAACCATGAAGAGTTCTGCAGTTACCTCTTGGTTCAAGAGAGCTCCGCTGATGTCCAGGACTCAGGTTTAAACGCCGCTAATCAAACATCGCATGTCCCCTGCCTACCATGTTACTCAAAGATCGAGGTGATCGGATCCTGGTCCCAATACTGAAGAATCATTCTGTCTCCTTGAGTGTCATCAATTAATTCCCTTGAAAACGCGTTTTCCTCGGCCCGTGATACAAACAACCAGGGCCATCTTCTGCTACCTGTGGGACCACTCAACCTGTCTGCTGCCTGCTGATGTCACATCCCACAGGATTCTGGGAATGTAGTCCCAGCTCCAACAATGGGCTCTCGGTTCCTGCACCCCTGCAGTAGAAATTCCTGATTCCCTCAGGAGTCAAATTCTAATAATCTGTAATCTGTTTCTCACTCAGCAATTAATAAAATACATTCACTTGAACAAATCTATATTGACAGGCTTAAGGAAGTAATAGAGAAATAGATGGGGGAGGAAATAAACAAATTAATTAATTAAATTAATTAAATAAATAATGATAATGACGTTGGTGATGGAAGTGATGATGATGATGATGATTGTGATGGTAATGGTGATTGCAATGGCAATTAAGATAATAATTATAATAATTGTGGTGGTTATTGTTATTAATATAATTATGTAATGTGGTTCTGATCTGATTGTCAGCAACTCAGCGTCGCTTTTGTTATGTGCAACGTAGAGAGGAGCTTGATACCTTGGGTGTAATATCAGTACTTGCTCTCCTATGGTGGCTCTATTTATGAGTATCATAAGTCATTCTCTGCCAAAGCTGCAACGTACATTCAGAATTCAGTGAGAACTAGATTGGTATATAGCATACCTGCCAACTTTTCAAAAAACCTTGGAGTGAGATTTTGTCGGGGGTGACCAAAATTATGCTGCGCACGCAGCCACACAAGTTGGTGGCTCAGATATCAGAGAATTGGAATTCATTTGATGTTGTACCCATGTTGTACCCTGCATTCTGGTGGTTTGTGCGGAGGCCCAAAGCCGCTGATAGGGGCAGCCTACTGGAGATGGACAATATTGGTTACATTCTGAGAAGCAGACATAGCTGAAGGTCCACCCCCAGGAAATTTTGGATTAAGTAGATGTGACTTCCTGCATTCTAGTGGATTTTTGGGTGGTCTGTTAAAGATGTGCAATACCTGAACTTATTCTGATTCATGTTCGGCATCATGACTTGTAGGGCCTTCTAGACTTGAGCTGAACATTCAACCAGAAAACTATTGTTGTGCCTAAATGACTGCCTGTATCACAATAAAGCCTTATTCATAGACCAGTGTTTAAGATTGGACCTAGGTACCTGTAGGTTGATTGATATTTTGATTAGAATGGTATTAAACTGTGAGTAAATAAACAATGCAATGAGCTGATATTTTGAGCATGCAGTATACCACGAGGTTAACAAGGTGCTCTCCTGCTGCTTGTTATGACAGCTTTCACCACACTAAATCATGTTCACACGCACAAACAAATAATTTATATCAAGATTTAAAGTTTAAGAGAGTGAGTACTCAATTGGACGACATTTCATTGTTACATACCTAGTCTCAGCTCAGATCAAGGACGACTTTTTGATTTCAGAGGTTTTTTAAGTTATTTTTTTGGCCTCTTGATGGCTTTGTTTATAGAGACAGCTGTAGGGACACAGTGATGGTGGGTGGCGAGAGGGGGGATGGCGCGCAGCAAGGGGCAGCAGGTCGGATTCGCACCCGCGCCGCTGCAGCGACTCCGTATATGGGTCGCCAGCTCTACCGACTGAACTAACCGGCAGGCGCCCCCATGTCACACTTCTAGCTTCCTATTGCTACTTTTACGTTTACTGTTCCCTTTTTTGATTTGACTGGTTGTAAAGAATGTAAATGTAAATATAGAAAAAATATTCTGGACACACACACACACGCACGCACGCGGACACCGATTCAAATGTTAATGTAAATGAAACCTCTGATGTTACCTGGGCAACTCCCGCAGTGTGCAAGCAAGATGGAGTGACAGCGGGGACGGCCAATCACACAAGAAACGGCAGAGCCAATCGAGGAGCTTGTGGGCGGGTCTAAACTAAGGGAAACAGGCTTCAGCTTGAGCGACTGTTTTCCGCTTGGTCCTAGTGCTTGACGAGTCTCTGTTTACTATAGCGTAACATTGTTTTTGGACGGTACAAACTGCAGGGGACCGAAACGGCCCAAGATCGGATTTTTTTTTGTGTGAGAAATTGGATGTGTGGCGTGAGTGCGTGTGAAATCAGGCAAAACCGTGTGTCACACGGCGAAAGCGTGAGAGTTGGCAGCTGTGATATAGTCGTCCTGCCACTAATCGGCAGACATTTTACAGGTCATAAAACTCTAGTCTGCTATCTCTGCAGCAAACTGCGGAGATGTCTCGATGCTGCGACAAGACCTCGTTGAGGCCCTGAGTGTTAACAGCCTGGTTCTCCTGGTTATTTGTTCCACCAAGGCATTTAAAACATATTCTTATTATGAAAGTATAAGGATTAACTAGCTGGAATCTAAGCTAGCTGATAGTTGGTTGCTGTTAACAACTTGACATGGTTGCTTTTTACATTTTCCAGTTTTAGAGTGATGTTTGGGTAGTGATATTTCTCTTTTAGTGGACAAAAAACATTAACACAAATATTTTCTGTCAGTTAACTTAGCTAAAGTTAGTATTAGCGGCTAAACGGCTGTTAGCATCATTGCAAACGTTATCTAATAACTTCCCTATGTTCAAGAACTGCTCTGCAAGAACTGGCAAATCTCAGCCGCAGTTAAAATTTGTGCTAATTTCTGTAAATCAGCCTCCAATAGCAGGTCTATGCTGGCTCCCAAAAGTGACCCATGTCTGTAAAAACCTGCAGTCCACCTACAGTCAGCTATTACAGAGCCAGAAGTAGTAAAGGATCTTCTTTTCGAAAGAGGTTATTAAGGAATACATGTTAGGTCATTATTAAAATGACCCTTCTCCTTCTTCAGAGTAAATGCTTAGGTGTTTCCACAAGCAACAAAAACAAAGAATGTCTCATCATTGTTTTCTCAGCTCCTCGCGATTCTTCCATTCTTCATTTCTCCAGAGCCGTTTTCCTTCTATGCTTTGTAGAATGTGCAGTACCCAGGGGATGTATATAGCTGGGAAAAGCAGACATTAGATGCTTCAAAGTCATACCACTTTACCCTTTGCAATGGCATCTTTTCAGTGTAGATGGTCTTCCAATTGTACTTTCTACTTTCTACTTTAAACTAGCATTCGGTTGCCGCATTAGCCCTTCTTGACTGAAGCTTTTGATGGATTCTCTACACATTTGCAACTCCGTTTCGTCTTGCATCTTCTAGATGATTTTTCTAGTAGTTGACTTATCCTCGTCCCCGCAAGCCCGCAGTATCTCTACAGTCAGAAGCTTTTCCAGGAGTTAGGAGTACTGCTTTCCAAAGAGAAACTGTTGGCCTTCTACACATTTCGGAATTTCTTGGCATAACCCTTGATAGTGTGCTCATATAAGCGCCTCTGATGCAAGACAAGCTGTCTTGCATCAGAACAGCTATTAAATTGGGTCTGCTGCCCCCATTCTCTCTAGAAGATTTTCTTTAACTTCGCTATGCCCATTCTCCCTCAAGGTCGTCCATATCACACTTGCTGGTTTTGGCTAAATCTGTTCAAATCTAAGATACTGCGTCTTAGACTAAGGCTGTTGCTCTGATATGCGGTTCTAGTCTTTGCCATGTGATGATGGATCGGCATTTCTTTCTAAAATGACTACAAGAAATCTGCAGATTCCCCCTAGTTTTGACTGATGCAACGCCTCTGTTGGTTTTGGGGAGTTCTCATGAGTGGTTTGCAGAGACAGAAATTCAGTCCCTTAAAACCAGTTCTAAATTCACTGCTCTTATCAACTCTACAGGATTGTTGTTTGGGGCAGCAGATGGTCCCAGAAACTTTATGGTGTTTTGTGAGCTGCTATGTGGAAATGATTTACAGTTGTGCATTTAATGTTTATACTTGATCCTAACATCTTCAAATGCAAAGTATCAAACCTATGCTAGCAGGGATTCAGTTTCACATTCGATGTAAAAATCCAGCATCCAAGAGTCTTCTGGGTAATCCTTCCATTCAGCTGGTCCTCAATGGCTTTAAAAGGCGCATCCTCAAGGCAACAATAAGACTCCTCACACAATCCACTGGTGCATAAATTGTTTTCACTTATATTGATGTAATGTTGGAAGAAGTTCTGTTAATGGCTTTTACGGGTTTCTCAGGTGTGAATATTCATGCAGATCTCATCTTAATCCTCAGCATGATCTTCCCTTCTCTGATTTAACCTTAGAAGATCACATCACATGTACTCAATATTCTTTAAGCACGCACAATCTGATAGATCTCACCAAGGCACTCAAATTTTATTGCTAAGACTGACACTATATTTTGTCCTTTCTCTTTTATGATGAAATCCCTGCATCATCGCTCCAACCCATCGGTTGGCTCCCTTGTTCAGCGTCATTGGTTGCAACCCGTGACGAGGTCTGCTTAAGATGTGGGATCTCTGCTGAGCTGCGGCCTAACGCGAACTATTCCTTCCTTACTTAAGATTGGCACAGCTACAACTGCAGCTGTCCATCTGCCCGCATTAACCGATCTACCAAGGCTATGTCAGGCTCCACAAGAAGGAATTTTGATTGTGCAAAAACTCATTAGCTTCTGCTCCCCTTAATGCATTTAAAATATTTGTATCTGCAGTCTAATCATATATTTGCATATAAGGTGGTTGTTGGGTTTAGAGTATCTATAGCTTAGCAAACCTTATGTGGGAACATTTCACACATAACAAAGTGGTATATTCCCTCATGGCTTGAGGTGCTCATAGGGAATAGCCACACGGCAAAACCCACACATAGCAGCTCACTAGGTAGTATATTCCACTGGGGCCAAGGTGCTTCTGGGGAATGGCCACACGGCGGCTGGTGCCAAGGCCCACACATAGACGATTTTTTAACTATAGTGTCAGGCTCCATTCCATGCTGTTTTGGGGGTTAAGGTATTTGCGCATCACTCCCTAATATCTCTATGTAAACATATCTGCGGGGAGTGAAGAGGTCGGAGCCTAGACACCAAAATCTAAATATGTTATACTGCTATAATAAACATTTCAAACGTGAGTTGTCTGACTGAACTCAGTTACATGTAATCCATTACTCCAAAGCCTTTATTTTATTTAGCTAATTTTGCTGCTTTGTGGAATATCTACCAGGTGGACTTTTTCATTTACAAACACATATTTTGTCAGGATTTTAAAATCCTAACTTTGGACACTGAAAATGGTGTGATTCTCACTGGAAGAAGTTTTAATGATGTAAACAAAACCAAAAAAAATCACTTTTTTTTTTTCTCTCTGTAAAAAGGAAAAGCCTCAAAACATTGCAGGATGCATCACAACTTTTTAGGAAAGCTGAATTGAAATTAGCCGTTTTGAGGCGCAACAATGCCCCCAAAAAGCCTTCGAAGCACTGAAAAGCGTAGATTTTTCAAGACCCCTCTTGTTAAATCAAAATTCAGTCCCACTTCTGATTACTCTTGTAGGTGCATGGCCTGGTGAGGAGACTACACACAATTTTTTTGGGACTGTCCGAAATGATCATAATATTGGCAAAATATACAAAAATAAATTGTATTGATATAGAACTGCTCTTAAAACCATGTTAGTTCTTCTAATTGCTAAGAATATAGGTAGTCTCCTGGCTGAGCCTAACACAATGAAGGGAGAAAATAAAGAGCACAAAACATAGGCATGCCTGTAATTGTGCTATATTTAGAGCTTAGCCAGATATGTGGGGCTGATAAACAGTAACTGCAATGTTGACACTCCAGCACACACACAGGAGAGCAGCCGCTTTCTCTCAAAGGCCCATAAATGTGACTGTCAAAGCGCTGCTGGACTCCCTGTCTCTCCAACAGAAAAATGGAGAGCCTGACAGTCTGTGCTCATGGCTGGTTAGCTCTGAATACCAGCTCTACGTAGCTGTCCACGCCACACTGAGCGCCGGTCACAACCCCCTGTCACACACGGCCACGCCTCACACCTCTGTTGCATACCTTAAATATGCTTGAAGTGGGTGTTCTAGCAAACAAATTGAGTGTAGTTAGTGCTCTGGATGACACTAATTAAGTGAAAGAACTACTTAGATCCAGGGGTATAGGGGGGAAAAGTTAGGACAATTCCAAGGGCCCATGACTGACAGGGGCCCCAAAAAATAGGTAAAAACTAATATAAAATTATTAAACCATCATCATTCAATATATATATTTCAAATATTATAATAACATTAATGATCTCTTTGTTTTTACTTGTTTTTGGCAGAAAAAGTTAAATATCCCCATTGACCAAAAAGTAAACATCCATATTGACCGACCACCCCCCTGTATCTGCATGAAATAGTTTGGTCCTGCCTTAGCGCATTTATCAGTGACGGTCAGTGTTGTCAACTTGGCGACTTTCTCGCTAAATGTGGCGGCTTTCCAAATCCTCCTGCCGACTATTTTTGGTAAAAAGCGACTAGCGACAAATCTAGCGACTTTTTCTGGTGTTATTGGAGACTTTTGTGGTGTTTGGAGACTCTGACGTGAAAGCACGTATCACTCTGCAGTTACTGTGCTCAACGAGCAGCGGGTGCTGCCGTGAGCCCCTCCCCCGTCCAAAATCACTCACAGGTGGTCAGCCTCAGTAGCCTCAGTAGCCTCGCGCAGCAATCCCAGCCTGCAGTCAGAAAGGGGACACACCCCACTCCGTGTCCAGTTTGCAAATGAATCGCGCATGTGCATGGCCGTTGCTGTTCCCGCTCTGTAGCGGGGTGTAAATGTAAATGTTTCTTCACCCACTCTCACCAAAAATACATAAAAAAAATTAAATTTATTAAATGTAGGGGTTTTTTACTCACTTTTTGTCTCTCCCATGACATTATTCCTCTCTCCTACAGCGTCTATTAAATGCGGTTACATCAGGCAATTTGACAATTATGCAAATTAGGCGATGACGTCATTTAGCGACTTTTAGGACAGCCAATAGCTACTTTCCTTACTGAGGAGTTGGCAACACTGGTGACGGTGTTTAGTTGCAGTCAGTAGATGTGCCAGAACTACAGTGATCACAATGTTAACTAGTAAATCAAAATCTGGTTTTCAAAAAAGGAAAGAGAGAAAAGAGAGAGAGGAAAGACAAAGGAAAGGATGTCAATCTGTAACCCAGTGTTTCACCAAGAAAGGAGCCTATAGTCTGTGAGTGGTATTAACCTGTTGGCTTAATGTCCATAGTGAAATAAGATACAGCTACAGACTAGTGTTAGCCTACATTTAATCACCATTTAATCAGTTCAGGGAAACGTTTAGCAACATATTCATATTAAATCATTGTCCCTGCCCCTTTTAGCAGACTTAACAACAGATGAGTCAGCAGCACCCCAGTCTCCCCATCACTGTACCCCTCCCTGTCCCAGTGAAGAAGCTGAGCAACATTGTGTTCAATGACAGGCCAGTTAGCATCATTGCAGGGAGTCTGTGGGGATTTCTCTCTTGCTCTTTTTACCATTACAAAAAAGAAAATGAAATATTTATTAATGACAGATATTCAAACACATTAATAACAATTATTTTCTCACATAATGATCATTATGAAATAAAATAAAAGAACAACAACCTACTGTCTGTACTGGATGCTGGACAGTTGGAAACAGTGAGTATGCATTTTATGGTTGCTTTTAATCTTTCATCAAATAGTGAACTGCATACTGTATGCAGACTGCATGCATGTACAAATAAGAAAACAGTACTAGTATTGAACTACAAGAAGCAAGACAGTTGCAAGCCTTTTTTGATGGGACAGTTAGGTCCTAGAGATGTGGTGACAACAGCTGCGCAGAGGGGGCCCAATTTGATTTTTTTTGTCATTGGGCCCAAAATTCCTGGCAGCGCTCCTGCTTAGATCTACTCTGTATGTGTTTTATGGAAAATAATCTGGAGCTGTCAACCACATGGCATAAATATTTTACTTATTTACGGACTAAATAATCACATGACTGAAGTTCTGTATAGGTCACATGACAACACAATTCACTGAAGAAGAAAATGAAATATGGTCAGAAGTTTAGAATATTTTATCACAATGTGTTTCCAAGTTCATCTTTATTTCTGAATAATGATAATAAAAAGAGTGAGCAGCAATCATCAGAATCTCTATCAGCAGTAGGGTTGATACAATAATAATACAGAAATATACACTGTATGTGTAATTTTTTGTTAGATTACTATTATTGTTGAAAGTAAAGCAAATAACCAATTTCATTACAATTTCTCATTTGTTAGATAAAGTAAATGCTACATGTACATAAAGCAGGAAGTAGAGTTGACATTCAGTTTTTTTTTATTGTTTTTCTTACTTTAAAAGGTCAGTGTGTAACATTGAGGAGGCTCTATTGGCACAAATCGAATATAATATTCATAGGTATGTTTTCATTATCAAATCAAGTGTGTTTTATATAGCACATTTAAAACAACCAGAATTAACCAAAGGGCTGTAGAGATTAAAGTGCACGGCACATCAATAGCAAATAACAAATAAGAACATTGAAAAGTAGTAAAAAAAGGCACATAACACCAAATAAAAGAGACCATATATGAATATGTGCATAAATGTAAAACAGATAAAAGAACAACAATATAGAACACAAAAAAAGGTTTAAAAATACTAAAATCCATTGTTGTAGTAGAGCAACCAAAAGCACTGGTGTATTATTACCAATAATCCAAATGAACTGGGTAGTTGGAATTTTCAAGTTTCAATATGAATGGTCAGAGCTTCTTTGAGTCTCATTAAATCAGTCAACACACATTACTGTCCACCTTCTGCCTGCGGACAAGTGTTCAAGCAAATGAATGTGTTATCAGCTGCTAACAATGGCCAATGGCTAACCTGGATAGAGCTCAGTTTTCCAACTTGTTGGTCTGGACTGTGGTCTTTTCCAGCTCCGACTTCACTGAACTTTTTAGGTAAATTGAACGCACCATAAGAATTGTGTTTTTGTTACCTTAGAATGAGCTTTTTATCTACAGAGGGAGCAGGTCATCTTCTGTGGAGTTGTTGACACTGGCCCGAGATAACATTTTTTCACAAATTGTATGGCCACCATAGTTTCTCCTACACGGTGGAAGACGAACAGTATTCAGTTAATTGCAATCTGCAATTCACCAGTAGATGCCCCAAAATCCTACACAGTTTCTTTAATCAATCCAGAGGGATAAACATATTATCAAAGTCCAGTTTCTGAATTAAATAATCTGAGTAACATGTTCCCATGAGTTTACTTATATTAATATTAAAGGTCTTCATTTGTTACAGGTTATAATTAGTTCAGAACTCACTTTTACTTTTTGCTGCCTGTGATGCACACCATAAAAAGATGTTTACTCATAAACCCGGCTGAGCCAGACTGGTGACTCTTTTGAAGCCACTTCAGAGGTTGACAGGCGGAGAAGAGATGTCGTTGCCGTGGCAGCAGTGTCAGCCCACCTGAGTGACGGATGGCCCTGTCAGCAGGCAACCATGCGGATCATGCTGATGTTTAGTCATTTCTATACAGATATATATATATATGGAAAGATGCAACAGGCACAATGGCAGTTTAGGTGCAAGGGAAGCATTTCCTAGATCAGCTGTCGCTTGTAGACCTTTTATATTTCAATATCCAGTGGCTCGAAGAGTGTTGGCTGTATGGTTGGGCATAATTAATTTCTTACAACAAAATTAGTTAGTTTTAAGACTAAAGCATACACTAAGCACACAATCAAATTTCCCCTGGAAATAGATTATTTTGTTGCCCATGCTACTTGCAGCGTGTTTCTGTATTTGGTTGTTTTTTTTGCAGCATTGAAATGTTGCATGTGTGTTGTCAAAAACGTGTTTTATTAATTTGCTTGGCAGGAAGTCAGGCGCAAAAACGGCATAGAGAATCTGGTCAATTTTCAAAATAAAATACCGTCGATAGGGTCTGTATCGAATCTCACGCTTAATCAACATTGTGGCACCAGGTCAGAAGTCAATCAGTCAGAGGCAAGTTAGGAGATTTTAAGTGGAGAAACACTGCTTTGTTTCTTCTTTAAGCACAATTTCCACAAATAAGCAACATTTGACAGGCAACAAGTATATGTCAGGTTTGGACTGTTGGTGTGGTAAAACAAGCAATTTGAAGATGTCAACTTGGGTTTTCTGAAAGTGTAAAAGTTTTTCTTATTGTATAGGCCAGAGAATTAGTCACACACACAAGCTGTCAGCGTTGATTCAAACCGTTTAGTTTGTATGAAACCATTTAAAGGTATTGGTATAGATTTTGTATAGCTGCTTATTGGTTTAGCTTTGACCTACTGCTGTAGTAATTGTACCTCTGTTGAGTTCAACTGCTTTCACACTTTGATCTCAGCTGAAATTTCAGTTCATTGTGGTAATCAACTTTTAACCAACGTATTATTTCAATGCTGACACTTCAAATCCGTTAAGTACTTCAACTCCTTAAAGCTATATTATGTAACATTTCCACATTAAAATGTTGAAAAAACAAGTAGGGTTAGGGTTAGTTCCATGTGTAGCTGAGTTGTGTACTACTACATTAAATCTCTCATTTTATTCAGGTAACACTGTGTTGTGGAGTTTTCTTGCTTTCTTCCAGTTGATATAACTACTGAGTTAGCAAAAAGCGAAACAATTTTAAAACAGTTTAGCCTATTTAAAGTGCAGTAGTTCTCAGCACAAGAGAACACACTTTGATGAATCTGGACTTATTTAATGATGATGTTCATATTTTGTGTATTCTTTTTACAGAGATGGCCTTGAACTCCATTGTAAAGCTGTGTCCCTGTAACCACATCTTAGCAATTAACAGGTGAGTCAAAAGTTCTTATAGTTATGCTTGCCAAAAAAGCTTTAGCAGAAGTTCGAACCCTTTAAGTAGATCATTTCTGGACCCTGGGTGAGTTTTAGGTTGCATGTTGCACGCAAAGTTTCACAGTAAACTTTGGATTGTCTTTCTAGGAATTATAAGCTGCACCCTGATTCGATAATGCTCTGCAGAGTGCTGGATTTGAGGGCTTAAGTTTGAAGGAGGATAACGTCTACCAAAACTATCCAAAACTCTCCACTTAAAGGGTTTTCAGGTGATGTTTTGGCTCTGGGATGAGCTGCAGTAGCCTCTCGTGACTCAGTGAGAGCAGAAAGCTTCAGACGGGCCCTAGCCGTAGTCCTTCTAATCCACGTCGGTGACGGGCAGTGTGTGGGGCTTTAGCTGGACCTGATGAAGGAGAAGCTCTTACGGGTCAAGACAGCCGTGATCTAAGTAGGCGAGGCAGCGGATTGAGGTCACGTCAACCCATCCAGGGCCAGCAAAACTTAATGCGGCTGGCTGGGCTCGTTGTGTGGACTGGTGAAAGCTCACTTTTAATACTATTTGACAGCTGCAGCACTTGTGAACCAGTAACTCCGTTAGGGTTTGATTTCTCAAACATCTTGATGAAGTTTCCAGATTTCCGGAAGCATAAATTTGGCTTCTTGAGGTATCATTTGTATTTTGTGAAGGAAGTGATGCAGAGTGGAGGACTGGGGGGACATTTGTATTTGTGACAGTGATATGAAATTTGCTCTTTTGGTTGCCAGCCAGACGCCCATCAGGACTCATTGAGCTGCTTTGTGTTGTTGTTTATCCCTGCCAACGAGCTGCTGTGCAGGCTCCCTGATCATCTGACAGCTTTCAGAAACAAGAGGAGGAGGATCCGCTGAGATTACTGCCTGTGTTCCAGCAGAGCCCCCCGAATCCATCCTGTGACGCACCACGAGTCACCAATCCATTATTTATACCCTCTCTGCAAACATCAAAAAGGATTTCTTGGCCAAGTCTCATGGAGTGTTGATTGTATGAGTGCAATGACATGGGGTGCTTCATAATCAATGGGCCATGCAGTCTCAGGGGGTCCCAGTGCCCCTTTACCCTCTGCAGTGCTAACATGCAGACTGGACGACTTATTGGTGATGCAGCTGGTTAGATGGAAATGAACGTTGACCTTTTACCACTCAGGCTGGATTTATGCTCATCACAGTTTTCCATTTATGATCAATATATGACAGAATAGTGGCATAAAAATGTACTAGAGACCACCATATTTGGGTTTGATGTGGCCAAAATCCATCTCCGGACCCCACTCGCTGGCTGCTTTTCCCCACTGGCTGGCTACCCATATCCTTGTGGAAAGCCCTGCTTATATAAGACAGACCTTAATTTCTACCTGTTTTATAATCAGTATTTTTCCTGTTTTCTGATCTGTTAGTTTTTCAGTCTACTGTTACAAATTCAAAACTTACTGCTTACTGTTGTTTTGATGAAGTCAGTACATTTCCACAGCACTCATTTTATCAGTGCGACTACAGAGCCACACCACATCAATCTGCTGCTCTGAGTTTCTCTTTTAACACAAACATTGATCTCACTCACTAATTAATTGCAGTTTGTTTTGTCAATCAGTGTTAAGCGACTGAAACTCAACATCTCCTCCAGACGTTTCACATTAAAAGCCTTGCAGAAGCAAGTCAGAGCAACTGGAATTAATCAGTGAAAAGAATTGTATTTTTGAGTGACGTGACTCTTTTACACTGATGGAAATTATTATTAGTGCTGTGGAAATTACAGTTCGATGTAAGCAACTATAAAACAGGTGATCCCAACCACCTGTCCTTTTTTATCGGGCCTTTGTTTGCAACAGGCCTTTATTTCAGGCTTTTATTTGATTTGCAGCCACCTGTAGCCACTGCACAGTAAATGCATCAAAATAGTTATTTTTAGGCAGTTACTTTTACTTTTATTGTATAACCCCTCGGAAAAGGTCTGGACCTCAGCGGTGGATTCAGCCATCCTCAGTACTCAATAAGAAATAAGGGTACTCATGGAAAAAAAAAAATCAGAAGTGCTGATACTCAGTAATGGCCCCTGTCCCTGCCCTGATGGCACTGCTGGTTTTAAGAAAAGTTTTTGTCCCAATTTAGAAGTTACAGTCAAAATATTTTGTTTGTCTGCTTTAGGATTCTACGAGCCAGTTTCACTCTCTCTACCCATCTAATCCCACATAATAAAGCTGTAACATTATCCACTGTAACTTCACATCGCTGCTCATGCCGTCATCTACGTTTTATCATTCACATCAGTGAATCTAGCCAGCAGTGGAAAAAATATCCAATAAGAACATCATGTATCAGGTTATCCCACAATGAACAAACAGCCATGATCCCTCTCTTCAAGAAATAACATGAACAGCGTCTTCATTTTCTTCATAATCGTTCACAGCGTTCTCGGCAGAAAGTTATTATTGGGAAGCATCACTTAGTATCCCAATGCAATAACCAACATTTAAATGCTGATAATGTAACAAACTGTCCCACGTCAAATGTGTGTAACTGGACTGTATCTAACAGAGTTCTTCTGGTGAAGCCTGAGTGGAGCTGCAAACTGATGGGGGATGGGGTCAACCTTCTGTGATATTACACACACACACGTGACGGCTCCTTTTATTCACTCAAATGTTTTTGCCTCTGCAATCAAAAAGAGGCTTCAGAGAGCAGCTTTAGTTATGTAAAAAATGGAGATTATGAGTTTAAGAGGATGAAATAAAAAGCTTTAGTTAGTTAGAAAGAAAGGCCCCGCTCTGATAACCAAGGTCCTCAGTTGACTCTTGCTGATTGTCTCCGGTGTGTGTGGCTCTGTGGCAGCTCTGCTAAAGGTCGGTTCAACTCGGCGCCAGCCAGCAGCGCCATGAATAGTCTCCCTAGCCTGTGGCAGTGGATGTGTCAGCCTGATAGAGGGCCTCATTAAAAACACCTTCCCTATAGAACCACTTGCGCAGAGCACACCTGGCTACTGTGTCTTTAAGCTGAATCGATTTCTGTTGCAGCCGACCCACAATCCCACAGCACGGCATGCTGACTGTTCCAGTCAGGCTGTGCAGGGTGCTGCGTACAGAACGGATACATTGTACACCTACTGTTGATTTTTAATGCCTTATTGCACAATGACCGTAATATATCAAGAGGGGTGAAAGAGGGTGGTAATAGGATTATTGATCAATACTAATGATTCAATTACTTTAGCAGCTTGTAGATTTTTGGGGTTTAGGAGCTTGCTTTCTAGTCCAGTTACAAGGACAGAAGGCCAGAAGGACTCAGACATGAGTGAGACAAATGTAGTAGTAGTATTTATTTACAGTATTTTTCATGGTGCTGTACCTGCTCATCCTCTGTTGAGAAAAGGGGACAATATGTTAACTACAGGCCTATGTAAGGGGGCAGAAGGGGTGAGTTGGTTGTATCTGCCTCACAAGATGATAAAGGCTGAGAAATATTATATTTATGCTATTACAGTCAGCCAACTCACGTTTGAAATGTTTATTACAGCAGTATAGAATATTTAGATTTTGGCGTCAAGGCTCTGAGCTCATCATTCCCCGCAGATATGTTTACATAGAGATATTGGGGAGTGATGAGCAAATACCTTAAATCCTAGCCGGAGCCTACAGGTGGATGCTGGGGTGGTGGTAGGGCTTACAGAGCAGCAGCAGCAATACGGATGCAGGGCAACAGCAGCATTGACAGAGCAGAGGGAGAGCTGGGAAGTCGTGCAGTTCAAATAGACCGCCAGTGAGGCATGTCGTGTGTGTATAACAGCGGGGCTCGAGTTGAGTGCCTTAACTAGCTCGCAGACTTTTCTCCATTTCTGTTGTTTGAGGTCAGTTTACATTTACCATTCCTAAGTCCCGCCCCTTTTGGAACCTTGGCCAACTTTCTCCTTTCCTGTATGCCAATTTTATTTACACCAAGTGATGACCTGACCTATTCCACCTCTGACTGGCTAGTACTCATTGCCATCAATGGTTTGATTGGTCAGGTTTAGGCATAAGGAGTTAGATTGGCTGGGTTAGGGTAAGAATATCAGGGTGAGCCCAAGGCAGAGTAGGGCGGGTCATGACTTTGCCTTCCTGGGAAAAAAAATATTGCTGCCTATTTAGATATGTGCTGGGTTTGTCTAAGTTATGTATCTTTGAACCATCTTTAAAATGTGGTTGTACTTTCAACATAGATTAGCCAAGCACATAGCATATCTGGTGTTGCCTGCAGGTGCAGTGATGTGAACATGAATTTCCCCCTTGGAGGACAATAAATTGATTGATTGAAGTGCAGTCTTGATTGAAGGCACGTGTGCTTGATTGTGGATGACCAGCAGGTGAGTGGAGACAGAGAGAGAGGGCAAGGGGGGAAGAGAACAGGCAGACAGACAAAAACAAAACAAAACAGGTTGAAAACAAAACCACACAATCACAAAATGACACAGCAGGAGTCATGACAATATCTAAGTACAGGAAATGAGGAAATTGACGGAGTTACTGACCAAGGCTTGCTCAACTGTTATTGGAGCACAGAGCAAAAGGGGGCGGGGCTTAGAGTATTAAATTTGTATAAAATCTGTAAATCATTATAATAATGATTATTAGAACCCACTTTCTACTTAGAATTGTAAGGTTCTATGTGGTTCAATAGTGGTTGACCAATATGGGTTTTTCAATGAGTGATGCTGATATTTACTAGAGGGCGGGGCGACTGATGGCCGATATATAATGCCGATATCAAGACAAAGAAAAGCCATGTTTAATTCCATTATTCCATGCACATTACAATCTAATATACATGGTTGTTTATATTAAATTTGTATTAATTAATAAAATATAAAAATACATTGGGTTGTAGATTTCAAAATGAAAAATAAGGGAGAGCTATATAGAGTATTTTACCCAGCAAAATACCAGATAACTGGATTCATTGGTTTATCACTAATTTACAAAGAACAGTTTAGTCATAATTTGTTTTATTTAAACCATAAAATTAATGTTTCAAATCTTTGAAGTAATTTTGCTGAATTTAGATACATGGCAAAATGAGTAGTTCAGAAAAACCTCCCATAATAAATGCATTATTCCAAGAAGGTTAAGCCGACTGTCACACCATATAAGTAGCAATAATTACCTTTTTTTTCAACTAAATTATAGTTGATATTGAATTTTATTCACATGTAATTGCAAGGGATGGCAGGTTTGCAGTTTGGTGACACTAGCTGTCTTTACCAAATTGAAGATATGGAGCGAAGCCTGCGAGCTAGTTCAGGCTCTCTTCTGATATACACAAATGACATGCCTTATTCCATAATCACTAACCAAGCACACCCTTTCAATCTGGCGGTCTATTTAAACTGCACAATTTCCCAGCTCTCGCTGTTGCCCTGCATCCGTATTGCAGCTGCTGCTCTGTAAGCTATTGCTGCCTGCTGCGCTGTAAGCCCCACCACCACCCCAGCGTCCACCCGACTAAGGTTAAGGTATTTGCTCATCACTCCCCAATATCTCTATGTAAACATATGAGCTCGGAGCCTAGACGCCCAAATCTAAATATGCTATACTGCTTTGATAAACATCTCAAACGTGAGTTGGCTGACTGAAATCATAGTTTTGGCGATAAGCAGTAAACCTGAATCAAACATTATAGCCAGAGCCTGATGTGGACCAAAAAATGTCCTAGTACCCTAATTCAACACAACCCTAACCACGACATAACCCTAAATGGTAAAAGGACTTGTATAGCGCCTTTCTAGTCTTCTGACCACTCAAAGCACTTTTTTACACTACATGCAACTTTGACACATTCACAGCCCATCGAACAGAAACTAACTCATTCATTCACATTCACGTCACAATACTTTGACATGCAGCAGGGAGGAGCTGGGGATAAAACAAACAACCTTCCAATTAGTGGACGACCTGCTCTATCGCTGAGAAACGCCCCTTTTGCAGTTACGCGGGTATTTAGGAGTGCCCAATAAGAAGTAAGGGTACTCATGTGGACAAAAATCTCAGTCACTGGTTATAAGTAATTATTACAGCTTCTGAATTACAGGACAACCATGCAAAATAAGCCTAATATGCAGACTGAAATTCTCATTTGTTTTCACTTCATTATCTACCAGTAGTGACTGACGTATCTGTACTGTCATTTTAATTTTCAGTCGAAGACTACCAGCAGTGGTTGCTAGGGTTAGTTAGCTCAATGTTTGTCATGTCGATCAAAGAAATATGTCAAGAGCTGCAGTTTCTGTATGTTGACTTACAACAACCTATACAACTGTGTCCATCTCATCCAAACTCATACACCATTTTTGTTGCTGTTTTACAGTTTAAGGTGATGACCCTATTCTTTATCCTGCCTACAAAGCTCTGATCGACTCAGTTGTTCTACCAACTGGAAATTGCAGCTGTCAATCAGCACAACAACAGAATGATTGGAATTATGAGGTATAGGTGGCGAACCAGGAAACCCTACTAGGTCAAAACTGCAGAAAAAGAGGCTTTGTGGTCTATTTTTAATTTCTAGTTGCTGCTCCTGTGCAGATAGTGCGCTCCCATTCTGGCTCTACAGCACTGATTAAGCCTGGCAGTACTACATTGTTCACAGACTGAACGGAGGGGAAACTGTTCAAGGGCAGCTAATGCATTTGTTGCTGTACATATTCCTGAGAGGGCAAGTAATGTGTTTAACATAGGAATACAACAGGGAACATAGAGTCTTGTTGTGGGCTGCAGCCGGGCATAGTGTCTGGCCTGATGATGCTACGGAGAGATGCAGCTCATGTTCTCCATGCTTGCTGTGGGAGTGTCTGCTCCTCCGACTGTAGCTGTGCGCTGATGCGTAGCCAGTTTCCCTGTGCTGCATACTGTACCTGCTGGATGCCTCCACTCACAGCCCTCATATAAAAGAGGATGTGGAAAGTATTAACAAGTGTATAGGTCAGCACCTTTTAGTTCAGTCTTTGATCAAAGGCCCCGCTGTGGACTAAAACCCCAACCCGTATTCCCTGATGTCCACAGACGATTCTGATTACGAAGGCGTTCTTCTCCATGCAAGAGGTTATTAATAATTTAGAGGGTATTTGCATGCACTCACTAACACAAGGCCTACTATGTCCTCCCATTAGTGCCTAAGTTGCGGCAGTTTGTTTTTGACTATATGTAAAATTTGGATGCAGTAACACACCCTTTTCTCTTCCTCTATTGACTGTTTTTTTCATTACTCTCTGAAGTTGGGAAAAAAATTGGTAAACAAAGTCTCTCATCCAGCAAATAAAAAAATGTAGCACTAGGGTAGTAGGTAGTTGGAAGGAAAACGTGGGGTTGTGGCTACATATTGACTTGCAGTTGTAAAGAAATTACCCGGATATGGGCCAAGTGAACCATAGAGCATGCTCACCAGAGACTTCTGACCGCCGAGCTGGCTAAGTTCCCGAAATTCCGAATCTTTTGATTCGCTTTGCTTGGGTTGTGGCGCTTCAAAGAAACATTTTCGATAAGAAACATTTTTCAAGGTTCCGACGTGTCCTGGAAATACTGGAAATCATGGAAGACTAGTTTTGCTGCCACGGAAACACCTGGAAATTGATTAAATTTACCAAAAATCCTGGATGTTATTTAGGTTGGCACTGAAAATTTGAATTGTATTTTACTCCCTCCTTCGCCTACATAAACCTGGGTGCATATTTTGTGCAAGTTTACTACTCAGTCAGAGTTTTGCATGCACTGATGTGCACTCAACATTTGTTCTAGCCTGCTGAGAACATTTTCTAAACATCATGTATCTTCAGTGATGAATATAAATGAGTATATTTCATGTTTCAGGGGATAGAACAGTTAACTTGGTAAATAGTAGCCCTGGTAGTTACTCCCATGGTACACCAAGATGGTGTATCCTACACTCTGCAAGGTAATCAAAAAGCAGATGTACAGTATGCAAAATGTATGTGGTGTACAATGTTTTCTTGCAAGGCCATCAGAATGTGTTAGCACATGGCCTGTATTTCAGTGACAGTGATTAAGATCCAGCAGCAAACCGAGGGGAAAAAAGGCAGTTGTAGAGTCATTGCTTAAAAGAGATTGTGCTGCCTGAGCAGGTGTATCCCAAGGGACACTTACCCATACATCTTCATAAGCATCAGTGCACCGGGGCCTCCAGTATCTGTGTGCCGCTTCAGATTTAACTGAATAAACAATGCTGTCCAACTTATTCATTGCAGACCAAACCCTGACTTTTTATCCTCTTTTGCAGCTCTGGATTTGACTCACAAATCTCCTTATAACTGTTTGTGTTGGCTTGCACTCAGAAGCCAATCAGAATCCCCGGTAACCCTTTGTTATTGGCACAATCAGGCTTTGTTAATTGTAGTTTTACACATATTTTACAGTTTTGGAACTGATACATTACTTGAGTGATGATAATTTTTTCAAAATGTAGTGGAAGTAGCATAAAATGGAGATACCCAAGTAAAGTACAAGTGCCTCAAAATCATATTTACTTACAGTACTACTAAAGTAAATGTATCACACTCCACCACTGGTTATTCTAAATTTTGACACTAAGATTTCATTTACTGGAAATATATATTAGTTAGAAATATCTGTTATCAGCTACCTTGAATACTAATAATCTGTATCAGCTCTGAAAAGAAATTAACATTTGCAAATTCTGTTGAGACAGCCAAGTTATCATTTTTATTCCCAAGACAATGTTTTTTTTCTTCTGAAAATGATCAACACAACACAGCATGTGAGGACACAGGGTGAAACATGTCTGCCTCTGTTTTCACAGTTACAGTGTGTTTGTTAAATGATATAATGAGGAGGTGAGTAGAATCTCCCAAGGTGGTTGATGGGTTATGACAGCATGTCTTCTTTTTTGGTACTTGGTAACTCAGCAGCAGCTCTGGAACTGTCTGTATCCTGATTACTAACCTAAAATGTACAATAATACTGATCTTATCTACTTATCTTATCTCTTACAGATGTGTACTATGCATTAAAAAGTGTATTACTGTAAACACTGTACTAAAAACAACCACATTTTGAAGCAAGTTAAAAGATGAAAGCAACATGTAGTCACATCTTAAGTTAGGTAATGTTAGCAAAATGCTAGCTAGCTAATCTACATCAATTATCAGCAAGGTAATTAGTTAGCGTTTTTCAACATTAGCTATCAGATATAACTAGCTAACTAAGGATTAATGTAGATTAGCTAGCTAAAATTGACTGAGGTTCTCACTGAGGCCTGCTCAACTGGAGCACAGAGCCAAAAGGAGTCGGATTTAGGAAGGGTCAATTGCCTGTACACCCTGAATATTAGACCAATGAGAAAATAAATGATTATCTTTTAGATTTTATATGATTGAATTGAATATATATGTATATGTTTCAATCATTCATTTTGTGTTCCACTGATAATTTAGCCAACAATTTGGCAGCTTGTTGTCTGTAAAATCATTACTGAAAATCAAATGTATTGCATGTTGTAGAGCTAGTCTGATATTAGGTTCAGTTCAGACATGCCAAACTAGGTTTGAGGTCATGTCTACCTTGCATAAATTGTCCACCAGAGAGCACTAACAAGCTGATTCTTAAACTGTAAAATATCCTGCTTAGTGTGAATCTCAGTCAGAATTAAAAAAAACAAAATACAATTCTGAGTGATCTATATCAAGACTATTATACTATTTCTTTATTTGAAAAAAAACATATTATATAAAAATATTATCAGTGGAATGAATGGTGAAAAGCAAATTAGTTGATGACGGCAAGTGTGAGCCACAGTCTCTGCTTCAGGGCCATATACGTCCACATGTAGGTGGAGTACTCGGAGGGGGTCTGGATAAGAAGTGCAAGTATGACATTGGTGTAATAGGAGCTTATCAGTGAGCGAGGAGGGCGCGTGTGAAAGACCGCTAGCTCTCCTTGAGTTTCACAGATTGTGATATCAGCAGTGGGAAGCTGATACGGTGTGTGTGCAGGGTAATAGTGTTGGCTCTGCCCCAAGGGAAGGATTGCGTATCGCAGTAATGAATTGTGAGGGAGACAACCCTGTGGGGTCTCCTGCCTCATGTGAGCATACATAATGGATATGTATTGTGTTTCCTTTAGGCACAGTGACTGGCTAATTGGCAGATGGATAGCTAAATTCTAGATTCATTGGAGACCAAGCCATCAAAACTGCACACTCTTCTACACTAGTCTGTCCTAGTCTGGTTCCTTGTGGCCCCATTTTGTCTTTAACTGTTGTTGCCAATGTCACATGAGTTTATTGTATCTGTTTGTTCCTCCCTACTGGGGACAGCATGACCCTAAAAAGTGTGATACCCTTATGTAAAAAGAAAGAAAAATTCAAAAGTTTTAGCCAAGCTGCATTGGAGGAGATAACAAGGAACCTAGCTCATGTGTCAAAAAAATGCACATACATCTCAAGAGGCCTTTTTCTGTAAACAAGTTTCTGCAAAAGTTCCACTCCAATAAATAGGACTAGTTGCAATGGGCTTCATGTAAGAACTACTTAAATGTGAAAGTTGTTCTTTCACATTTACAATTTTCTCCTTGAAATTTGGAGTTTTCTGGGTCTTCATCAATAGCAATATGCCCTGGCTCATGAACAGCTATGAGTGAATCACCATAGCCGCTTCCACCCTTAAGTCTATTAGGTCTAGTTTTAATATGGGAAACAATAGAAATCTAGAAATTGACACTGATTCGTCATTGTAGACTGACCACTGTGGCAGAGTCTCTGAGCAGCAGTTGTAAGCTTTGCAGCAAGGTTTTATCTGTCAGCAGAGGTTACAGCAATTATACAGTGAGAGCAGCAAAGAATACTGCAAATTAAGAGCTGTGTGTAAAGTGACGGTGTCCTTTCAGCACCTCAAACACATGCCATCAGATATTTCAGTCCAGTCCGGCTTTGTGATGCAATCAGTGACCCTTTTGCTGAGTTGACAGTGTTATTACCCTGTAACAGTTCCTCCCATATAGCTTTCATTCTGGCCCAGTCCACAGGGAGGGATTGCAGTTCAAAAATATGTTTATTGGTTTCTTCAGCCAGTATTTCCAGCTCACACATTCTTTTACACTCTACTGCTCTACAGAGCCATGCAATACATGTCTTACATATCCAAGCATGCGGCACATTCAAGTTGACCCAGCTGCAGCTTTGCTCGTCCAACACGTTCTCACTCTTAGCTTGTCAAATACTGGCGCTTGGTCTGTGGCTCTCCACTTCAGAATATCATTTTTAAAAGTGATACAAAGCGGTGTGTTTCTCTGCTTAAAATCTCCTCTAAGTTGCCTCTTACTGATTGACTTCTGGCCTGGTGCCACAATGTTGATGTAGTGGTATTTTATTTTGAAAATTGACCGGATTCTCTTTGCCACTTTTGTGTCTGACTTCCTGCCAAGACAGACAGCTGCTCTGTGCTGCTTGACTCGAGTGGGTCATGGCTTCTGTCAAAAATATGCCAGCAGTGTATGTGGCACATAGCGGACAGGCACTTCCAGGACGCTTCCGGGATGTGGTGCAGCGCTTTTGGTAGTATTGCCTAGAACGGGTGCGATCAGCTCTGGCCATTGCAGCACAGCAGGATCGCGTCATTACGGGTGATAGTTAATGGAGGGCAGCGTGATGCCTGTCAACAGGGCACTGTTCCGACACTCTTTGCTCCGGTGCTGACTGTCAATGAACTTTCGATCCAGATGATGGTCCAACTTCCTCTACTGCCATCCTCTGCGATCTACTCTTGGGCTGACAGCGCTGTAAGCCACCTGCAGGAGACAGCGGTGTCAGGTTCCTCTGGCTCATTCTGGTGGTTGGATCCTCAGACTTCAGGTTAAGAAAACTGTTTTAGAACATTCATTACTTAACCAGATGATATTACACTACATTAAGACACATTCCTTCACTGTCCATTCTAGTTGTCTGGACTGCTCATGGTGTGAACAGCAGAGAAGGTAATTGACAACAGACGCATGCATGTGAATCTGTGTCAGTTCCTCCTTCCTAGTTTGAGGCAAAAAACTAAAAAAAATTTTTAAAAATGCACCTCTTAAAACACAAGGGGTGTCTGCAGAGTGAGTTTCTCAAGTGTTTGGCATCATGGTGTTCAAACACTTTAAAGCCAATTACTGTAAAGCATTTCCCGAGGACACACACAGCTGTGAGTCAGCATGGACCCTCAAATCAAATTTAAAACTTTGCGTTATGAAGAAACGCCACACTACACTTTACAGCTGCAATGAGAACAATAAAGGAAGCAGGCAACCAGGTCATAGTAATAACTATCACATCCCACAGTACAACTCGCATTTGCAATTTGATGGAGCCATTTCACTGAAGCACCTCGCAGTGTTGAGAGGAGGCATACATTTTTAGCAGGGCTGGCATCAATGGAAAACAAAGATGTAAACATGGCAGTGTTACTGTGGAGAGATAAGATTGAGTTCAAAAGCCCTATTTGGAAAAGTCACAGAATAATACACTCCCTTTGTGCAAGTTTTGATGCAAACCTAGGTGGTGCAGTTAATTTCAAGTCCAGTTCATTTTAATATTTCATATTAGTCGGGTGGACTCTTTTTCCTCTGCAGCTTATAGTACGAGTGCCTTCTAATGCCAGAGTGACAACAGCAGTTTAAGGTGAATAAGGTTAATCTTACTAACTGGGTGACCTGTAACTGGCCTGGATTAACCCAGAACTAGGATTAAACATTCAGGTTATGGTGGTCAGTCAGTAGCATCAGTTGAAAAAGCCACCGCACCAGTGAGGGTATTCTAATTATTATTATTATATATAATTATAATCATAAGAGACATTATTTTAGACTTAGAGCAGGTCTAGGCCGTACTCCTTATAAAAATCATTTACAGAGATTTCAGAAACATATTTTTACTACACTATTTTTACAATGTTTTGAATTTGAATACAGGACTCCAGAGACCAAGTTGGCCATAATGTCTTATGTTGTTTGATTACATGGAATTTAACTAAAGTCTCAAATCTACAGTGCTGGAATAAATATTCTGACAAAGCAAAAATACTCCATTATAAGTGCACTGTTGCGTTGTTTTAAAATCTGACTTTAATTACTCTTTAAAGACAAACATTACAGACGGTGCTGATGTATGTTGATGTCTAATCCATAAGGCTTATAACAAATCCTCAGTTTCTCTGTAGTGAACATGTTGGCTTAGTAATTGAGTCTTAATACATAAACTACTGATTACAGTATACAGCCCTACTGAAGTGTTGTATATGGATTAACAGTTACTTTGCCTATTTTGTCAGTCTGTCTTAAACTGATGATTTAATACCATAAATTCTCAAGTAACAGCTGGTTTTTAAATGATATGCTTCGTCAAGTCAGGGTTTATAGCATTCATTCCATCAGTATGGAAACACCTCTCACTTTTTCTTTTATTCAGTTTCTGTTTTCATTCACTATTTTGTTTTCAATTGCTTATCTTTTCCCTTTTTTTGCAATCACTTCTGCTGTCAGAAGCCATGTTTCCATCCAAAGGTATTGCAAATTTTAACCAAATTTCAAGTAATTCAGCTAAAGGTCCACTACCATTATGTGATTATTCGGAGTTGGTTCACAAAATAGTAGTAATAGCAGTTGGTAGTGCCAATTTTCCAGTCAGAGAACCAGAAGAGGAGGGCTCAACAAGTAATAGTCATTAACATCAGTCGAACATCAAACAATGAAAAACCATGCAGAAAACAGGATGGAAATAAAACATTTCTGTTCACGCATTAATGTGAGGAAGGTTTCATCAGATCTATGTGGAGAGTTCAGTCAGTGGAGATCTTTGTGGGGAGTTTACTGTTTCCTACATCAGAACGAATTTTGAAAAAAGTGTTTCCATTAAAGCTTTTCTACTACAATACTTCAAAATGTGCATCAAAATACATAATACATAAAAACACTGCTTTTGAAACTCAACACATTCTCAATTTTTTCAAATTGAAAGCCTACCAGGAAAGAGAGGGATTTTGCTTTTTAGCAATCAAAAAAACTGCTAAAAAGATTAGGGAATGAAAACTGTGGTGACGTCTGTAGACTTTATGACTGTCGTATTAATGGAATTAGTGTTTAAGTGGAATACTAAAGACTATGTCTGATACAAGAAACTTGCAGGAATATACCGGCTTATTTTGGTTTTATTTAATTATTCTTGTAACTTTGTCCATCAGTTGTATCAATTATGATTATATTGTAGTCACCAAGTTAATTGTTTAGATCTGGAACCACGGTGGCATCACTACAACAAAGCCTGGCTGAGAGAGTCTGTGATGGATGTTTACAGTTTTTTTACTGTTCACTTTCAATTTCTCTTCCAAATAAGCTGGAGGTTTCTTTCCAACCTGTCTGATTGTCAGACTGCTCATGTCTGTTGTCCCATCTGACTTCTTTACAGTGATGTCAAAGTCTTCCCAGATCTCAATTAACTTGTTGAGTACACATGAGGGATGGCCAAAATGTTCCAGGCTGAGAAGGGTTCTCTCATGATTAAAGCAAGAACACAGAGCTAACAGAGCTTCCTGTTCGACTTGTCAAAAACATGACGATCCCTCAGAGAAGGCCGAGAGCTCAGGATCAAGTGAAAACGATTGGGCGGTGTGTATAGCCTCATCAGAGTTGTGAGGATCAGGGTGAGCAGTTCTGGCCAAATATTTCCCCTGCAGCACTGTCACTCATTACAGCTCCACACCTGTCCCATGGCTCAGAGGATCACATTAGCAAGAGCAGAGAGGGGATGGGGTCGGCCAAAGACATAGTCTCATCTTTGTTTTAATCATCGGATGGAGTCTGTGATTGCTTTTCGCTCAGGTTAGACGTGTCCGACATGCCGAATGGGTGTGACCAGCCGTTCGCTAACTTGTGTAACCACAAAGCAAATGGGCTGCTCGCCTTTATCTCTGCTTTACTCCTGCTCCCAAGGTTGATGAGTCCCTGTGGTTTGATCTGCCATCTCCACAGACATGTAGATTCATTTTGTTACATGGCTAAGGTGTTGCTGTAGCCATCTGCAATGAATAACAATGGGTGGATTGCAGATGCTCCATGCCACCTGTGTGTGTGTGCACTAGTGCTGGCTTATGTTTGTCAGACTGACCTGGGGGGTGTTAGCTCCCTTACCGACCACAGCTGTTTTATGGCTGTACTCAGCCTCCCAGAGACTGAGAGGTGAAGCTGTTTACAAAGCAGAGATATCCTCTCTGGAAAGCTCTACCTCAGTCATCTACTGGCTACAGCTTCGCCTCCTATCCTTATCTGCTTTTAACCTCACCTTCATCTTCTCATCTTTCTCATTTAGAAAAGTAAAAGAAAGGGCCACACTGGGGTAAATCAGAGATGTGAGTGTAATGTAGACAGGGCATTTGTGCCTGGGGAAATTAACCTGCTGATAGTTCGCACTATTTATCAAGGAGCTTATCACTCTTTAAATCTTTGCCTCTCCATTTGTCACTGTTGTTGCTGTTATCACTGTTCGCAAATGCAAAAGCACCACAGCTGCGTAAGTGTATAATCACCTGATAATATGAATTTTTGTGTTTTTGTTACCTTAGAATGAGCCTTTATATCTACAGAAGAAGCGGATCCTCTTCTATGGTGTCCGCCATGTAGAACAGACAAACCAAACACTGGCTCTAGACAGGGATTTTTTTTTTTTTTTACGTTTTTCGAGTAGTATCTACTTGCTTGTTGCAGATAACAAATGGTTGCAACTTCACCACTAGATGTGTTCAACAGAAAACAGTTGGAATTGCAGAAATGTTCCTATATCATAATACTGGGATATTAAATTGCATATGCTGTAATAAAACATTAGAGCTCTATCACCCTCTAGCCAGCATTTGAAAATGTTATTTCACATCCAAGTCATGTTAAAGTGTGCCACATAGGCAACTGACATGCAGCCATTATGGAACCCACGGACAATCCCATCTATAGCGCATCTAATACCCACATGGGCCCTACATACAAATGTTGGCTAGGATGTACAGTGGACGTCTTCCTGTAGTGATCAGTGTTTCCAAACTGTGACACTGAGACCTCACAGTGATGTCTCTCTCGGCTTGTTTTAATTATGTTACTCTGTACTGCAATGGAAATATCTAAGCATGCTATCACAATGTGATGGCACACTGGATACATTTGGGAATAAGATAACTGCATCATTTAACACCATATAAGCCCAGAAAGAAGTCACTGCCATTCACCAGTAACTGTGTTTTAATTTTTTTTCCAAAGAAGAATTAAGGCAACCAGATGTTTGCCCTCTTTTGAATCATTAATTTGCTCAGTGAACAACCCATAACTCCACAGGGATTTTGTACTGTACTGCAGAGGCACATTATAGTTGTTTTTTTCTATTCCCTGCAGAAGACAAGAAAAATATTAAACTAAATAATCACTGTGTTATATTCTCTCAGTTATCGGTCATGCTGGCAATTTGTTTCTTTAATAATCCAAGCAGACATGGTGTATGTTGAGCTCTGTAAAACAAACCCAGCACAGGCTCCGGTTGTTGCTCTGATCCAGTGATAACCGAGCTGATGTCATTGGCTTGCAAGCAGACTATCACCCGCCCACTCACAGCATGGCAGCAGTTAGCTGGCCCAGGACCTGCAGAGAGCCTAGGTGTGGATATCAGTCTGCTGCTGAAAGGATGCAACCATCTGCCACTGCATATGGAGCCAGTCCAAAGCCTGGATGGCAAGCCATGAGGCTCAGGATTCAAACGCTGTCAGAGTTTGGTCCTTAACTACTGCATGTTGTCAGTATGCACAAGTCCTGTATTGTTACAGTTAAGCAGAGCAATTATACCCTGGCTTACAGTCTTCTCTATTGAACCACATCTTGTGTCCAGACGGAAAAATGAACCAAATTTGCATATTTGGAAATTCTGGAAATGGTAATGAGGTAGAAGGAGCAGATGCCTTTATAAGGATTTTAATGGGTTTTTTTGCATAAAAAAAAAAAAAACTTATCAGACACGCATTTTTTTGTTATTGTTCCAAGCAGACTATTTGTATTTATGTCTGAATGCATGTCTGGAGGACGGGGCGTGTCCTGACTTTGTTGCCTTTGGACTTTTTTGTGGCACAAGTGGGGCACTGCAGGGGTGCAAGTATGTATCTCAACTTTCCATACGTTTACGGCATACCACATGCAAAAAACTGTAGTTTTTGCCCAGGACTGTTTAGGATTAGCATAAAATGGACATCTCTGCAAAGGGAAGGTACCCATAGAATCCATTTTCATTCAGATATCTTGAGGTCAGAGGTCGAGGGATCCCTTTGAAAATGGCTATGCCAGTTTGTCCATTGCCAGACTTTTGGCTCTCACTACATTTGGAGCCTTATGAGGCACCCAGATACCTCACCTGGTAGAGCTGGCCCCCCATGTACCAAGGCTGAATCCTTGCTGCAGCGGCCCAGGGTTTGAATCCGACCTGTGGCCCTTCTCTCTCTCTCCCTCTCTTCCCCCTTTCCTGTCACTCTAGAGCTGTCACTACCAATGAAAGGCATAAAAAAAGCACCCCCAAAATCTGGAGCGTTATTTAGCCCCCTTACTAGTAATGGTAAATGGAGCTGTACTTGTATAGCGCCTTTCTAGTCTTCCGACCACTCAAAGCGCTTTTACACTACATGCCACATTCACCCTTTCACACACATTCACTCAGTGATGGCAAAGTCCATCAAACAGAAACTAACGCATTCATACACATTCACACACCGATGCACGGCATCAGGAGCAATTTGGGGTTCAGTATCTTGCTCAAGGATACTTCGACGTGTGGCGGGAGGAGCTGGGGATCGAGCCAGCAACCTTCCGATTAGTGGACGACCCGCTCTGCCTCTGAGCCACAGCCGCCCACAGACATTGGTTGGAACCAATGGATGTGTTATGTCATGTAGTTTCATATGATACCAGTACTTTCACTCTAGCATGAAAATGGAGCCGCCACAGCCTCTGAAAGACAGTGCAGAGTGGAAGACTGCCATAACCAGTTATTATTTGATTCATAAGCCTTCACACATAAGTCACAGAGTTTAGTTTGCTGTTACACACATTTGTACCATTTTTCATAACAATTTCCAACTGTCACTAGATCACAGTAACTCACAAAAAATAACATTATTTGAATACCTGACAGTTCAGTGAGACAAAACAGTTTTTTTCTTTAAAGGCAACGCTGTGGCTGCAAGACTAAAGCCTTTTTAGATAGTTGGGAAAGACACATACACAAAAAGAAAATACACATAAATAAGTTATTATCTTTTTCAGGTTGGTGCATAGCATTAGCAGTGAAGTGCCGAAGTGTCCCACCTGCTCTGTGACACATTTTGCAGCAGAGAAGCCTTAATTGCTCCTCGAGGGGGGAGGGGAAGTTGTCTCGGACACTCATGGCGGTGCAAGCTCTCACATGGAGAGGATGCAAAGGGGTTTGTATCTTTTGATTTGTTTGTTTGTCTGCTGTCATGTCCCCCATTACTCTGTAAAGCCCCCTGTGAGGGATTTGTTTTGTTAAAAGAGCTTCATAAATAAATTTGACTTGACGTGCCTTTTGTTCTAAGAAGGGTGCCTATGCTGTAGTTGTCAAAGTATTGCAGGAATAAATTACAGCTTTATCTTCATTCCTGCTCAGTAAGAGCTTTTCTTCCAACTAATGTGAAACGAGTTGTCTGACTGTCGTATCAAAGCAAGAGCATCGTTGCTGTGTGATGGTATAGCTTTGTAAAAGAGGAGCTTATATAACAGATTAGCAGGCAGGAGAATATACAGGTCAGTCTCACTGAAGCGTACACATTTGTTATCTATGGAAGCTATTAATGCCAGGAAAGGAAAAAAGAATGAAAGTTAGAAACTATGAAAATAAAAATAGTGACAGCATTGTGTTTATTTGACAAGATTGAAACTTCAGTCAGTAATGTTAAATATACAATATGTAATCTCACATCAAAAAAATAACAAAGGTGTTTGAAGTTTGATGAACCTGATAAGTACCTTGGGATCATGGGAGTTGTTATTTTCACCACCATTGTCATCATTGCAGTCAGCTTCTCCCGGTTAGGATTCCTCCAGTGTTCATGGTTCAGGAGGTTTCTACTGGGAACCCAGTTATCAGCAGAGGTCTCCTCCTCTCCAGAACAAAAGGACCCACTGATTAAAACCACTAAGAACACTGAATAAAGCAGTTCCACCTTAAAAATCCCAGTTTCTCCGACACTGTTGGGCCCCCAAAGGACGTCCCGGAGGGGCTGTGAGCCGAGCTGCTGCTAACATTAGATCAGCTTGTTTCTCTGATAATTTAAGATCCAGATGTCCGATGACTTAAAACTTCATCCTGTTTAAATCTAGAGTTAAAAAGCACCAAGATCTAGACACTGGATGGTAAAAATGTGTCTTAAAACTGGACAAAAAGTCAATGTATGACAGCTTCTGGCAGACAACAACAACGCTGACGCATGCACAAAGGGGATATGACGCCGTTGGCAGGCGACCGGTGAAACACAGTGTTGAATAAAATGTTTGAACATTGTTGAAAACATTTGGCATGATGTAAGTACACAACTCAACTACATATAGAACATAGATCTAGTGTTTATAGACAATATAATGAGGAAATGTTATAATATAACTTCAACATTAACATTTTTGTTAAGTAACTATTGGTATCCTTAAGCAGCTGATTCACACAGGACTCGGTCTCAATATGACAACTTGGTGGGCAAGTCCAAAGGAGTCAGTCGAAAACAAAATAAATGCACTGACTTCAAAGCTCAGCTTCAAAGTAACTGGAATCTTCATAGAATTAATACTCAAGTAAACAGATACTCAAACAGTACTCTGGATATGTAAATGTACCTGTTACTGTCCACCCCTGTATACTATAATTTAGTCATCATTTTGAATTAGTGAGTCGAGATATTTAACTTACTGTGATAAGTTTGGCATTGCTATCTCCAAATTTTGACTTGGCTCAGTATCTCATTATTTTGACATTATTTTCGTGATGAACTTTAATTGTTTCTCACATGATGAAAAATTCCCATCACAACTTCCCAGAAACCGACATCTTCTAATTGCTAGATTTGAATGTTTATTAAAATTGTTACCGACAAACCGTCAAAGTTAAAAGTCAACAAAGTATTTCATTTCTATTTTGACATAATATATAATTTCTTTTAATCTATAAATCAAAAGTCAAAATTGTGACTGAACTGATCTTTGCCTAAAAAGCAAAAATCTATTTATTTTTTCCTTTTTCTGGCATCAATGACCTTCCATAGCTACAGATGTTGACTGCGAATCCAAGGCCACAGGTCGAGGTCTCCAGATGGCTGCCTATTGGTACATTATAGCGTCATACAGTTTTAGAGTGGCAGGGATGATGTACATGATCTTCGAGCACCTCTCTTTGTGGTGCGAGGATTAAAGTGTCTCTTTATCACTGGAGCATGGTCTCATTGTATGTCTCTCACTCATGTATCCATAAAACATTCTCAATCTGTCCTCAAACCACATAAGCTGCTTTGCATGCAGCAGAGCATGCCCACGTCTCCTGCCAACGCCTTAATTGTTTGTTTTCTATCTTTTTAACCTGTCATCGCGCTGTTTAATCATGAGGAGCAGAAAGATATGAAAAGGTTCCTACTGATATTGCTGAAAGTCAGCTAGTGTACACTGTAAAAAATTAAATAAAATACTGTAAACTAACAAATACTTATTTTACTGTTAACTGTCACTAATTTAACCTAATTTTAGAAATGTATTTACAGTATTTAACTTGAACTTAACAGTTTAATCTATTAAATAAACAAAGATTTGCGAAAAAATTATAGAATTTTCCTTAAATAAACAGTAATTTTATGATTTTTAAAGATTTTTCATGGTTTTTTTTACATTAGAATAAAATAAAATAAACAGGAAAACACCCATAAATTGACTTATTTTTTTCACATTGTACAAAGTGGCACAGTAAGTAGGGTTCAAGCCCCTGCTGGCACACTGAGGCCCAAACAAGACACTGAATTCATAACCGGCTCCAACTCTGCAGCTTTTCCCGACCTCTGACCTCTGTGTGAAGAGAAAATGCAGAACATTAGGGATCTGGTATCTTGTTAGTGAATATTATTAGACTCGAAGGCTCGGCTCATGGAACATGCACGCTTCAGTTGCATGTGTGCTTCCACTCCACTGTTATTTAGAGCAGTATGACTTATAATGTTTTCCATTTTTATCTGGGGAAATTAAACCCATTCCAACAAATGAGCTTTGTTGCTCTACATCTGTGAATTGGAATAGAAACAGAGCCTTGTGAATTCGCTAAAAATAACTTAACTGTTTCTGCCTGCTGTACAACCATGTTTTCGTATGAGTAAATATTACTAAGTAGTGTGTAGATTAGAGGAGAATAATAAGATAGATAGTGTACTGACAGTGACATTCTGGTGACACTGGTGCAGACAGTGAAGGACAACAGAGATTCAGTGTTGAGTAAGTTAAACGCAGCAATCTACATGCTGACATTGTGCAGCAGTGGTGGGTTTAAGGACTTACTTTGTGTGCTCAAGGGTTATATAAAAGTTAAGCCCCGTGACTCAGGAGCCACACTTCCCCCTAAAGGTTTAGGATTACATCTCAGGTGCCTTTGCTCCTGTATCTGCCTTTGTGTTTGAGTCCAACACTACAGGATCTAATGTAATTTGTAGGCACACTGTTAACCAGAGAAGGAAACTGATCTGTGATTAGTTTAATATCCACACTGTCCACGCAGCAGGATACATGGCTGCACACCTCTAATACTCATACTACTAATACTACTGCTACTACTGATGCTTTTAGTACTAATACAATCCTACTGCGTGAAGTTAAATTCAATTCAATTAAATTTTATTTGTAAAGCGCCAATTCATAACAGAAGTTATCTCATTTTCAAATAGAGCAGGTCTAGACCGAACTCTTTATAACATTATTTACAGAGACCCAACAGTACCACCATGAGCAAGACCTTGGAGACAAGGGCAAGGAAAAACTGCCTGTTAAAAGGCAGAAACCTAGGACAGATCCTTCGGCTCTAGGTGGGTGGTCGTCTGCCTCGACCAGTTGGGGTGAGAGAGAGAGAGAGAGAGAGAGAGAGAGAGAGAGAGAGAGAGGGCGAGAGAGAGAGAAAGAGACAGACAGACAGACAGACAGACAGAGGTGCACAGCAACAACAGTAGCAACAACTACACTAATAGTAGTGACTGATGATGATGAACACGAAGATGATGATGACAACAATGATGGGGAACAACGAGCAGCGACCACAGCAACACCAGCGACTGTAGCAACAATAATAACAACACTAATAATAATATAGAGAGTCAAGCAGGACCATGGCAGGAGGCTCCACCAGGATCCATGAGAACCTGCGAGACAAGAAAGCACAAGAACTCCGGGGAAGAAGTGAAGTTAGTAACATACATTAATGGAACATGAATGAGTGCAGAAAGAGAGAGGAAGGGAGGAGCTCAGTGCACCATGGGAAATCCCCCCGATAGTCTAGGCCTATAGCAGCATAACTAAGGGATGGTTCAGGACTCACCTGATCCAGCCCTAACTATAAGCTTTATCAAAGAGGAATGTCTTAAGCCTACTCTTGAATGTGGTGAGGGTGTCTGCCTCCCGAACCACAACTGGAAGCTGGTTCCACAGGAGAGGAGCTTGGTAACTGAAGGCTCTGGCTCCTGTTCTACTTTTAGAGACTATAGGAACCACAAGTAGCCCAGCATTCAGAGAACGTAGTGTTCTAGAGGGCTAATAGGGTACTATGAGCTGTTTAAGATATGAAGGGGCCTGACCATGAAGAGCTTTATAGGTGAGGAGGAGGATTTTAAATTCTATTCTACATTTTACAGGGAGCCAGTGCAGAGAAGCTAGTACAGGAGAGATGTGATCTCTTTTTCTAGTTCCTGTCAGTACTCGTGCTGCAGCGTTCTGAATTAATTGGAGTGTTTTAATGGACTTATTGGGGCAACCTGATAATAAAGAGTTGCAGTAATCCAGCCTTGAAGTAACAAATGCATGGATTAGTTTTTCTGCATCTGTCTGTGACAGGATGTGTCTAATTTTTCTAATATTACGTAAATGAAAGAAGGCGGTCCTAGAGGTCTGCTTTATGTGGGAGTTAAATGACAAATCCTGATCAAAGATAACTCCAAGATTCCTGACAGTGGTGCTAGAGGCCAAGTTAATGCCATCTAGAGTGACTATATCTTTAGACAGTGAGTCTCTAAGGTTTTTGGGGCACAAGTACAAGAAATTCGTTTTTTAACGAGTTTAATATCGGAAAAGTAAGTCCTGTTACTTTACTACTGCTTTAACAGCTACAACTTCTACTACCTTACTACTTTCTATGTTATAAAAATATACTTGTAATACTTCTGCTATACTATAGCTACAACTATACTACTTGAACAATTCTAATCTTATTATTACCTCTAGTACTACCACTATTGCTAAATTATAAATATAACTAGTACTGCTACTTCTCCTCATTTTGCTAACATTACAATAAGTACATGTGCAGTACCATTACTGTGCTTCTTCATAAAGCACCTCTTTACTATATACCAACGCTATTACTACACTACTATTGTTGCAACTATTACTAGTACTACAGTTCCTCTTACTGCTATTACTACCATTGTATCTAATATGTAATGCCACTACAATCAAAAGCATATCTACCAACTTTCCATGACTGTGCTCCTACACCTAACACTAAAACGCTAAAGGTACTACACAATTACCACTACTGTTTTGAGCAATTACCATTACTGCTGCTACAGATACCACTACTACTGTACTACTACCACTGCTGCTACTACTACTGCTTTCCCTATCAATACCATTACTACTACTCTTACTCACTACTTCTATTGGTATAGCTACTATTGTTAGTATATGATAATACTAGCACTACTACTACTACAGTTTCTCCTCACCACTTTACCATATCTTTACCAGTGCTATCACCCTAATACTGCTAATAAACACTACAACTTCTCATACTGCTACCGTTGCTTTTGGTACAAATAGGCTACCACTACTATCCCACTAGTACTGCTGCTTTAACCATTACATTCACCACCATTACCTGTACGGCTGTGTTGCAGAGGCAGAGCGGGTTGTCCCCTAATCGGAAGGTTGTTGGTTCGATCCCCGGCTCCTCCGACCACATGTCGAAGTATCCTTAATCAAGATACTGAACCCCAAATTGCTCCAGATGCTGTGCATCGGTGTGTGAATAAGTTAGTGTCTGTTCAATGGGCTTTGCTGTGTGAAAGGGCGAATGTGGCACGTAGAGTAAAAGTGCTTTGAGAGGTCGTAAGACTAGAAAGGCACAATACAATTACAGGTCCACTTACTACTGTATTATTCTACTTCTGCTGCTACAGCTACTAGAACACATGGTATTCAGAGAAATAATGAATAAAGATCTCAGTTATTTTTAAAGTGTTTACTTGTATGTACTATATGTACTGGGCTTACCATGTGTGCTGCACCTGCTGTTCTACAGGCGCATTGTGCTTCTAACTGATACAGACGGGCACAGTGACGTGTGCTCAGTCCTGCCACAGCCCCCCTGGAGCAGTTGGAGGTTAAATGCACTATTTGAGGTGTTGATGGTTGTTGAATGAGAAGGGGAGAGCGTCATTTGCTCACTGTTCTCACAAATCACATAAACACACACAGACAACCTTCCTGTTATTAGCCCTGAGCTCTGACCTTAAGGCTGCTGCCACAGCATGCATCTGTGTGGAGTGAAGAAAATAAAAAGATCTTCAATGTCAAAGACCATTCAGCTTGTGCATGCACACACACAACAGGAAGTCATTTCCTGTTGTTGTTTTTCACTTTGCATTTTTTTGCCGAATGTTTTATTCATTTCCTGGCATGTTGATTAAGTTAATGAAAGGAGAGACGGGAATTGAACTCATCATGTTTTATGGATCAAAGACACAATGAGGTCTGTGCCTCTTTGCCGGTGTGTTTTTCCAACAATTAGCTGAGTGGCTGACACTGCCTGGTGAATGCCGGGCCCCTGCAGGCTGATGGAGATCGATATGAGGCATGAGAGAGACACCCGTGGGAGTTTTGTTCATTGGGGTGTCAGAGCTATCACACAGCCAGCTTAACGTATTTATAATTATCTGCATCATCTTCTCGCATGTTATCTCATTTTTTTTCTCCCATGGTTCAATCAGACGCATTCTTTCTCTTGGGCTGTTTCCCACAGAGGCCTTGGATTACATCAAAGTTGCTGTGTGTTGTTTTAAGAGTACAAGCTTCAAACAAATTAATGAGCGGATGTTGTTGGCTAATTAACATCAGCTGATATGGTTTTTGTCTGTGCGCAAAAAAAGTCACTGCATATCTTCTTTTCTTCCAGTCTTAAAATAGCCTGGAGTTTATTATTGCGGGGCAGGATCCCATAGTCCTCTGTGCGTCTACAGTTGTAAAGTGTTTATGTCATTCACTGACAGCAGTGGATTTGAATATGGCCCAATTGACTTAATTGGTTGCACCGCTCATGGAGAAAGTCAAATGGGAAATAGAGGGATCTCTCAGTGAACTGTGTTGACAAAGTGGAGTCCCGCAGATTTCCAAACTGTTTGTGACACTGCTCATTGCTAAACATGCTGCCTAGCATACATTATTTTCACATTAATCCCATAGTGCAAAAATGTAGTTACAGTATGCCTGCTGAGATGAATGTCTACAGTTTATCTTGTATGTATGTTGAGAGGTCATCATCTCCTTATATCATTATACTGGGATGCACAGCTATGCTAAGTAGATGCATAAACAGATCTGTGATGCCAGGATCAGACTACACAATTTTTTTGTCTTTTGAGATAGTCACTAGCCATGTTTTCATCAGCTCAAGATGGACAGAAAAGGGGGGAGAGAGAGAGGAGATGACATGTAGCAAAGGGCGAGAGGTCAGAGTGGATCCCATGTTTACCATGTACCCAGGACAAAGCCTTGGTACATGGTGACCCCCCATCACCGTAGTTTGATGTGCATTTTGAAGTAACGCAAAAGAAAAGGTTAAAGGAAATTAAAAATTTGACTTCCACAATTTTGCAAAGAGGTTTTTATACATGCTTGGCCAAATTACTGCCCAATATCCCTCGTGAAGATTTCTGGTACTCACAATTTATGTCCAGGTCCACGCAAGTAACATCCCCTGTGTTTGCTGTCGGGGTGGTGTGTAAGAAACATGAATTACGTCTGACTTTCATACAAGAGTTTGCATCCCATAACAGACCTACAATAAACTTTCAGATTTTTATTAACCGTAACCACTATCTTTCCCTAACCATGCCATAATGTAGATATTGTACAAAAGCAAGAATGTTTCCTTAAATTTGGACATAAAAGTCGTCACTGAATTTAACAATTTTACTAAATCATTACAATATTGAGGTGTTTGTGTGTACACGTTGGACCCCTACCAACTTGTACATTGGAGGCGCTATCACACCTGACAGCATCAACATCATTCTTCTTTCACATCGCCATGTTCACAGAGCGCTTTCTATTCAATTCAATTAAATTCTATTTTATTTGTGTAGCGCCAAATCATAACAGAAGTTATCTTTTATTTACTTAATTTTCAAAATAGAGCAGGTCTACACCGTACTCCTTATAAAATTATTTACAGAGACCCAACAGTACCACCATGAGCAAGCACTTGGCAGAAACCTAGGACAGACCCGAGCTCTCGGTGGGTGGTCGTCTGCCTCGACCAGTTGGGGTGAGAGAGAGAGAGGGAGGGAGAGAGAGACAGACAGACAGACAGAGAGAGAGAGGGGGGGGGGTAACGACAGAAGGACAGAGACAGAAACAAAGGTGCACAGCAACAACAGTAGCAACAACTACAATGGAGCGAAGCCTGCGAGCTAGTTCGAGCTAGCCGAGGGAGACCACTCTACGTCATCACCAAAAAATTCAACAAAAGTGACCACGGAATTCAAAATGGCCAACTTTGACACGCTCTTCAAAATACAGTCACGTATCACACAACTTTGAATCAGCAACATTTTTTAAGTGTACTGCCCACTTTTGAAGTAGATCCGATAAGTCCCCTATGAGGAGTTCGTTCATATACAAGGCAAAAAATTCACCGAAAGTGAAAATCAAAATCAAAATGACTGACTTCCTGTGAGGTTTGGGGTATAGGTCCAAGAGGCTTTTCTGTACATCCTGGTGCGTTACATGTGACTACCAAGTTTCATACATATCGGTGAAATGTGGCACTTTGTTGAAATATTGTAGGTGGCGCTACAAACACGATTTGTGGTATGTGAGCTACAGGCACCAGTCAACACGTGCCCTGTGGATTTCATATTCATAACTATTATGGTCTACGCACAGTACCAGCTTGTTATTTAAACTGCCACCAGAGCACCACCTAGTGGCGGATTGTTGACATCTTTTTTAGCGAGCCTCAGGGAGCCATGGGCAACCTTACACATGCCTACCGAGTTTCGTTCATATTGATGAAACGTGGCATATGAATCGGACAAAGCGCATAGGAGGAACACGAATAAGTAGTTGATGGACATTTTGCGCTTTACCGAAAAAAAATTATAGGCGGAAGTGGGTCTGGCCTATATGGGGAGATACAGCTCTATTCAGTGCATGCGTGCATATAAGAATTTTGAATGTGCTACAAACGATGTGGGAGGAACATGTGTGCTAAGTTTCATGAGTTTTCGAGTACCGGAAAGCCTCCAAATAAGCGATTCCAAAGTTACTAAAATAATAATAACAGCCTTTACAGATACAATAGGGCCTTCGCACGATTTGTGCTCGGGCCCTAATAATAACTTTAGCAATTACAATAGGGACCTCCAGCGGTCGCTGCCTCGGTCCCTAGTAATATCAGTAATATTAGCAATGGGAGTCAAGCAGGACCATGGCAGGAGGCTCCAACAGGATCCATGAGAACCTGCGAGATGAGAAAGCACAAGAACTCCGGGAACAAAGTGAAGTTAGTAACATGCATTAATGTGACATGAAGTTGTGCAGAAAGAGAGGGAGGGGATGAGAGGAGCTCAGTGCATCATGGGAAATCCCCCGATAGTCTAGGCCTATAGCAGCATAACTAAGGGATGGTTCAGGACTCACCTGACCCAGCCCTAACTATAAGCTTTATCAAAGAGGAACGTCTTAAGCCTACTCTTGAATGTGGAGAGGGTGTCTGCCTCCCGAACTACAACTGGAAGCTGGTTACACAAGAGGGGAGCTTGGTAACTGAAGGCTCTGGCTTCTGTTCTACTTTTAGAGACTATAGGAACCACAAGTAGCCCTGCATTCAGACGGCACAGTGTTCTGGTGGGGTAATAGGGTACTATGAGCTCTTTAAGATATGAGGGGGCCTGACCATGAAGAGCTTAGTAGGTGAGGAGGAGTATTTTGAATTACATTCTGAATTTTACAGGGAGCCAGTGCAGAGAAGCTAGTACAGGAGAGATATGATCTCTTTTCCTAGTTCCTGTCAGTACTCGTGCTGCAGTGTGCTGAATTAACTGGAGCGTCTTAATGGACTTATTGGGGCAACCTGATAATAAGGAATTGAAGTAATCCAGCCTAGAAGTAACAAATGCATGGATTAGTTTTTCTGCATTTGTCTCATTTTTGTAATGTTACGTAAATGAAAAGAGGCAGTCCTGGAGGTTTGCTTTATGTGGGAATTAAAGGACATATCCTGATCAAAGATAACTCCAAGATTCCTGACA
This sequence comes from Dicentrarchus labrax, assembly GCF_905237075.1. Lineage (NCBI taxonomy): Eukaryota > Metazoa > Chordata > Actinopteri > Moronidae > Dicentrarchus > Dicentrarchus labrax. The sequence goes on from NW_026136708.1 coordinate 162,900, forward strand.
GTTGTGCTGGAGGCCAAAGTTATACCATCTAGAGTAACTATAGCTTTAGGTGTTTGGGGCCAAGTACAAGAATTTCATTGTTTTGAAGTGAATAGAATTGGTCCAAGCACAGAACCTTGTGGAACTCCATGACTAGCTTTATTGCTTATGGAAGATTCATCGTTAACATATACAAACTGAGAACGATCTGATAAATATGACTTAAACCAGCTTAGTGCGGTTCCTTTAATGCTTTGTGCTCTTATTGGTCAGTGTCACAGAACACAACTTAGAAGTTGTCAAACTAGAAAAATGCTGGCATACTGGTCCCTTTTCTTTTAGGTTTGTCAACAGCAGTTGTCACACCAACACTCACTTTTGTTTCCAAGTCTGTTGGGTCAGGCCTCCAGCAGGATGATATTCTGAAGTCACATCCTGACATAACACTGATCCCTCGAGCCTAACCAAGCGTACTGAAATCAGCCACTTTTGGCTCCGGCTGGAATCATAAAATATACATGTTAAACCATATTGCAGATTTATGCAGTGAATGGTGTTATGGGTAACCACCCATGGCCCTGTGTGTCAAACAACTAATCAGTTAATCCAACTTACCGTTGGGAGTTTGATGAGGCCAAAGCCAGGGACAGATCTAGAGAAATATTCATGGGTTGGCATGGAGACTTCAAGGGGTGGCAGAAATATGTGCCATATATCAACATTTGCTTGGAAAAGCCCCCAAGTGAAATGTGAATGGGTTAATCATTATATAGAAATATCTAAAAGTGGCATTAGAAATCAATACATTGTTTTATTTACAGATCTTCTTTCCAAATGCGTGTCTTTTTTATTTAACATAAACCCATAATTTAATTTAAAATGTAGCCATAATCATTATTACATTTCCATTTTATAACATTATATTAATGTATAAAATTTCACAGCATTTGACACCAAACTGGGGTGACAGCTGGGGCATTTTTTAGGGGTGACGATGCCACCCCTCTAGATCCACCTCTGGACAAGACAAAACTTCATGTTTCCATTCTTACAAGTATAAAATTCAATAAAAAGAGAAAGACAGAGACACGAACAAGAAACAAATGACACCTGTGCATGTTCCAGTCTTCAACTGTGATATACAGTGCGTTCCTTTCTGATTAAAACCTTCTTAAAGGAGGTTTGATTTCTAAGCCAATGACACCCTTTTTGAAAAAATTGTTCTGTGATATCTGTTTATGACAACGACAGTATGGTTAATGTTAGGGAAATATTGTTGTTATGGTTATTATTGCAGGTCTGTGATAGGACTCAAACAGCAAAAAGTCACGCTGCACACCCATCCACCACCCTGGTTGCATTGCTATTGTACTTTGTACTGAACTAAATACTATGATCAGCACAGTGATTTTGTAATTTCCACATCTCATGTCATCAACAAAACATGTATCCTACTTGGTGTGTAATAAGATCAGACTCCCAGAAATGCTTTTTTCTTCCTGAAGGTGTTTTTCATTTTTGCTGGCTCTGCACCTCCCTGTAATAGATATTTGAATTCAGACTTTGGCAGCAGCAGCAGCGGCGGCCCTATCATTCTGTCTCACAGTTAGCCAATGTTTGCATGTAATTACAGAGTACATCACACCCCACTGCTGGGCGCTTTCCTATTTTAAAGTGGTAACTGTTACCAATATAGTTGCTGGGGTATGAGTGCACCGTCAGCTGGAAGCAGCCAGCTGAGACTGGCTGCCTCGCTCTCCAATGGGTCATGGAGGGAAAAATGGAGGTGAAATGGCATATTTTTAATAAACTTTAAAGCAAAAGCTTGCAGTTATTCACAGAACCGAGATATTTTTAATGTGTTGTTCTGTTTGTACACAAGTGCCTGTGCCAGCAAGTTTTGTCATTTAATCCAGTGGATCATTACATAACATGCAGTCGTATTGTTTGCTGTCACACAGGGTCCCTTTAGCATGATGTTCCAGGTAGACCTGTGTCACGTATTTAAAGTGTGCAAAACCAGATAAAGGTGGCATTGAAGGACAGGACAATGTGAGTATTAAGAAGTTTATGAATAAAATGTGGCACATGATTCACTGGGGATACATCAGTGTGTGGCAAGTGTAGGATGGCACTTCGTTGCTGCAGCGGCCCAGGGTTTGAATCCGACCTGCGGCCCTTTCCTTTGTGTCATCCCCTCTCTCTACCCTCCTTTCCTGTCTGTCTTCAGCCTCTCTATCGAATAAAGGCAATAAAAGGCCAAAAAAAATAACTTGAAAAAAAAATTATAATTTGTTTAGCAATTCTTTTAAGACTGGACCCTTATTGGCTTTTCTTCGAGGATTTTCAGTAACCTAATTGGCAAGATGCCATTTGGTGTGACTTCACACTGTGATAAAGATGGCTGTAAGCTTAATTTCTTAGTTCATATGACCCTCGTCCCATTTTTTGTCCTAATGTCACCTGTCCCAGAATGCCTTAGTAGATCATTATACACTGCTGGTGTGATAGACAGATAACATCTGGTGAGCTGCCAGTGTGGCACATTGGTGATGTACTCACTAGCTCCTTGGCAGAGCAGCTGCGAGCTGTCTCACAGGATGGCCATGTCACTTTGATTCGGAACCCGCTTGGGCTCTATTTACAGAGGAAGTGGAATCCTTGCGCACAGTAATTGTGACTATTTGTAGAGAGACTGTTTTCTGGAACCCGAGGAACTGATACCCCAGGAATTGCATTTATACTGGATGATTTAGCACCTCACACAATTTAAGTTATTCTTTATTGATCCCCATAGGGAAATTTGAACCATCCTAAGTATTTGGAGCAGTGGGCAGCCACTGTGTGCCGCCCAGGGACCAATTCCACACCAAAGCCTGTGCCTTTGTCAAGGGCACTGACTGGAGAATTTACGTAATGGTCAATTGGTAGGTAGGAGAAACAAGAACACTTGGAGTAAACCTCCGCAAACACAGGATGAACCTGCAAACTCCACACAGAAAGGCCCTGCCCCGGGACCTTCTTTATGTGAGGCGACAGTGCTAACCACTGAGCCACCGTGCCACAAATTTAGTGCAAGTAGTTTAAGTAGTTTAAGTAGTGTTGCCTTAATGAAGCAAAGTTAAAAGTAAGAGTGTGAGGTGTGAGTATGAGTCCATTTATCAAGTAACCCTAACCCCTCTAAAACCTAATGTGTTTTAAGTGGCCTAATCTTAAATGGTAAATGTACTTGCATTTATATAGAGCCTTTCTAGTCTTCCAACCATGCAAAGCACTTTACACTAAAGGTCAACATTCATCCAATCACACATTGCTGCCAGAGGCTGGCATGCAACTGCATCTGAAAGTAAACTAATGCACATTCACACACACTCACACACCAATGGCACAGCCTTTGGGAACAATTTGGGGTTCAGTATCTTGGATACTCCAAAGACACTTTGTCATGCTGACTGAAACTGGAGGGAGCCAGAGATCGAACTGCCAATCTTGAATGGAAATTCAAAATGTTGACATTGGATGTTAAAGAATATTCTCTGAATGCAAAATCTGTAGGCCAGGGATAAAGATTTCAGCATCAGGTCAGGTCAGAAATCATCAAGTGTTCTGGTTTCCATTTGTAAACCAAGTGGTCTACAGTCCATGTTGAGAACAAAAGAAGCGGAATGCATTGGCCAAAATGCATCTCAGGACCTATTGAGTAATTGTCTGATGACATTTTAGCTTTTTTTATTATCTGTGTTTATATTCAGATATCTGTTTGTAGAAATTATCTAAAGTGTGTCTTTCTCATCAAATTTGCTAATCGGATGGCAGAGGAAGTCTTTGCCCAGATATCTGTTATCCAGATATCCACTGGCTACACCAGTAGCCAAAACATCACCCCTAGCCCCCAGAGGCTGAGGTCATTAGAAGATAGTCAATGGGTTCTGAGATTGTATTGAGAATAATCCGTAATTTCTGACATTCTCGTTGGGTGACAGGGTTGGATTTAGACATACCCTTAGACATAGTGCCTTTGTGTGCATGGTTGGGTGGTGTGTGTGAGAGGAAAGAAGAAAACAAAATGAGAGGGAGAAATATAATATTAATATGGGAAGAAAGCAATTGGGAGTTAAATGTGAGGAGGAGAGCTATGAGAGAGACTAAGCGAGAAAGGTATGAAGAGACAGAAAACTGGAGCACAGAATCAGACATCAGTTTTCCTGCAGTCCCATGACAGAGTCTGCTGCTAAAGTCAGTTTAACAGCTCTGCACCAAAGGCTTAATTCTGATTGTCAGCATTAAGTAGGTTTGAAATGAAAGCTGACTAAATGTCTTAGTAACCGATTAATTGTATTGAATCAGTCTGAATGCACGTTAAGGATCACATGGCCTCTGTGCTCAGAACAGTAATTATAGAGGTGGTTGCTCTCTGGGACAGAGAGAATAATGTGATCAGAAATCATAATCCATACTGAGGACTAGTGGGCATTTAACTAGTGTGAACTAAGTAGCTTGTGGGAGCTACTTTACTGTGACTGATGGCTTTCTGGTTGTTGGTGGTTAAAAGAAGAATTCTTGCTGCTGTGTTTTTCTTGCTGTGAATGCTGTCAGAGTTTGGTGCTGCTGGTGGAGTTGTTGTATGTGGACAGTTTGTATCACAGCCAGCCCTGTCGTCTGATGCTCAGCACTGCCTCCTGTAAAGACCCCCTGTCTGCTAACTGAGACCTTTAAGCCATGCTTAGAATTTCTTAAGCCTTGATGTTTAGGTTAGCCTAGGGCTATGTGCAAAAATTAAGCCTTAAAGTTTTGACCAAAACCATATAATTAAGCTCTAAAAACAGTTGTTGCTAAAATCAGTAACCCAATCTGAAAGTTTTGCTATGATATGCAGATTTAAACAATGTTAAAGTTAACACTAGCCAAGTTGACTAGGAATTTCATCACTGTTGACATTATTGTTTTCTTCATTGGCCCACAACTCAAATGACTCAAAGTGTAGTGCAAAAGTAGGACTGACATGAATCAGATCTGATGTCTTGAGACATACTGTATCTACTGGTTGGTGGCACAAATGCTTGATGAGGGGCAAAATCAGTTGTTGATGAAATCAGAAGCAGAACAGTACAGATGAAGCACCTATAGTATTACAGCAAACAATACACACTTGCACTGGAGAATTGGCTGCAAACATATAATTATCATGAAATGTATAAGAAACAGGAAAGAAAAGCGGCTACTTGAAAAAGGGTAAGAATCTAACGATTATAATTCATCCAGATGGATAGAACTGCCCTTTAGTAGAACAACCTCTCACCAAGTGTGTAATAAGCTCTCAGCATTGTTTCCACACTGTTTACTTCCACCTGTATGAGTTACAGCTGGGCACTTTGCTGATCCGGAAATTTTCTATATTTATGCTCACTGCTACTTTTGCATAGCCTACATTTATTTGGTACTGTTTGAGGGCCTTCATCAGACATGGGTTAATCAACCTTGCACCCCATTGCTGTAAGTACTTTGATTGTTTAGTCAAACTTATTGACATTGTGAACAGAAATTGTGTAGAGTTGGTCATCTCACAATCCTGATCTGTTATATTTTAAATACAGATCACATGATATACCATGGTAAACAACGAAAACCTCACAAACATTTTTTTGTGCAAAGAGCTATTCGTGCTGTAGTAATTTCTCCTCCAGTCATTCCTCCTCTCCGGCCTTGAAACTATACCTTAGCACAACCCCAATGGAAGAGATGGAGGAGACTATGCATGTTCCGTTCTGCAGAGTTACAAGTTCAGCTGAAGCTAATATGAGACTTAACCAGTCCAAAATAGACAAATCAAGCAGGTATCTTGGTCCTACTCCCATGTTGGTTTGTTGCTGGTGTTCTCTCCCTCTAATGCAACCAATAGGACCCATCCCCCCACTATAACGCAGCCCATCAGGTACAGCGTAACATCTGTAGATCTCATCCAAATATTTGATTTGTGACTTCCTGGGGTTCAGAATCTTGCCCAAGGATACTTTGACATGTGGACACGAGGAGGTGGGGATCAAACCGCCAACCTTGTGATCTGTGGACGCCCCTTCAACCACCTGAGCCACCCTCAATCACTAATCCTAACATTTTGTACATTGTTCTATGCTAAAACAAGATGAAGGAGAGATACATGGTTTGATAAGAGCTTCGTTAGCAATGATGCTTTGTATTTTGAAATCTGTCGATTTAGGCTGCCTTGTCCAAAAATACTGTGGTTTTATTCTATAGCATAGTAGGAGCCTAGCCCTAGCCCTAACCATAACCCTAACCAATGTGCATGTGTATAACCACTAAGTAGCACAAACCATACCCATAACTTCACTAGCCTCTAAAAGTTACAAACTATAGTTTGAAGAATTCTGACTCAAAGCAAAACAGAGAGGATTTGCTTCGAGGTCGATGTACAGTGTTGTGAACTTTTAACCTCTTGCGCAGACAGAAGTTTGTGGTATGCTCTAAAAAGCGATGCAACTGTGACTTCAGTGTAGTATGCAGTGTGCCAGTTAAGTGCATAGACAGTGATTGATTGCTTGTACTCTGTCTGTCTTCCCACAGGAGGTTGTGACGGTGAGGATGTGTTCTGAGCCCCAGGCACTGCAGAAGTGTGAAGATGGAGTCCTGACCTCAGGTGGTTCTTCCCCCTTATAATCCTCACCCTATTCACTGTAAGTATTATAGGTACATAGGAATTCACAAAATGTCAGACCTAAAGATTAGGAACAGGGAGGCTCTTAGGATTTTAAAACAAGAGTTGGCAGATATGGATTAAGCTTATGGGACAAAAAGGTTGTGTTATTGAAGTCTGATTTTAAGAAGTGTCTGGTTTTAAGAAGTCTCTTAAAAGAACTCTTAGGTATACGTGTTGTGTCGGAAAATGTTCAGTATTGTGGCCTGTTGGTCTATATGTTATGCACCGCGAGTGACAAGTTACTGTGCCTTTAAGGCTTACAGCGGTGATGTACGGCAGGGTCGTAAAATGTAAGGTGTGCGGCAGGTCAGTAAAACGCAACACGAACGGAGCTACACGGTGTGGTTATTGAGTCCTACACAAACATAATAATACGTACAATTACAAGTCTTAAAGTAGGTTTGCAAAGTGCACAGTATCTCAGCACTATCAACAGACAGACTGGTTAAGCGAAACCCTGGATTGCAATTTTAAGTTTTTTACGTTTTTTTGGATATTCATGCAAGAAGGAGAGTCAGACTAACTACACACTCATCAACCACCCTGACCTCCACAGTATTACGCTACATAAAGGGCACACTGCTTCTTGTACTGACACTTAACATTGGTGCTAAATGTAAATTGTAGGCTGCAGAATTGTTTCTCCGAATACAGGAATGATTCCTTTTTTGCAACAATGCCTTTTACACAATTTACCTTTTTCACAGCAGCCATTTTGACATGAAATAGTAGAGTAAACATAGGTTTATACAAATAAAGGCCCTATTCCATTCAGGTCAAACAGAGTCAGGGGGCTGCTATTGTGCAAGTTGGCTCATTGGAAAAGCGGAACAAAATAGAACCTATTTTAGAGTCATTGTTACCAGCGTTTACCCTAGAATTTAATGTCAAATGACTGCTGTGAAAAAGGTCTATTACACACATTCATCATTTTTGGTGCTTTGCTTCCTATCCAGTGAAAAGGTTGTAACTAACTATAACACAATGAAACAGCACTCTGCAACACTATTTTTTATCCTTATCTTTGCGAAGAAATGTTACTGAATGCGTGCGATTGGGACTGGTACCAGGCCATAGAACATTTGCTATTGTTCTGCAAGGACACACAATGATACGGTCAAAAAAGCTTAACAATGTGAATATAACTTTTCTTTACTATTTTTGTGTTGATCACCTTGAATATGGAGTCTGTTTGTGCTGCCTTTTTCCTCATCACTCAATTGTCATCAGGGTTTTGGTTATAATCTGGGCTTTGTGCAGGTCTCTAAAGTAGGAAACATTAGGGGCGGAGATAAATAAATAATAGCCTTAGCCTACGTAACAGGTGTGCTTTCCGTGAGAGAGAGACAGAGACTTTACCGCTCATTACATGGTCCTAAACTTTCACACATGCACAGCAGGCCACTACCTACAACAATTATATAGTAAACTGAAACTGCCCCACGAGTGTAGTATTTGAAATAAGGTCAACCTCCAGGACCTTATGAAAGACCAATTCACCATTTCTACCTTTTTAAGAGTAACTCTGGTTCTTGATTAATCTATTGATTGTGTTTTTTCGAATTAATGAAATGTCTGCTAACATGAAAAAAAAAAAAGCTCATTAAGTTCCAAGGTGGCATTGTCAAATTTGCCTGAAAATTTAACCAGCAAATATTTAATCATTTCTTTCTTGGAAACGACTTTAATAACATGTAGTAATACATTTAATTCCAGTCAAGTGACTAATCAATAAATTTGGGGGGTTACGATTCAATGTATATTGATTAGGGCTGCACCATATGGTAAAAACCTCTTATTTTTTACAGATATTCCAATTGTGATATGATTCACGATTTTTGGACATGATCATTTTTGCATCACAAATTACATTTTCACTGAAAAAACTATTAAAATTGGGATAATTTCGGGGGGTTAATACTAAACAAATACATACATCTTGAGAACAAGATTTGAAGGCCAGGGCATCTCAAAGCCCTACAGTACTTCATTATAATGCTGTTTGTCACATATTTTATCTTTATCAAAAACTTGCAGCTTCCACAATTTGCATATTGCACATTGCAATATATTGCGATACAGAAGACAAGGTGAAAATTTGTGAGTTTTAAGCAACCAGAACAGTGGGATCTGCAACTTCATAGCCCTCAGTTAACCTTTGGAACACTGCTATAGTGTTTGGGAATTCAATACAGTGCTTTTGATAATATATACAGCAGTTTTGTACAACAGCACAAAACAAAATATTGTGATATGATATTTTTTTATATTTTCTAATATCCCTTATACGTACAGACATTTACAAGCTACACTAAGCTACCTCTATAATATCCAGGTGTCTGTTACATAGACAGGATCCTACTTTTTAAGTCAAATTACACTGTGTTTCAGCCAAATGGCTGAGAATAGCTGGCAGTGTTGTTATAATAAGGCACCCAGCCTATCCAATGAGGTTGGTCATGACAGAGCAGAGGGCTGGTAGAACATAAATAGCATCTGCAACCAAGGATGTGAACCCAAACAGTAATGCTGATTGTAATTTACAGTAGCTTCTATTCCTGCTATTTACACTGGCTTTCCAGGAGGTGTATGTGTAGTGTGGTTGCTCCGGAGCAGATCATCAGGAATTGGCTTTTATTTAAGATTAATATTTAAGCAGTGGGCAGACCACAGCAAGCACACTTTGTTCCTTGAAAATCGACTTTTAAGGGCTTTTATCTCAGGAAATTTGCACACTGACCCCAAAATGTCAGCTTCGAAATTGTCCCCTCAGGCTGACATGTTGGGGACAAGCAGTACAAAAAAAACAACAACAAGGAATGTCCCCTTGCAATGACAGTGTCTACTGTGGAAAGAAACCAGTCTTAGAAGTCATTGTTCAAAATGCCTGTTATTGCTTCAAAAACTTCATGTCTATGAAATGAGTTTTTCTTGTTTCCAGGTTTGTTTTATTGCATGTTTTTTAGGAAATGTAACTGAAAATTGAGAGCCACACTGGAACTGAAACTGATATTTTAACTATATAGTAGTCAACCAGTTAATATACTGTGTGAAAAATCTTTTTACAGATGTCATTCCTTCCAGCACAGAGCTCTCTCTCTCTCTCTCTCTCTCTCTCTCTCTCTCTCTCTCTCTCTCTCTCTCTCTATAAGATGGCTTGGGACAGTAAAAAAAAACATCTTAGCTTCCCAGGATAGTGTCAACTTATGTTTCTTATATTTCCAGCACACTGCTGCCAGTGTTGGGCAGATCTCCTAAGTCTCTTTTCATGTTGTGTTGTTTTGTTACTTCAGAATGTGCTGATGTACCAACGATTGACAGTATATATACTTCCAAGCTTCCGGGTCTGTGAAGTAAAGGTAACACTGAAAGTGTCTTAAACCTACATTCTCTGTAAAGGCCAGCAGGGGGAGCTCTATTTGCTGCAACAACATACTGATACCATGCAGAAATGAGCCCAGTAGCCACAGTTAGCTAATGAGTTTATGGTCTCAGTCTCTAGTTTCAAGTCTTCTTCCATACAGCATGATGTTAATTTAGTAAACGATGGTCCAATTCAGAATAAAAATAAAAAATAAAAAAGCAGAGTATGCTTTAGGGCTGCCTTGTGATTGACAAGTCACTCTCAGTAAATCTGTCCAGCTCAATGCACCAAACTCAGATCAAACTGTCAAACTAGGCAGTGCTGATCAAATATGGATCTAGATTATGTTACTGTGTTGACTATTTCTCACCTAAAATTGCTTCAGAAAAATATTTTAGTGTACTGTTTAGCTTTAATAAGAGATCATGTTTGACCAGGCAGCCAGCATTGTTTCCTGCTATGGACAAGTTAAAACTGTGCAGCCAATGAGAGCAGCTCAGCTCGTAGCCACTGCTGGCTCCAACATACTGTCATGGCGATGACCGTAACACCACTACTAATGGGTGATGTCACGTACTAACACATTCTCATACCAAACTTGTCAAATATGCAGCTGCACTCTGCTTCGAGTTAGCAAAAATAAATATGCAATATATCCTGTTAGAGTTTCAAAATAAGGCTTGCATGGTAAATGGTTGCAGTTTGGTTAAGATGAGTCACAAAAACTATTTGGTTAGGTTTTAGGTAGAGATTATAAGGTATGTTACATACTAGGATTACATTAACATAGGTAAACATTTTCCAACTGACCTCAGCCCAACAACCAGCGATTGCTGATAAATGCGCACATACTGTGTCGCTATACATCTTTAAAGGAAATGTAATTTAAAGGACCAGTGTGTAGGATTTAGTGACATCTAGTGTTGAAATTGCAGATTGCAACTAACTGAACACTGCGGGCATCTGTATTTGACGACGTATGAATGAGAACACGCTGTCAAGTGTGTAGGAGGAACTATGGTAACCGCAAAACTTGCAAAAAAACACAAAAGGCCCTATCTAGAGCAAGAGTCTGGTAAAAATAGATCCTTCTAAATGTTACACATTTACACATTTTGCATTTATAACATTAAAACCGAATTTGATTTATATCAGTAAATCTTTAAACCACTATATTCAGTGCCATGGACACAGTTGGACCTGTAACCAGTGGTTTCCTGGTTAGGCCTATAGTATACTGTCTTTATGCTGGCCACTGTAGACAGACCATGACTGAGCAGTATGTAACGGCTGCTGGCAATTTAATAGGAAGCATGTCTTGCTTTTAAAGGTGGCTTCAAGAAGAATGCTTCCATTAGTTTCCCATTAGTTGAAATATTATGCAACGGAAATGAGCGTATATCCAGACAGACTATAATTGTGAGGCATGAGTGTGGAACGCGTATTAGAGCAGGCAATAACTCAAGTGGGGAGAGCAAAACAAGAGCCTCTTACCTACTGCTGAATTTTTCATTGCTATGTGGTGCATTCAAGGACCAAATGTGGGCAGAGAAAATGAGATACATAGAAAGTTTTCCTTTTCCAAGAAGGAGAAGAATATGCTTTATCTCCCTCCTCAGAGTGGGACGGATGTGAGGGAAAACGATAAAGAGGGTAATTGATGTTGTGCAGCTGAAAAAGTAAATCAGAGAATATAATCAGGGTGTTTGTTCTAAATATTAAAGAGGAACTAAATCCAAAATTGCATTTTTGTATTTTTGTGTATTTAACCTCTGTTTACTGCTCACCACAGATCAAATAAAGCAATGAAATGAGCAGGGAGCCATTGTACTAAGTTTAGTCATTCGAGGAGATCCCACTCAGGAGGCAGATCAGAGTTTGAGCAGAGAGTTGATCTTTGACTTATACAGGAGCCTACAGCTTTAAGAATTATCCATTTTCCATCCGTAGGCCAAAATTGCATCTCCAGGCCATCTTTAGCTAATTTAGCGTAGCTTGTAACTGGTAACAAACCTTAAAGCCCCCCTCCCCCACAATTGGATGTTTGAGCTTCACTCAAATCGGTGCAAAATTGGTGCACAATGTGGATTGGAGTCTATTTCCATTCCATCTCATAAATTGACTATATTGGCAGCCAAATTCGTGATCAGTGAATTTTCCCCTCTAAAATTGGCATCTGTCAAAAAACTCCCATATCGGTTGGGCCAGACACAGAAGATTGTTTATTTTTTTGCCCCACAAAACACTTTTCTTTTATTCTTTTTCGAATTTCTATTTCTTTTTTTTGTATTGATAGTGCAAGATATGTGATTAACATTAAGACAGGAAGATGTGTGAAACATGACATAGCAACACAAATGACCGCAACAGGGGTATTACACAACTACAGAGACAACAAAAAATGACAAAAATAATATATATATAATAAAAATTAGTATATAAATTGTAAATAAAGAATAAATAAATCACGAAAATGGAGGTAACAAAAAAGTAAAGACCACAATTTCTACCCCTGACTTGTGTCTGGAAGAGAGACACAGAGGGGCGTGTAGTAGGGGCAGCAGGTATTTAACAAAATTAGATGTCAGAGTCAGCACAGCCGCAATGTCTGTCCGTTGTTTTCGTATAGACTACTGCTGTATTTTATCATATTTACTTTTAATTCAATTCACAATATAAAAAATGTGACAACAATGTAAGAATATCATAAATTTTTTTTATTACAGTCATGACCAATAAAGCTGCTGTTTCACTATGATCTCAGTTTATTGCACTATTATATATATAAAATTTACACCCCCCCACCCCACACACACACTCATCCATCCCTTGTGTGTGTGCCATCACACACCTACAGCCCTTACTGACACACATGTGACAATTAAGTAACACAGAAAGCTGTACATACATCACTCTGCTTCACCACACACTCTACACACTGGAGGAAATAAAGTGAGAGAAGAACTAGATATTCAGCTCAAATGGCTTCCTGTCCGGCTGTGATTAATAGAGTAACAGTCAGCTCCAGTGTAGGAAAACCCTCCTGAGATCAGTTCCTGTAACACCAGTGTCACTGTAACTAGTCTCCATGGAAGTTCTGCTGGGGCGGTGATGAATGGTAATGACTTCTGGTTCTTACTGTGCTGACATTTACAGCTAAATTACACATTTTACATTTGAGCTATTTAGCACATGTTCTTATTCAGAGTGAATCGCTAGATTTAGCTTCAGTTCCAACGTATTTCCCTTCCAGTTGTTGGTTGTGATGTCTAATCTGTTTCCAACCCTTGTACTCTCTGAGTTCATGGAATGTGAATTTGACCAATGGATCCCCCTCGGAAAGGGATTTGCTACTCATCATTTTTCCTCTGGCAGTGCTTCCGTTTGGGAGACGAAAGAAAGCGGTATGTGTTGGCGTTAGGTGGGGCTTTTTTTCTTCTTCTTTTAACAGCTTTACATCTTTGGGTGAATTCACGTAGAGCAGAATAGTATCACATGCAGAGCTCGTGTCAATATCTGCAAATCCTGTCTGGGAGAATAAGCCGATGAGATGCACTGACACGGCAGCCTGATCCCACAATCATTTACAGAATGTAAATAGGGTGCAAGCATCTAGTCGACCTATCAGAGAACAGTCTCATGACACCTGCATCTGCATATTCATTTGACTTGTAACAGCTGAATGATCACACTTCCTTATTTCTTATTCTATGTGGTATTAGTTTCTGTCAGTTACAAAATATAAGGAGCTAAATCTGCTATGCAAGGCCCTGGTTGTAATAGGAAAGTGTGGGAAAGATGCAATGTGAGTATTTTTTTATTATAGTTCTAGAATAGCGGTGCTGAGAAAAGGAACTCAGATAAATCTTTAACTCAGTAAAGGCAGAAAAAAACAAAACGAGCTGTCCACGATGAGTGGAGTCACTTAGAAGAGTGTGTACAGGCCTGCTGTTCTCCAACTGCACCTGTGTTAAACATGTATGAGAGCAACTGAGCACATAATAAGATCAGTTCCTGTGTGGGATCTGATCTGAGGCCAGCGCTTTCGACACTGAAGCGTGATAATCACACACTTAAAGCTACAGGATGTAAAAACCACACTGCTCCAAGCTCTGTGATTCTCTTATTTTATGTACAGCCAATAACATGCGGACACTCCTACCCAAGGGGAACTTTTGGTCTGGGTTTTAAAGCCCCTACAAGAAGCTTACATTTTGTGTTGATTTTGGCGGACCCTGTGGACAAAAGGGGCTAGGGGTTCTCAAACTTTTTCATTAATCAATTAAAGCTGCAGTAGGTACTTTTTATAAAAAAATATCTATATCCTGACATGAGAAAAAATCAGGGATTCCTCTGGCTCCTAATGGTATTTGCAAGACTCCACCAGGCCTGAGGAGAGCCATCCAGGTGTCCTAGTTTGAAGATAGTTGATTGTTGAGTCTTATTCCCAGGGTCTGAAAGAGTCTGTATTTGATGCCCTGGGAATGAGACTTAACAATCAGCTGTCTTTCTCTGCTCTGATTGGTTGTTTTCGTTCAGGCCCCATGGATTCTTGCAAATGCCATAAGGAGCATTAGGAGGAGCCAGAGGAACCTGATTTTTTCAGAGATTATCTGTCTGATGTACTACTGTCAGTATATAGTGAAAGTTTCAGCAAATATGACAAAAGTGCCTACTGCTGCTTTAACTGGTTAATGAAAAAACGTTTGAGAACCACTGGTTCAGCTAATTTATTTTGTATTACAAAACTGCTGATAATTAAAAAATGTTGATCTATTCCAAGTCAACTTTATTTTTATTGCATGTTTTTATACGTCAGGCGTAGACTCAATGTGTTTCAAAATTAGAAGGCAAAATGGCCTTCCAAACATATGAACATCTAAAATAAGAATATATAACATATATAAAAAACTGGAGGGTATTAAAATCAAAAGAGAATAAGATAAAAAGGTATTGTTACTATTATTATTATTATTATTATTTATATAAATATTATTATTATTATTGTATTATATTATTATTATTAAAATGTGTCATATTTACCAGCACTTTTTTGCTTTTATTGTTCTCAGACTTGCTTTACTGTCATGTGGCAGCACATGATGCATTTAGTCTGTCATAACAACAAAGAATTATGATTCTTTGAAGATGAAAAAACAAAATTCTATGTGGGTCAACGCAAAGAAAGGTAAAAGAAGCCAGTACATACACATTTCAAAGAGTGTCAAGAAAGCTGATTAGATGATAGATGATCCAACTCCTGTCAGGAGGTTCATAACAGGCAAGTAAAACACAAACGCTCCACAGTTCTAGATGAAACAACCAGGTCTACTAATGACCCACATGTACATTCACTTATGTAAACTGCTGGAGCTTGTTTTAGTCTCGAAATGTTTCAATATCGGTGCCAATTCAGTTCAACTGAGTTTCAGCACTCGTTCATAAATAATACATTACTCACTAATTCATTTTGATGAACATGAACTTGCTTTTCTACCAAAAAAAAAAGGCCAACATGTTGGATCGAGTGGGTTGTCCACTAATCCCTGGCTCTTCCACATAATGAGGCGTCCTTCAGCAAGACACTGAACCTAGTGTGTGATGAGAGGCGAACTGTTGTAATGAGTTATTAACACAACCAGCTGCTCAACAACTTGTCCTGTATAGTCTAAAATTCTGATTTTGATCAAAGAATAAGAGAACAAGATTAAGAAACTGATGCTATTCTTTAATATATACAGTAGGCTATGTGTTTTTATTTTAGGGCTGTACATTTAATTAAAACATTATTGAAATCGCAATATGGCCAAGAGCAATATGCAAATCGCAAGTGCTGCAATTGTTTGATAAAGGTAAAATGTGTGACAAACAGCATTAGAATGTAATACTGTGGTGCTGCAGAGATGTCCTGACCTACAAATATTGTCCCCAGTTCTACACCACACTGTAGAAGTTGCATATTGGACCAAACTGGCAGTTGTGGCTACCAGAACATTCTGTAATAAACACGGTAGAACCTTTTTCTCCCGTTACAATAAAAGGATATTAGTACTGTTGAGTTTTAATCCATACTTTACCAACAAAAACAACAGTTTTGACATATGAAAATACCACATGAGTCCTATGACAAAGTTTTCTGTGCAATTAAATTAAAAATACTATACTTCTGTATAAATTTCTTTAAAATGCCGTATAAATAAAGGTTTTGCCATGAGATATCACGGTGTTTTATTGTTACAGAAACTTTAACCTATTTAGAGTAAGATGAGAATAACAGCTAGAATAAACAATCTCTTATTTGATTTTCAGCTGGATTTCTTTATTACTGTGTTCTATCAACTGATATTCATCTCTTTATAAAGTAACTACATCATTTGGTTTCTGCTGTGAGCCTCTCCTCCAACATATAAAAAAAAAAGAAACTAGGAGTCAGGGGAGTGGGTTCTACATAGTGCATAATAATGTAGGGAGTCATGGGGGGAGGCAAGACAAAGGGGTTGTGGATGCAGCAAGAGGAGCTGAAGGATAATACTGGTATATTTCAACCTGGCATATTTCCCATATATGAGGCTATACGGCAGGTTAAAATTTATCTATATCGATTGAATCATACATTTCTTTAAAGCATCAAATTTAAAATCTGGGTCATCATCACAATACTAAATCATAAAAAAATCAGCAAAAAACCCCCAAAAAACAAAACAATACGGCCTAATTGAAAAACGCACCTCTGTCTCCCCCTTCTATCGGGAGCTGAGCCTTCTGAAAATGTGTTCCCCTATTCAACAAGACATATAACACAAAACCTATTAAAGTTTTCCATCAAACTCATTATCTTTCATCTCCTTTAATTGACTTATAAAAAGCCTTTGAATCCTTCATCTTGATAACCTAAAGCTAATGAGCTTTGCAGGTGTACCACGGTGTAATCACGAAAAGTAGGTTATTAAACATTTTGGTGCAGTAGTGATTTTCTGTCAGGATGGATTAGCTTCATTTCTGCCAGGCCACCCACAGCGCCGAATGCCTTTACACACATATACACACACACACACACACATACAGTAGAGCGCTGCCTACTCCTGTGTCTGATCACAAACTATTCACGACTGCAGAATATGAAACTCTGTCCCAGCACCCTGACTCCACACACTGAATTGTGGGATTATACAGTCTGTAATGGACTCATTTAACTTTTAATACCAAAAGTGACACCTAACCACCAGTGTGGTATGACAATTAAAATGTGTTGTAAATGTGTGTTACATTTTCTGTCTAAAAACCAGAGTATATTGAGGTACAGCTGGTGTTTAAATGACCAGTGTGTAGGTTTTGGTGGCATCTAGTGGTGAGATTGCAAACTTCAAGCAACTAAAACCCCTTGAGCAAATGTAATGTGAGGGAGAACCTACAGTAGGCCTACATAGGGTCATGACTTCACCATCCTGGGAAAAAATGTAGAGCGGGACAGGGAGGTAGCAGGGTCTCATTTCGGGACCACTGACAGTATATATCAGAGGTGTCAAACTTACGGCGGAATGACTTTGCGAAGTGTGAAAATTACAAATAAGACAGAGTAGCGAACATGGCACAATGCTGAGACCAAGAACTGAACAGCAGATGGCAACAATCTGTTGTTCTTTTGCTTTCAAAATGACCCTCTGGGACACCCTCATGTTATAAGAGTAGCGTAGCTCCTTTAAGGAATAGAGCAGTGCGTGAAGTGCGAGCGTAACGTGTGTGTAGTGGAGCAAGAGAGAACGAGCGGGAATATGCGAGCGGGAGTGTGTGAACGAGTGTGACGTGAACGGCAGCGAGATACGGGTTAGCCGTAAGTTATTAGGTTTAGCAGTAAATGTACAGTGTGAGTTACAGTTGTTAAAAGCTTCTCAAGACCAAAGTGGAGTCTCTGTGTGTGTTGTTCGCCAACTGCTGAGGATAAAGTGAAGGGGGTTAGCCCCAAAGTTAGCATCAACTTCAGCCCTGGAGAAAACTCTCACTGAAGAATTACAGCTCTTTGAAAATGCATACTTACTGGGTGAATGTTTAAAGACACTGAACATTGTGCACTAATATGTCAGTCAGCAGCTTCAGTACAAAAGAGTTTGGTTTGGTGGAACTCTATTGCTCATGCACTGCCACAACTTTCATGTATTTTTATGTATACATTTTATACATTTATAAGGCAGTAGGATAACTTAACCTTTCCTAATAGCTCCCACTTTAGTTTGTATGGTGCGGTGAGTCAGGTCAGGTGCTCAGGATTACTGCACAGATGTGGAGATGTATGTAAATTCATTTCTAGATCTTGACAAGTTGTTTTAATCACAAAGTAAAATACTTTACTACTTCAGTTCCAGGTACATGTTACTTAATGTTCTGTGGCTTTGTAGATCCACATCCACTGTGATCTTTAAATTGTAATGCACATGTGTAAATGATAAACTGAGGCATAATATTGTTGAAATTATTTTCCTTAAGAAAATTCAGGTTGTTCATAATGTTTTGTGAAAGGATCATTAAATGTGAAAATTTTTACATCAGAATGTATTTCTATTTCTTGCTCTAAAACAAAGAGAAAAATTAGGGGTTGTTGCTATTTATAGGTAATTATGCCTTAATTTTACTGGTCCAGCCCACTGAAGGTTAAATTAGGCTGTATGTGGCCCCTGAACCAAAATGAGTTTGACACCCCTGGTATGTATGGACAGAGCTTCCAGGTCTGTGAAGTAAAGCCAATGTGAAACTTGCATCCTAAGTAAAAGCCAGCAGGGGCAGCTCCATGGACTGCAATAAGAACTGCTACCATACAGTCTTATGGAGAAATGACCTGACATAACTTGATTTATTAGCTCAGTAAACAGTTTCCTAATGAGTTTATGGTCTTAATATAGTTTCAGTCTTCCATACAGCATAATGTTCATTTAGTAAATGATGGTCCAATTTAGAGTAAAATAGACAACAAAGCAGCTTTAGGGTGGGGCTACGCACCAAACTCAGATAAAACTGTCCAACTAGGCAGTGCTGATCAAATACGAATCCAGATTCTGTTACTGCGTTGACTATTTCTCTCCTAAAATCTTTTCAGAAACATATTTTAGTGAACTGATTAGCTGTGATACAAGATTGTGTGTGACCACGCGAGCCGCTATTGTTTACTGCTACGGATGAGTAAAAACTGTGCAGCCAATAAGAGCAGCTCAACTGGCAGCACCTCACTCCCGCTGGCTCCGTTTAACTGTCATGGCGATGACCATAACGCCAAACTTGAGACTTCAAAGCGGTACTCCACAAACCAATGTGCAGTGTTCAACTCTAAATTAAAGTGGGCACACGCAGCAAGGAACTGGATCATTGTTAATCATTCATCTGTCATTAATTGAGTGCACATGGGCTCCTGCCACGACAACCACTTCACAGCCTCATATTTCAGCAGTTAGTGCTCAAACTAATAAAAGCTATGGAAAATAGCAACTTGCTATTCTCCTTAGCCAAAAAAAATTAGAAAATCAGACTCTGCTATGATGTTATGATATTGGCAGCATGAAAGTGTTGCTCTCTTGTGCTTTTTTGTTTACTTTTCTCAGTAATAGATGTGAATTCAAATCCAGTAATGGAATACAATTTGTTTTGTTTCAGTAACAAGAGTTAAGAGGCATTGTCATGTTCAAAACTGTCACATTGGAAGCGCGCTATTGCCTACAACAGGGATACACAAATGTTTGTCATACTCTGAGAATTCAGGATTCTGATTCTGAATCTGGACGTCCAAATCAACAGTCGGAGGAGGAAAGAAATTAGTTTTTAAAAAATCTCAGCTGGTAGTCTGAGTCTTCGTTTCCAGTCTGGATTCAGTTGTATTTCAGTCTGGATCTGGATGGGAGATGGCTTGTGGTGTCTAAAACCGTATTGGAAAGTTTATTTTCTCAAGTATAGTATCCAAGTGCAATTTTGAGGTACTTGAGATACTTGAGTGTTTCCAATTTCTGCTTCTTTATACTTCTACAACACATTTATCTGACAGGTATAGTTACTAGTTAGTTACCTTTTGGGATTAATGTACCACCTTTGAAATATTTTTAGTACCCCCTGACCAGCACAAAACATTTTTGTCGCTAATGAATCCTTTATCAAGAGGTACAATGCCATACAACTTTGTAATTGAAAAACACTTAAATGCTGTAAACTAAAGACGTGGTTTGCATTACAATTGAAATTTAGCATTTAAGGATTGCATTGAAAAATGGGAATATTGAATACGAAATGTTTATTGAACGTACATTTAACTTTTTTTATTGAACTTATTATTATTGTTTTGGGAATTATGCATGACTGATATTTTGCATGCATACCCCCAGTTGAGAAACACTGAGCTAAACCATGTGAACACACTGGTACTGTCCTTTAGGTGCTGTATTTGTTTCTGCAGAGTGCTTGTGAAAGCATGCCCGACTGTGACTTTTAGTGTGACAGAACTAAAGGTGTGCTGTCATCCTGTTTTCTCCAGGTCTTCTGTTTCCGTTGGTGTAGGAGTGAGAGACGTGGAGGCTGTGATTCGCGGGCTGGGCCCGTGAGAGAACCTATGGCAGAGAGACAGCACAGTGCAGGTAAGACTTGCCAGAAACACAGAGAGGCAAGCAGACAATCTGTGCCCAACTGCAACACAACAAAACAGGACAAACTGTATAAGGATATACCTGGGGAGGAAGCCTTCTGTTGCAGATCGTAGTTTAACATGACTAAATAAAGCCTGCCTAGCAGCACTTACAGGCTGTGATCCATTACACCCAACAATGCAAGAGCAATTTTTTATGAATAAAAATTTTGACTATTTGACATTGGCTCTAAACACACACTAATCCAAACCTAATGGCAGTAACAGCTGAAATTATTTACATAATGTCTTACATGTGCCTGAACCTTTTTATATATTATCGTATTTAGGATTTAAAATTTTGCCGTTTGATTTTAATAATCTAATGTTTGCAAATCAGAAAGTGGACCATAAATCACTTTTTTTTCTGGCACACTACCATGTTCGACTGAGCATACTGAGCTGGGATTGATCCCCGGCACACTCGTTCTGATTGTCAGAGCCGACCAACTGGATGGATGTTAGAGATACATTACTTCTGATTGCTGAGGCCGACTACGGCCTTTTTGGGGATTCACACATCCGAAAAGCTGTGGTGAAAAGACTGAGAGAAAGAGGGGAGGTAGTTACTAAAATAGTCTTCTGGCTGATGCTGTAGGAACAAACACTAGAGGCTGCAGCTTTTGTACTTTATATAAGTCTGTTTGCAGGAAGCTTCCTGGCCATGTCAGAGGCTGGGAAACTTTCTCAATATTTTCAACTACACCAAGCAGTTCTCCTGAGATAGTGAGCTAATTTCCACTCAAACACACCATGAGTGTGTTCTTGTCACCTCCCCTACCAACTAAATTGTACTCACTGCTGCTGTATTTAAACGTACAATATGTAATTTTTTCCCGCTAGGGGTTCCACCACCAGTGCCATCATTGCAGTCAGCTTCTCCCTTGTTCCTCTGATAACTAAAGATCCAGATGTCTGATGACTAAAATCCTTCATCCAGTTCAAATCTGAAGTTAAAAACCACCCAGATCTAAACAGTGGATGGTAAAAATATGGCTTGAAACTGAACATGCGACAGGCGACCGGTGAAACACAGTATTAACTAAATAAAATGACAGATTTCTCTGAGTTTAAACATTGTTGGAAACATTTGGGATAATGTAAGTACACAACTCAACTACATATAGAACATAGCTCTGGAGTTTTTAGACATTTTAATGCAGAAATCTTAAACATTAAAGCTGACAGGCAAGGATTGGAGTGGAATTAATAAAAATGAAGACAATTTATACAGAAATATATCTGAGCAGTGAAGCAGGAGTAGGTTTAGAAGAAGAGCGGCTAATACATGAGTTCAGAGCCAGGATCTATCAGCGCTGTGTGGGGTTCATCATTCTTCAAGCTAATCCAGAGCAGTCCTTAGGAATGACAGATGCTCGACTTTAAAGGCATTGACAGCAAATGCCTCTTTCATCCACAGAGGGCAGCCATGCATCACCTTCCAGCCCTCCAACTGCAAATCAATCTGTAGCAACTAGGTAGAACAGGAGGCCAGCAAGAGCAACACAGTCAAACAAAAGAGACAATAGAAGAATGCTGAATGCACCGTACATTGACCAGAGGTGTCTTTTAAAAACATATAAATTATTTGTTACATTTATTTGTATACATGTCAGTGATTTTGCTTTCTTATATAGTGACAGCTTTTAGCTCTAGTCACAGTCCATGGAGAGTGAAAGCAGAAATATCTTATTGTTACTTTTCTGACCAGTATTGCAATTGTGATTATTTTTAACTTATTCATAATCAATAATAATAATAATTAAAGCTGCAAGCAGCGCAATTCGGGGCTGCGGACGCGTCACGTGCCGTCGTAACACATGCGGACCACAACATGAAAATGTCACGTAAATCAGCTCAAAATCGCCACGCAGCGCTTACTTCCTGTTGCCAGTAGATGGCGCTATCACTATGTCTGAATATTGTCATGTCAACGTATTCATGGTGGGACTCATCAAACACGTGAAGTCAGGGCGAGACTGTTACAGAATATATGAAGTTCATTGTAGATTGGACATTGCACACTGAAGTTATGAGTACTGTTTTATGACGAATCGGCTGAATTTGACAAGTTGTCACCTGCACACGGTTTGATGTACAG
The DNA here is from genome assembly GCF_905237075.1 of Dicentrarchus labrax. NCBI lineage: Eukaryota > Metazoa > Chordata > Actinopteri > Moronidae > Dicentrarchus > Dicentrarchus labrax. The sequence continues at coordinate 185,713 of NW_026136708.1, forward strand.
TCACAAATAGTGCAACTTTTCATCTACAGTTTGTTTTGATTGTATTGTTCAATTTTGAAGTAGATAATAGATGCTAAGTCCCCTAATTATCTTGCAATTTAATACTTGACTTCCAGCGGTTTCCTACAATACTCCAGGAACAATATTCCGTAGGAAATATGGTTTGTAGATGTGGCTAGTGGGAGTGGAGGGGTGTTTGTGTTTTGTCACTTAGAAAAAAAGAAATGTACATTGTATGAACATTTCTGTATTTGTGATTAAAATTCAATAAAAATGTCTGAGAGAAAAATGTAAGTCCCCTATGAGGAGTTCGTTCAAATACAAGGCGAAAAATTCACAGAAAATTACCATGGAATTCAAAATGGCCAACTTTGGCGGCACGCCACGGACACGCCCTTCGACATACAGTCACAAATCGCACAACTTTTAATAAGAAACATTTTGAAGCAGATCTGATAAATTCCCTAGGAGTTTGTTCCTTCAAATACAAGACCAAGGAATTCAAAATGGCCAACTTTGACTTTCAACGTACAGTCACAAAAAGCACGGCGTTCATTTAGCAACATTTTTTGACAGTACTGACCAATTTTGAAGCAGATCTGATAAATTCCCTAGGAGGACTTGAGTGAAAATGAAAATGAAAATGGCCGACCTCCCGTGGGGTTTGGGGTATGGGTCCAAGAGGCTTTTTTGTACGTCTCGGCATGTTACACGTGCCTACTGAGTTTCATACATATCGGTGAAATGTGGTGCTGGGTGGCTGCTTTTTTAAAATCCTGTAGGGGGCGCTACAAACACGACAAACACAATTTTTGGTATGTGAGCTACAGGCACCAGTCTATGTGCCCTGTGAATTTCATATTCATAACTATTACGGTGTCCACACAGTGATTCACCATGCCACCAGAGCGCCACCTAGTGGCGGATTGTTGACACATTAGGGAGAAATGGTCCACTTCCTTTTTTGATGAAAAATTTACAGGAAGTGCAAATTTTTTGAAATATCAAAATTTTTCAATATTTTTTTCACCAGGTGCTTCTTGAAACATTTTGTGCAAATTGGACAAAGCATGTAGGAGGAACACGAAAAAGTAGTTTAAGGACATTTTGCGCTCTAACGAAAAATAATTAAGGGGCGGAAGTGGGCGTGGCCTATATAGGGAGATTCAGCTCTATTCACCGAACGCGTGGATATAAGGCTTTTGAATGTGCGACAAACTATGCAGAAGGTATTAGCCTAAACGTACTTTTTATGATAGTAGCGCCACCTAGTCGCTGACCTGAAAGCGATGCATAGAATATCCAATTTTTCACCAGGCCTGACCACAATAAAATTTTGTTTTCATATATGTTCAGGGGGGCAAAAACGCAGTCAAAGGGGGCAAAAAATACTAGGTAAGAATAATAATAAGAAACATAGCAAATACAATAGGGACCTCCAGTGGTCGCTGGCTCGGTCCCTAATAATATAATAACGTACATTTTCAAAAATGTTGTGGCATTCAAATTAGCATTACATTATAAAAGTAAATATTAAACCTTCATCAAATTTGTGGCTTTTTTTTTCTTGAGGCAAGCATCTTTGGCGGTCAAGTTAACAGTAATAGTAATACAACATTAATAAATAGACTTAAGAGTGGTAAGAATTTCAAAATGAAACTGGCTGAGAAACATTTCAGTTGCAGTTTGGTAAGGTTTGATGAGTCTTTACAGGAACTCATGTATGGTGCTCATATAAGGATCACTTGACAAGTAATATTTTAAGGGTTAAAACTCTTTTGGTCTTTCAACCCTATAACGTAGGTTCTCTTTTTAAGGTTCAGATCTCTTTAAAAGCACCAGGTGAGGGTTCAGAGCAGAGCTGTTCTTTTTCTCTCTGAGGGCAATGAAATTTCCTACAGACAGGATTTCATGTATTTTTTCAGGCATATTCTTTCAGGCTGGTCCTCTTTTCCCTAAAGAGCCTGAGCAGCGATTGCAGCTGAGTGGATCAATCTGAGAATTGCCTGTGAAATTCAGAGCGTACCCAGGCTGCAAAACTTCTGATTATGTTTCACGGATAATGTGAAGACTTTAACACACCGCTAGTGTACACCTTCCCAGTATTGAGTTGCATTCCCTTATGAACAACTCAACTGGCTTGAGGCTTAAAAAGTCTTTTCAAGTCACCTTTCAGTTCATCTGCAGCGCCCACTCAGGACTGATGCAAATGGGATGATGAAATCAATGAAGGATCAGAGTTTCTCACTCACTCAGTCTATTTACAGCCCAACTTTTCTAAATATTATGCTGCTTTCTGTTCAGTTTATCCCATATTGTGAAATGTCATGAAATGGAATTATAAAATGTTTTTCAATATGCAAGCCTCCTCATGTTGCAAATAAATATGATGTGAACAAATATTCATTGGGGAATACCAAATACATTAGAATAATAGCTTCATTAGAATAATATTGACTCAGTATAATAATATTGACCCCTATATACAGTCTTCAAAAGCCCTTGTAGTGTTTAACACCACTGCTTTCTATGACCTGCTTTATATTAAGCTGGCGTGTCACCCTTCATACCTGTTTAAGAGCAAGACGAGTGACAAGCAAATCTCAGCAACATGGACTCCCACTGCTTAGTCTGATGCAGTGTTTGGTTCACTGATAATCTGATTCAGTTTGTCAGGTGGTATTACGGCTGTCGGCCTTCATGCTGCTGAATATCATCTCCCAGAATCAGAGGGGCTGTGGCAATCTCGGCTCTCGTAGATCAAAGTCGCCCCTCACCTGCCCCCCCACCCCAGGGGTGTAGTGAACCTCACCGAGGCCCAAAAGGCAGAGCGCCACAGGGGTCAGAGTCCCTGGTCTCTAGCTCTAACTCGCCAGGCAACTCAAGTAGTACTCAGCCCAGAGACGGATATACAGTGATGACAGATGTACAGTATGTGAAGACCATTAGTGTTACCAGATAAGAAATACAGTTTTAACGAATATGTGAATATTTACCTGTGTTCCTGTTAATTTGTCTGCCCCCGGTGGGAGCTGAGGACTATCTCTGTTACTAGATAGGAAGCTGTCATTTTCAATGTATAAACAAACACATTTAAGAACTTTCTGCCATCAGATACACTGCAAATTTAACTTTTTTTCCATTCTATGAGGGATGGTAAGATTCACAGATCCTCATTGGTGCACAGGCATAAAGGTTCAAGATGCGATTACTCCGTGTGTGCATTGGATACAATTTAGGATGATCTCTGGATGCATCATTTCTAACATCTCTGCAACTATAAACTCAATCGCTAAACTGTTTCTCACGTAACTATGGACCATTTCTTTTTCTTCTGTCCTTATAGGAATACTTTCTAGTGTGATATGTATGTGTACGATTGGCTAGGATCCAAAAGCTTTTCTCTCCCCTTTTACAAGAAATTATATTATATTTTGCATCATAAAGAGAAAACTTTCTGTTTGAATACTTCATTTCAGGAAAATCCTTTGTCCACAAATGTAAATGTATTAAGACACATACTTTATTGTTGTTTTTTAGGAAAGAATTAGCTCTGTAGAACAAATCACTAAACTTTATGGAAAAACATACAACAACATTTTTAATGCCTTTAAATTATTAGAATTAGTATTATTTATAATCATTATTATTAGATTCAGCGGCATCTAGCGATGTAGCTGCAGATTGCAACTCCCTATACAACATATATTCAATTTCTGACAATAGGTCCTATTAAATGTTACACACTTGGCCTTTTAAACGATCCCCGTTACCACAAAGAAAATCTAATATTTCACTTAATAGATTAAATAATTTAATCAAGAGGACTTACTGCAATGTTACATTTTTGCTCCTTTACTGTAAGATGTTCCTGTTCATTTGTCCACCCCCCCAGATAAGAGAAGACTAACCCTGTTACCATAAAGTAATCTAAGATCTTCATTTAATAGAGTAATTGGAGACACTAATGCAAAACAATGTTTGTTTGTTTTTCCTTTCTGTCATGTCTTCCTGTTCATTTGTTTGGCCCCTGTATACTGTCTATTCTCCTACCAGACATGTACTTCTAAATTTCAGCAGAAGTGTTCAAACTCTAATAAAATCCAATAAATTGGTCAAAATTGCACAGTATGAGTTAATTAAAATAACTTAATGTCTCTCTAATGGGCTGATAGAGGGCTTCCTCACCTCCCTTCCAAAAATATCGGCTCGACATCCCACGATTAGACTGTGAACCATGTCTAATAGCCTCAGCTCCTACTCTCCCCACTGAATCATCCTGTAGTCTCCCACATCCTCCTCCTCTACTCACTCTAATTTTCTCTCATCAGAAAAATTCCCCTCTATTCTCAGCCGATATTTCTACCATGTCTCATAATATTTCTGTTACATTTCTTTTCCAGCGCCAAATAAATAAGTTTGCTGCATCTATTCTCAGACTTGTACTGCATAGTAACTACCTTTTTTTGCTTTTAATTTTGCTGATGTAGGCATTGAAACTTGTTCTACCTTCTTATAATAAGCAAAGATACAGACAAATGCTTTACATTTAATATCTAATGAATGCCAGGTTGTGCAATCAAAAGTTGGCCCTTGTCTTTTTGTATTGTGTGGGTAATTATTTTCTCTCTGACATTCACTTAATCATATCAGTACTTAGAATAACCAAAATCTTTACCATTTATTACAACTAAGGGACAGTATGAAAATTGCTGGGGTCGGTAGGGGGGCTGAATCTTGTATTTCATTTTAACCAAACCAGACCCTCCCAAGTCTCAAGACAAACATTCATGACAAAATGTCAGGATTGATGCTTTGCATGTAAAATGCACAGTTATGACCCATGGTGGACATGAAACATTTGCACAATTACACACATGCAACTACAGTTTAATGTGCCGCCACTGAGCAGCTCAACTGGAGCAGTTTTGGTTAAGGGCCTTGCTCAAGGGCAGCTGACTGACGGTAACAAGGGAGGTGGAAGCCCTATCTAGAGCCAGTGTTTGGGTGGTCTGTTCTGGGCTACTGTAGAAATAGGGTGGTTTATCATGGCGGCCTATGTAGAAGAAAGACAGACAATGGTTGACGATGCCCACAAATGTCTGAAAGAGTTGATAGGAAGAGAGCAGGTTTCCAGGCCTTTATTTGTTGTTTGGCTGCAAACAGAGATGATACAAAATGATGATATAAAATATATAGAAACTGCTGTATGTATAAATATTGTGCTTTCCTTTAATTTTGAACATTTTGAGTTTGAGATTCCTGTTCTAAGGTAACGAAAACACAGCGGTTCTTATTTTCAGGTGATTATACACTAATGAACACATAAATATTACACACTGGCAACAAGAATAAAAATATACCCTCTCCCTATTTCGACTCCCTCCTTCACAGCAACATGCGTCTTAAAACTTCGTAAGTCTTCTTAAGATCCAGAGCGTTCAGTTAGTTGTGCCGTGTGAAGAAAAAAGAAAAGAGGATGATAATATTCAATTCAATTCAAATCAATTCAATTGTATTTGTATAGCGCCAATTCATAACAGAAGTTATCTCAGGACACTTTTCAAATAGAGCAGGTCTAGACCGAACTCTTTAAAACATTATTTACAGAGACCCAACAGTACCACCATGAGCAAGCACTTGAAGACAAGGGCAAGGAAAAACTGCCTGTTAAAAGGCAGAAACCTAGGACAGATCCTCCGGCTCTAGGTGGGTGGTCATCTGTCTCGACCAGTTGGGGTGAGAGAGAGAGAGAGACAGACAGACAGACAGACAGGTGCACAGCAACAACAGTATTGGCAATGGGAATCTAGCAGGACCATGGCAGGAGGCTCCACCAGGATCAATAAGAACCTGCGAGACGAGAAAGCACAAGAACTCCGGGGAAGAAGTGAAGTTGGTAACATGCATTAATGGGACATGAATGAGTGCAGAAAGAGAGAGGAAGAGAGGAGCTCAGTGCACCATGGGAAATCCCCCGATAGTCTAGGCCTATAGCAGCATAACTAAGGGATGGTTCAGGACTCACCTGATCCAGCCCTAACTATAAGCTTTATCAAAGAGGAATGTCTTAAGCCTACTCTTGAATGTGGTGAGGGTGTCTGCCTCCCGAACCACAACTGGAAGCTGGTTCCACAGGAGAGGAGCTTGGTAGCTGAATGCTCTGGCTCCTGTTCTACTTTTAGAGACTATAGGAACCACAAGTAGCCCAGCATTCAGAGAACGTAGTGTTCTAGTGGGGTAATAGGGTACTATGAGCTCTTTAAGATATGAGGGGGCCTGACCATGAAGAGCTTTATAGGTGAGGAGGAGGATTTTAAATTCTATTGTAATATCAGTGTTGGCATTAGATTGAGGTGCTCTCTCAAGGTTAATTGGTACCACTTCTGAGGCTAGAAACACAAATGGCTCTATTCCTCCACACCAACATCATCCATTGCAAACACTCCAGTGATCAGGGAAAGGAGAAGGTGTGTACATCATTACCTCAAATGCCTCTTCACAAACGGCTTGGTACTAGAGACTATCTTATCTTACCTATCTAATATATACTATGTTGATGATGCATCCTTGATTACAATTGTTCCGCTCAGAACTGGTGGAAGCATGGGCTGGTTCAATAGATAGCACCAAGGCTCCAAGAATCGGAATCGCTTTAAGAACCTGGCCTCGGGAGCAGTGCGCACGGGCTGAGCAGTGCGCAAGGGCCAGCTGAGGAGGGAGCAGCGCAAACACCAAGGTGCAGAGGATCCAGACCCACTACACGCCGGAGGACCACCCGTTCCTGCAGCAAACCGGGTTTGACATGCTGGAGCGGGAGCTGTCCGGGATGCGGCAAAGTATTAATGCCCGTCCTGACCGGGTGGTGATGTTGCTGCTGCCTCTCAGGCGCATCCCCTCAAGTCTGCGCCCTTAAAATAGCATCTGAATAAGCGCCACTGACTTTAGACTAGGTTTTTCCTGGTCTGTGGCGGAATTGTTTTCTGAAACAGCAAAATAGCACCAGGGAACGTTTGCACCGGAACACGCCTCCTCTTTTCGCTGAACAGCCCTCCGGAGCGCAAGTTCATTCCCTAATTTAAGGACGTGCATCGGTGGAGGGAAAATTCCTATGTGCGTCGAATGCAAAATAGGAATTTTACAAGCGCCAGTGTACAAAGTCAATTGCGCTGAGTGCAAGATAGAGCCCTGAGTGTTCATGACAGATAAGCTGAGACAGTGAGTTGAGGTACGTAGTTGGGCAAACTGAAAGCTCAAGTCCTACCCTATTATGTACAGTACGTACATTTTTCAACACCTACTTCTTAAATCAAATATTTGGTACTACTGGTACTACATGGTACTACTAAAATATTTGGTACTACAACCGTGAATTACTTACGTGTATCCTTGCACGTTTGCTTGCAACTGACTGAGAGCTCAACTGAACTGACTGAGAACAGACCGTTTTAGGAAGTGATTCAGTACAGTACAGATAAGATTAATTCTTTCAAACACAACACTATTTTGAGCCCCTAGGGAGCACTAGCAATGATCGATATAGTCTTAATTTAAACTGTAGCTGTAAAGTTTTATACATTCCTGCAGTCATATGGCTGTGTATTCCCAACCAGCAGCAGTGTCTTCTGCTGAAGTGGGGGAAAGACCCAGACTGAAGACAGCTCAGTGAAATGTCAACTGTGTATTGCTTTCCTCCTGTGCTGGCACTGACTGGATTAAAAGTCATCTGTGCTGTTTTTGTCATTTAAATGTCTTACACTGTGCCATGTCCCAAGTTATCTAAGATCGGTTAGATAGATTCAATAAGCAAAAGCAAAAAATCAGCAAGAGGATTTACACCTGATTTCACTCAACCTTAATCTAAACCATCCATACTAATGCTTTTACTTTCTGTTCAGGGTCTTACCCAGTTACTTTCAGTAGAATCTTACTAACTGTACTGTAAACCTTCAAATTAAAGCTGGCATTCAAATAATAGCTGAGTTTAGAAGAACAGCTGGGTTCAAGTGTGAGTAAAGAAATGTTGGTTGCTAAGATAAGAGATAAGATAGATTTATACATTAACACAGCACCAATTCAATCAGTAAAACAACAAAACCATTATGCTAAACTCTGCTGCTCTGACTTTCTCTTTTTAATTTTCATTTACTGAATAATTCCAATCACCTCTACTTTGCTGTTTGATTTATTTTTTGCTTGCCGTTAAAATACTGTCAATGAAACTAAACTCCTTCTGCGCATTAAACACCTTCCACTAGCTCAGAGACCATGATTGCTGATGGGAAAAGTTTGGGAACCACTAAGAGGGAGTGTCATATTCTACAGTTCTCTGCTGATGATGCATCAGATTACTATGGTTCCACTCAAACCTGTTGCTTTATGTAAATTTCTCAAATTATTCAGCAACTCTTTTATTATAATTATTATTTAAATAAATAATTTCAAATAAGTATACAATTTAAGTTGTTTCAAATTTTTTACTACACCATATAAGCAATAAATAATTGAATATGTGCATTCAGGGATACATGGAGTTGGATTGGGAGAAAAATATGATAAAGGTGGAGTAGTACCAAGAACTTACATATATATATAGACTGCAGAAAGGAAGGGGGAACTAACAATTAAAGTGGCAGTAGATCCAAACTATAGATGTTTCTAACTATAATATGGCAGAAATAGCTTACAGCTATTATTATTTCTCATAATATAAGCCTCTTTCAAAGAAAGATTCTTTACACTGCAGCTATAAGGTAAATAAAGATCACTATTTGAGAATTAACAGTAGGCCATTTAAAAACTTTGAAAGCTCCAACTTGCTGTAAGTGAATGCACAAAATACGGTATAATATTGCTGATGTGAAGTGAACAGTTACAGTGGCTCAGTGCTCAGTGGACTGTTTCACAGATGCAGTCTGGCATAGCAGCAGATATGTTCTCCCTTTTTGGGGACCACCATATGGAAACACTGTGTGCCTGCCTGGCGTAATACAAGCCTCCTTCCTCATACTGTCATGAGTATACATGCCATGTGGGCTTATATGGCTAATTCACCAGCAACGCTCTAAGCATGCCTGTTAGCTTTGAAAAGTTCATAAGTCAGAACATTTTACAGTCTGCTGACTACCAAGGTAGTGAGATGAAAATTTGGCATGGTTAGGACAACTTTACAAAAACACAGGAAAGATCTTACTAGCACATGAGTGGGTGTCGAGTGTTGCTTGCTAACATGAAAATATGTTTGTGTGCGTGTGTGTGCTATTTTTTTTTTCAAGTCCAACCAAAATCACAATACCTCCTCCTTTCTGCATTCAAAAACCAACCAACCACTTTAAAATGTATTATAAATAAATAATAATAAATAAAATATTTTTATCACTGAAAGGAAGAAAAGAAAAGGATATTTAATGCTCATTTCCTCTCCAAGCCTGTAAGTGGGTGGGCAGTGTTTGATTGACAGCTGAGGCAGCAGGGTCACAAAGGCACAGTGAGAACAAATTTGTGCTGCTGACTGTAGATTACAAGCCAAAACCAGCATTTTTTTAGCAGTGGTGCTCACGAATGACCACACCATTTTTTATCAGAACTGACTGAAGTAAGTTGTTTACTGATCACTAGTTAACTAGTAGGGCTTTCTGTATTTCTACTACAACAAAATGCAGAACTAGTACTGCCAAAGTATGTAATAAAAAATTGACATTTAATATCAAGGATGTGTAATAAAGGCTCAAACGGCTTTCCACACATATCTGAAATTCAAGTTCTAACTAGTTAAATCCATTGCAGATTTAAATTCCTACCTTTGGAGCACTGATTTCCTCCTGAAAAGAGAACATGTAAAATATGAAGTAGCAGAAAAATAACTTTAATTTCAGTTGGACTTCAGCCTTCCTACTTTGTTTTTTTTTTCATTAAGGAACTGGCATTGTACTATGTCAGATGAAAACAATTCTATCTTTCAAGAACTAAAAATGACACCTTGACCGCCTTTTCTTTGAGTTTATCTGCTTGGTTTCAAAAAAGGCTTTATAGAGCTACACACACACACACACACACACACACACACACACACACACACACACACACACACACGTCCTCCTTCCCTCCTTTAATCATCCAAGTGAATCAGCAAATGTTGTGGCTGCAGTTGTTTTCACCCTTGGCCATACTCCCATATCACATTTCACTCTCATTTTCCAATGAAAGTGATAAATCAGAGTTGCTTCAATCAGCATTATCATTACGATCCAAAACAGATACATCATTACTGCAGGTATCCTTGGGATATTCTCATCTTTTTTCCTAAACCAAAACCACAACAACAGAGGGTGTTATCAGGATTAACAAACCTCAGTTCCCCTTCTCATTGTCCCTGGGGCCGGACCAAACTGTTAGTTTAAAATGTTTGTTTACTCGGCCGGGATTTGAATTTGGCATTCAAGGCACTGCTTAAAGTTTTTTGTTATACAGTAAAAATTTAATTAACTACAGTGTTAGTTAGTGTAAGTATGTCCTTGTGGGCATTATTTATGGTTTTATGAAATGATGAAGGGCTCTGTGTTGAATTCATAGAGTGAATACTAAAATGTTCAGTTTTCACCGTCATTATCAAATGCTTACCCTATGAATAATACAAAACACTGTAAAAACTGCACAGCAAGGTTCATAAAAACAAATGAAGGCCTTGGAAGTGTTTTGTCTTGGTGTGTATCTAATTTATTTGAAGCATGGCACTGTGGCTCGTCTGTGTAATTGTGTCTCTGGAAACAGCCGTACACACCCTACTGCTTCCTCTGTCAGCTGCCTCCTCTGTCACATGGGGTTAGTTTTTGATGCCAGCAGCGATGTTTAGCTGCAGGATGCTGAGCTCTGCTGTTCATGCAAGAATGTTTGAACAGCAAAAACAACTTTCGCCTGATTACGCTGTACGCTTAGAGGTAAATTCAGGTTTCACATAACCTGTTTATTTTTGCATGCAAAGTTTTTGCTATCCCTGAAAATAGTAGTTTGACAAAAAATCATGACACCATCTTTGTTGGTCTTTAGCACCAGATGTGGATGTAGTTGAAGGATGGGTCAGTGGCCCTGAGCTTCAAACTACTCTCTAGTGTCAAGTGTAAAGTTAGTAATAATTAATATGAAATGTCTGGTTATACTTACTGAGAAGTTTAGTTAGGTTTAGGCACAAAAAGTATTTGGTTAGGGTTAGAGTTAGGTTGGGGTTAGCAATCAGATGATTAGACAAGTTGGATACAAACCAACCAGTTAGCCAGATTTTTATAGAGAAGAAAATTAATGTGAACAGAAAAATGTTGACCCAAACTTTCTGTTGTAAATCCATCACAGTTTACGTTCTGTTTCAATTTATGTGCATCCTCACCTAAGCAGGCAACAGTAAGTCAACCGTTATTGGCAACATTTCATTCACTCAGTTAGTTTCACTTCCAAACTCTTCCGATAATTCAATATAAAATTACTGATAGTGCCAAAGTAAAAAAACTGTGAAATTCCTGTTGTTGTTTTTAGGGATATACTATATATTTTGAGATTTTTCCACTATGGTTCCTATCATGCTTTGGGTGTTCTACAGGAACAGGAAGACCAGACATGAAAGTGATGTTTGGAAGTATTTTTTGACAAGATAAATTACATGAATGCATGAAACTTTAACTGTATCATAGAACAAGCAGTCGATTAACCTTTTGTGTAAAAGCACAAGGAGCGGCTTGTTAATGTGGAGGTTTGTCGGTCATGTATAGGGAGGCAGAAATCTAATCCTTCCATCTTAATGCAAGCAGCGTGTCCAAGCAGAGACAGAGGACGAGTGGGAGAGCAGCGTGATAAACGCTTGCTGCGCTGGAGGAGGCATTCAGTGAGAACAAAGGACAGAGCCACCCGCTCTCCCACGCCATCTTTTTCTCTGCCTCCTTTCTTTGTCTCTCTCATACATGTTCACAGACACAGTTCATCATCATGTATGTTTCTCATGGGCTGTCTCGCACACGCTGCCTCCATGAAAATGAAATGTAGTTGTTACGGTGTTAGAGAGATCCCATTGGACCTTGCCAAAATGAATTCAGATACAGAGGGAAGAAAATGACTAAATGGAGGAAGAAGGAAAGTCACCATTAACACTCATGTAGATACTCCCTTTCATCAAGATTATCAAGTCCCACCCCTGAGATAATGATGTTTGTACATGTAATTATAAACCCAACACACATTGGCCAAGATCATGTTTTTTGTCACCGGGAGGGACAATGGCCCCCTCCCTGAGGCCACCAGTGGTAGGTTATGCAAATCTGGGAAGCAAAAAGTGATGCTTGACAATAAGACAGTGCTGTGTACCTACGTATCAGGGCGTGTGAACTGCCAATGACCCACATCAAGACATTGCTAGTGTGTGGAGGGTAGGCTAAAGCTGCCTTCATATGATAAGATATTTTTCTCTCACACTGCGAGGTTGGGTGCATGGCATAGTGTGCTTGCAGAGGTAAAGCATCAGCAAAAATACATTCTTATACAAAAACAAATCAGAATTTCTATGTTGGAACATGATGTATTTACTATTGCAAAGCTAACATTTTCAGGTCACTGACTGTTTATCAGGGTGACCACGGGCCTAGAAAGTCACGGGCCTAGAAAGTATTTGAAAGTTCTTGGATTGACCGAGCAATAAAGAGGTCCTTAATAAGTGCTCTGAGCCTACCAGAGTTCTCTGAGTTTGAGCCTTGTGCACTCCATCGTCTTAAAATTCACCTATGATACCATTTTTATACATCTGGAGTGCTGGGCCAAGCTTGATACACTGTATTTGCACAGTATCTCTCACTCTGCAAAGGCTAAAAGCATACAGTAATTTGCTGATCACTGTGCTGTGCCATTGGCGGTTGTCTCGCTAAACTATGTAGCTGGTCGTGTAGTTAGCCCGCATTATTATTTAGCCTCCCCCTATGCGCACTGTATGACTAGTGTAGCTACCATACATAAAAGCCAAACTAAATTTGAACTATATGCATTTTCACAAAGCTGGTAGCCCCATCTTCCTTGTGACATTGTGGTATGTTTTTAATGGGTTATGGGTTTCTAGCTTCCATTGTAATGTTGGATCATAGTGGGTCAAGGGCCCTGTATAACCAGATGCTGATATTTATTTGTAGTGGGTCACACATATTGCAGTCCCTTGCTGAGTTGTTGTTTCCTCAAATCTCTACAATTACAGGGGTGAGTGCAAAGTTAGCAAGCACTCAGAGCGACAATATCCACATTTATGGGAAATGCGGTAATTTTACTTTAATCAGTTATAATGTTTACCCGGTTCATCCTCTTACTTCGGCATGTTTACATAAACACGAATTACAGCTGAGGCTGATGGGAATAGCATGAGTTTTGCAAGTATTTGTATTGGACAAAGTAAACATTTGACTTGATGATGACCCTAGGGGTAACATCAGGGCATCACCAAAGTCTTTAAGATATATCATCTAGAAATGATAAATGCCTGTGTATTGAGTCAGTTCATCCAGTAGATGTTGAAATATTTCATTGGAAATAAAAACTATGAAGTTCTGGTGGCGCTAGATGAAAAGTCAGGGAATCAGCAAAGTTATCACTCAAAGTTGCGGAAAAAAGTTGGAATTTAAATTGAATGTTAATGTAGACAATACAAACCTCTACTCAGTAAATGATAAAAGTCCACATAAGCATTCTAGGATATATGACTATGGACTGTAATCACTTAAAATTATTCTAGAAGTTGAGGATTATTGATGCTGCACTCCCAACTACTGGTTGCAGTAATACTGCGGAACTAAATGGTCTTTGGACCACTCAGTGCGCTGTACACTACATGCCACACTCACCCCATTCACACACATTCAAACACTGATGGCAGTGGCTGCCATGTAAGGTGCCAACTGCTCACCAGAACGGAAACTAATTCATACACACTCATACAACAATTTGGGGTTCAGTGTCTTGCTCAAGGACACTTTGACATGCAGCGAGATGAGCCGTGGATCAAACCCCCAACCTTCCGATTAGTGGACAGAATTTAAGCTTCTTCTACACACTTGCAAGTCAGAGAGTCACGCCGGATGAAGGCGTCAGCAAAATGCCTGTGATGTAAATGAAAGTATAACTAATGAACATGAATTTGTCTTGTCTGAAAACTGTGCTATCACAGCAGCACAGAAGATATTAATCCCAGCTGCACTCTGTCGAGATGAAGCCGCCTGTGTCCGAGGAGCTGATGCTGAGAGAACTGGGTTTGACTGTGGGAGGGAGAAAAGCGGGTTAGGAGAGGGAGAAAAGAAACAGGTGATAGAAAAAGCATCTGTTTGGCACTGTCATGGTATCGACACAAATACTTCATATATGAATAACACAGAATGGCAGTATGAGCTAAGATCTAAGTTTCAGTTAATTTTCTTTCTTTTTTTCCAAAACTGAAAATACTGACTTCTACTGGGTAGAGACAGATTATTAATACCATACTCTTTGGACAACGTAAATGATATATCATGAATTCAATTATTATATTATTACTCTATGATACAACAGCTAAATATGCAACTGCTGATAAGCAGATATTCAGACAATCTCCTCCTCATTTCTCAACACAAATGGCTCCGTGGTCAAGTTAGCAATAATAAATATGCGACATCTGGTTAGGCTTTGTGGTTAATATTGATAACGGTCGCATTTTGGTTAGTTTTAGGTCCCAAAATGTCTTCCTTGCACTGAAATTCCAGCAGGCACAGATTTATAACACTGTGTCTGTGTCAATGTTTGACTGAGTGATCCGTGCAGAGCATCTTGCCTGCCCAATTTTGTTGAGTTGTGTGTCTTGTCCTTAAAAAGGGTCTGTAGTGTGTTTCTCCACTTCCAAGATGAACTTCTTGTCATCCATGGTGTCAAACTTCCTCTGACCTGCCTGTTTGATTGACTTCTGGTCTGAAGTGTTGGTGTTGATGTAGCATGAAGCTCGATCTGGTGTTTTATTTTGAAAACTGACCAGATTCTTTATGCCATTTCTATGCCTGACTTCCTGCCAGTGCAATCTGCTCAGTGCTGCTTGACGCAATTGGGTCACGGCTTCCATCAAAAATAGACCAGCTGCATATTCTTCGTGGAGCAGAGCAGAGAGATGCTTCTGGGACGCGCTGCGGCACTTCTGGTGGAATCACGAGCATTGTTTAGAATTAGCACCATCAGGACTAATGACCGTGGTGCAGCCCAAACGCATCATGGCCATGCCCTGTGGAATCATAAGTCAGGGTTTCGCAATCACATATCATACTTTCTGACCAAACTTTTGTTTATCTTTTGACATCAACATTTTCAGTTTTCAAACTTCCTCATCCCTCAGGGCAACAGTTGCTACCTTGGTTATTGACAAACCAAAGCCAGGACAAAAATAGTTCTACATCAACCTCATTCATTGTGTCCCCGGAATGTTTTGTTTTGGTTCTAAATTTATAAGACGAATAAAGGCTAGTGGCTAGTGATTGGTAAAAAGGCTTTTAATATTAAACATCCTTGCAGGAAGTGAGTAGTTTTATGGCCAAAAGTATGGAAATAAGACCCAAGTTGTAATAAACTATTATGATGCTTTAAAATGCTTCCTTGGCTGTGAGGGCGTACTTGTACTGTTATTACTCTGCTGTCCTACACTACATTTGATCCGCTTCAGTAAATTCCTGATGTCCTGTTGTGTCTCTTCCTGCACCATGTAACTGTCTTGTAGTCTGCCAGCACCAATTAACCCGGTCACACTCTTCCTCCTCATGGAGCTGTCCCACAGTACTATTAAAGCCTTTTGGATTGTGACTTTCCATCCATCTTCCATCCCGAATCTATGCAAGTACTCCACTGTAGGCTGTGCAAAGGAGACCTGACTGATCCCTGTGGCAGCTGCCTCCACCAGTGCGCATACAGGCTGAAGATAATTGTTGATAATTGTAGAGGGAGCCATTGTTTTGCAGCTTCTGGCCCTGTAGCATAACACCATGAGTCACCTCGTGCCAGGGAGTTGGGGGTTGAGGGAGCGGTGGTTGGTATCACTGAGACACCTGGAGAAAACAAACAGGGATTTGGGCATGCAGGCTGCCGCTGCTTGACAGCACCAGAAATCCGTTGCCTCCAGAACTAATGGAGGGATCCGCACAGGCGAGACGTAGTAAAGCCTAACAGACGCGGGAGAAACATAAAGCACTTATTTAAACATCGCCTGGGCTCCCCTTCTGTGTACCACCGATGGTTGACCTTTTGCTGTTTTCTGCAATTTAAATAAGCATTTTGTTGCTGCTAAGTTTGTATTTGCCAAGTGCCAGGGGCAAGGAGACTTTAAGAACTGGCAGAAATATATGCTAATTCAATCAAACTATAACATATATCAATATCTCCCAGTGTGCCAGCTATCAAAGTAGTAACTCAACAATGGCTGCTCTAGTGTTCCTGTTTAGACAGAAGAGAAATACAAATTAAAATCCACATTCCTTTAATGTGATAAGACTACATTTAAATGGACAGTTCACCCCAAAATCCAAAACATGCGTTCTCTCTAATAAAATGTTATTGCTGTATTAGTGTTGAGCGAGTTTGCAACTGAAATGACAATCCGGTACAGATAATATAGTTTTGAAGAGTATGTACATCTGTACTTGTAAATATGTATTTTTTTTTTATTTAAAAATGTTCTGTAATAGTTTTCTTACTCTTGTGATGAAAACATTGCTGTGAAGCTCAATTGAGGCTGTTCTGTAAATAGTTTTGTAATAAATATAGCAACTTCTGATCAACCCAAATTAATTTTAGGCTTAGATGAACAACAAGGTACGGTTTAAGCCCATTCCTGGCGAGTACAGATATAAAAGCAGATAATTTAGTTGGTTGAACAGATACTTGAATAATTGAACTCTGCGTCGTCAAAGCTGGTATTTGTTGGTTTTAATATTTTTCAATGGTTATATATGTGTAAAACCCAAAGACAGACAAAAAGAGTGACCAATTGCAATGATTTATGAAAAAATATAAATGATAAAATATGGACATAGGAAGGTTTCCAACCTAACCACTATTTGAAAAACTAAACAGCAATGTCTTTTTCGAGAAATAATGACCCGGTTACTCTAAGATAATATTTTTTTTGGCACTTTAAGCACCACAAGCTGAGTGCCATCTGGTTCCATTATACTGGAGAAAAGGCAGATATCTCTACAGCCAATATCTTAACAACTCACACCAGAACTACTTCAATGAATTAATAGCACTACAGGTAAAAGAAAGAATATCTTTTGGATTTTTGGGTGAACTGTCCCTTTAAAGAGTACTCTTTCATACTTTTTTTCTGTTTGGGCCAACAAAAATACAATAGAAATGTTCAGTTTTCCTTCAGTGCTGGTTTAAGATAATGGCTTTGGATGGGAATCTTGAGTGTGTGGAAACAGTAAACACTGTCAGTGTGTGTTTTCCTGCTTCAGTGTGTATCTGCAGCTCTTCACTTTCTTTCTCTGCTTTGTTCTGCTGAGCCTGGCCCAGAATATGTCTTTATCATTATGAGTGGAGGTTGAAAATGAACAATATAATGGCGTTTTATCCCCATGCAGTCGATGCTTCAATGGCTAACTATACCCCCTGGTAACACACACAGCTTTTCATTACCCCGATGACTTATTTGACAGTGGAGAGCAGCACATAAATTATCTACAGAGTGTTTATGGAGGGACAGTGTAAGCTCCAGACAATTTATGCCTCTTTGAATTTGTCTCCCTCGCCTTGTTTGCTACAGATGCAAACTGCATTCGGAAAGGCCATAGTCCCCCCTCAGGAGAAGGAGCACATTATGGGACTTGTATTGACCGGGCAAAGTACAGAGAAGAGATATCCACCCTCATTAATATTTCATTGAGCTTTAATTGCTCTCATTACCTCAAAATTACCCCATGTTCTGTCAATACATTTTTATAAGGTAATTAATCCCTTTCTTTTACAGTAAGCAGGCAAGATCCAGGGCAGGAACACTCTTCCCCTGAGTGTCCCGCAAAGCATCTTAACAAAAGCAAACTCAACAAACACCAAACAGTGTAAAGTGGGTCAGCAGCTCGGCACAGTTCTTGGTCCACAAAAGACAGGATCCCATTGGAGGATTGCATTCATCTCAGAATCATCTAGAAAAACCTCCCTGTTGGTTCACTGCCAGCACTGAGAGAGCTGCAGAAGGCCAGTTTACAACAGTTGCTTTCGTGTCTCATTGTGCTTTAATGCTGTGTGGGGTTGTGGGGAGTGCTGTAGCAGCTATGCATCAAGCTCAGGCTATAATATATGGGAAATAAGTTGTTTAAGCGTTGCATTAGAGCACTGGTTTCCAACCTTTATCCTTGAGGGAACCCTTTTCTATCATTGACTAAACTGACTAACTGACACATTTTATCGATATTTCATATTATATTCGATGCATAACAATAGTAGAGAACAATAAACTGTACAATGAATTGATAATTGGTCCTGAACATTTGTAAGTACTTTTTAACAATCATATATACTTCATAGCTTCTTTCTTGACAAATTCAGTGTTTTCTTCTCATTGTTCTATTAGCTATTTGGTTGTTTTAACTTTTTCAATGAAGGACAAAACTGAGAGGCTCTGTGAATATAGCTTGTGTTCAGGTCTTCCCCATCAATACTGTAAGATTTTTTTAAAGTTTCTATCTTAAAGAATTCTCTGTCTGCCTGGACACTTGGAAATTATTCTATTAGACACTTTACTTTGCATTTAGTTTTAATTTCATTTCATTTTCAGAAATGAATGAGATGTTGCGACATAGGTGTACTGTACTTGTAATTTCTTAACTAATGACTGCATTATCTGCCAGTAACTGTGATAATAATAAATCCCACGAGGGGTTTAGCTTAATGTTTCAAAGCAACACATCAACACTTTGATCGCAACTTTAGGCTTTTTCCCAGCCATGTCTCTGTGCTCAGATTGCAGTGTTTCTACAATCTGGCCTCTGAAATGGCACAGCAGTAGGTGAGAGACATAGAATGAATGGATGTGTTAGCAGCAGTAAGACTGCAATCATCATCATCATCATCATCATCTTCGCAGTGACTGCCATACCAATCTCTGCCCACCATGCTGTAATCACTCCTGTTTTCAAAGGTGATAAATGGCCTGTTTGTCTTTCTCTGCACGTCCTCCTGTGGATCTCTGTGCTGGGTGGTAAAAAAGCCTTGTGGTTAGAGGAGTGAGAGAAGGGAGTTGCTGGTTCAAATCCCATCTGGTGAAATCTGTACAAAGAAACCATTAATTCTTGCAATAATCAGCATGTTCTTACTAAGAGCTTTCAATTATGGCAGCTTGGTCAAAGCTTGTAGGCTTCAAACTGTAATGCTATAGATACCCTCTAGTTTCACCATGCAGGGCTCTGTGGTCAAGTAAGCAACAATTAATATTAGTTAACTTCTATAATGCTGTCAAAGTCAGGTGATGTAGCAAGAAAGTCCATGTATGGACGAGGATGGATGGTTAGAGAAAACACAGGACTTTCACCTAAGATACTGCTGATTGTGTCTTGTATGAATCCAAATGTCAATTTTTCTGTTTCATACTAAAGTTACATCAGGTATGTAACTTAACTTACAATGTTTTTCTAAAACCTAACTAAGTAGTTTTTGTGCCTAAACTTGACCAAACTAAATCTAGAATTTTTTAAATGGGGTTGCAATACAATACAAATACAATACAAACAAACAAGACAATACAATACAATACAATACAAACAAACAAACAAACAAACAAACAAACAAACAAACATTGCACTGTGTGTGTGTGTGTCTATGGGTCCTTAATCATTGGATATATGATTGCAATGATTACATATCTTTCTATATCTGGCCAGCATTATGGTCTTTTGGAGCTTTTGAAGCCCTTATACTCGTGACAGTCATTTTTACTACTCACTGCTGTTCCTGTTATCTGGTGTTCATCTATGCACATTATTACAGCAGAGGGTCACTGAGCAGATCATATACAGGTCAGCATTTGCATGGCTGTTCAGACATCTTTGGGTCTGTGCTTGAAGGGTTGCTACAGAGTTTGCAACCTTGCCAAAAGTGGCTTTGTAGTCACCAGCTTGCCAACACAAGCCTTCAACATTCTGCTATTTGGTGAGAATGTCTGCAACAAAACACTAGTGAAAAAGGGTGTTGTCATTTGCACTCAGCCCATCATTAAAAAAAGAAATGTGATCCTCTCCAACTGTGATCAAGTGTAAGTGAGAATATAGCTTGTGTGCCTGCCAGGCTTTTGTGTGGGAAGATGTGTCTGACACACACAGATAAGAGAGAAGTTGGCAATCTAGAAACACTCTCTGAGATAGAGAGAACACAACTGGGCAGTTATTTTTTTAAGCGGTTCGTGTCCTGAAGTGCAGGAGTGCTACGGCAGCTCATAGAGTGAATGAGGAACAACGGGCTGACCTATAACACAGTAATGTGTGTGGGATGATCCAAGTGTGACGTTGGTACTCAGTGTTTCTATATTGGGTGGCAGAGTGGAGTGGAAGTGATAGTGTAGTAGCAGTAGTTGTAGTGATTTGGAGTTGGGAGGCAATCAACAGGATGAAAAGAGATTTGCAGGTCCTCCTGTGATTACATCAGCAGCATACAGTAGATAGTCCAGGAAGGCTTACTCTCAACTAAAAGAAAGGTTTTGTGCAATTCACAATTGCACAGCATTGATTGTGGCAGGTTGCCCTTTAAAATTGTGTTAAAAATAAGATTTTACAACTTACAGCGGGATGGTAGAGCAGCAAGGAGCTCCCGCATGCCAACATATTAAACTCTGCTAAAACTCGAGACACACGATGACGAACTTTAAAACTGAGAATATGAGCGGAGTGCCAACAAAAGCAAAGAACAAAAAGAACCCTGACACCCACAGTAAAGAAATAAATCGATCGACTAACGAGAGCAAGCTAACACCTGACGCTAGCATGGCCTCTTTTCAAAGCAGCCTGGATGGCATCAGCAAACAAATTCAAGTCTTGCAAATCGAAATGAAGCCGGACCTAAAAACATTTAAAGATGAAATGACAACGCAAATGAGAAACAAACTGGCAGAACTTAAGGGAGACATCGATAAAAAGTTTGCAAAAATAACCATGGATATCGGAGAACATGATGAGAAGATTGGCACTGCTCTGAGGCGTACAGAAGAAATCGAGTTGTGGAGTCATGAAGCAAACTGTGCACTGCAGGAAATAAGGCAAGAGCAGAAAAAGATGATGGACAAACTGGATAATTTAAAATCGAGGTCCAGACAGAATAATTTACAGATTTATGGCATACAAGAAGAGGCAGAGTCCAAGAGCGACTTGGTCGCACAGTTCATGGATAAATGGCTCCGTGAAGAGTTTTCTGTAAACTCAGATCTCCAGATTCAACGCGCTCACCGAGCCTTGGCTCCAAGGCCAAAAACGGGCAAGCCTCCCAGATCGATTGTCATCAACTTCCAACAGTTTACTGTAAAGGAGATGATATTGAAAAAAGCGTGGGAAAAGAAAACAACCACCCTCGGAGGAAACAGGATAGATTTTGACTACGATTACTCAGAGAGGACACTGCAACAACGTAAAGCATATTCCAACATTAAGAAGATCTTAAAGAGGGAAGGCATCCGCTTTCAGACACCTCTCAACAAGAAGCGCATCCACTGGTTCGAGCGGGGAGAGAACCTATGGCAGCTCATACTCCAATAGTCAGAAAAGAGGAGTAGCAATACTGATGTCTAACGCAATCAAATTTGAGTTCCAAAAGGAAATAAAAGACAAAGAGGGAACTTATATTATTGTAAGAGGGATGATGTGCCAAACAATGATAACATTGGTGAAAATATATGCCCCACCTGAGAGTAATAAGGAATTTTTTAAATCTTTATTTGACACCATTCCATTGGAAGCAGAGGGCATATGTATATGTGGGGGAGACCTTAATGTGCTAATGGATTATGACATGGATACATCTAGTTTTAAGAGAAATAAGAAATCTATCACAAAACTGGTCAGGAATACGTGGAAAGAGATGGGCTTTTTTGATGTGTGGAGAGATCTACATCCACTGCAGAGAGATTTTAGTCATTACTCAACATCACACTGTTTACTTCAGAATCGACTATTTTTTTATGCAGAAAGAAAACAGAGATAAAATACAAGACTGCTGGATCAGAGTGGCAGATGTGTCCGACCATAGTGCCATTTATCTGAAGATACACTTGAAATGTAGACATAAAAGATACAATATGGAGATTGAATGTGGGGATATTAAATAATAAATCAGTCGTGGAGCAAATTAGGGCAGACATACGGACTTATCTGGAGGAAAACAATAACAGGGAAACAGACCCAGTTGTATTGTGGGACGCTTTAAAAGCAGTGATACGAGGAAAATTGATTCCAATTACAAGTAACCTCAAAAGAGAAAGAATAAAAGTATAAAATTCATATAGCGGAACTTACAAAATTGGAACAAAAACATAAGGGAAAAGGAAAAGTTGAACCAAAAATCAAAGAACGGATGAACGAGGTGAAAAGGAAATTAATAACCTACTTCAATATGAAACAGAAACAAAAGCAAGATATTTAAAACAAAACTATTATGAATCAGGTCCCAAAGCAATGAAATTGTTAGCGAGATGTTTATGGAAACAACAGGCAGAAACAACAGTCAATAAAATACATGACCCAAAAACAAACCAGCCCAAATATGAACTAAAAGAAATTGAAAATATTTTTAGACACTATTGCAAGGAACTTTACACTGAGTCATCGGCTTCAGATCAGAATGATATAAAGACTTTCCTCAACACCCTGGATCTACCTTCAATAGGCACTAAACAAAATGAACACATCACAGCAAAGATAACAATAGATGAAATTCGGAAAACAATACAAAAATTAAAATCGAATAAGGCACCTGAAAGCGATGGATTTCCATCCGAATCGTACAAGAAATTTTGTGAAGAACTAACACCACTACTCCACACTACTTTTAATTGGATTATGACTAATGACAGAAAATTATAGGCCGATATCAGTATTAAATGTCGATTACAAAATCTGCACCTCAATTATACCGAATAGACACCAATCGTTTGTACCAGACTTAATAGATGAGGATCAAAGTGGGTTTGTTAGGAATAGACAAACGTAAGATAATATTAGAGGAATGTTGCATATTATACATAAAATACATAAAGACAGCTTACAAGCAGCTTTGATTAGCTTGGACGCAGAAAAAGCATTTGACAGAGTTAAGTGGAAATTTTTATATTTAATTCTGCAAAAACTTTGATTCAACTCTAAGTCAATTCAATGCATAAGGTCTATTTATAACAAACCTACAGCTAGAGTAAAAGTCAATGGCTCTTTGTCAGAAAGAGTTGTTTTGGAGAAAGGAACTAGACAGGGCTGCTGCTTTAGCCCCACACTGTTTGCCCTATACATTGAGCCATTAGCCCAGATGGTTAGACAAGACACTTCAATAAAAGGTTAAAAAATAATAAACAAGAACATGTAATAAGTTTATTCACGGATGATATTATGATTTATTTAAAAAACCCAGTGAATTCCTTTAAGCAGCTTACACAAACTCTTGAAAGATTTGCTTTTTATTCAGGCTATGAAGTAAATATACTCAAAACTCAAATTGTCTGTTTAATTGTTCACCAAATCAAGAACTTAGGGAATGGCAAATAAACTGGGAAGCAAAATCAATCAAATATTTGGGCATAAACATATCATGGATATCATGTCAGTAGCTAAGTTTACATGGAGCCTTACATTCCAATTATAATCAGTTTACAGTCCCAAACCAATTGAAATTTCTATTGGTTACAGAGTGGTAGCTTAAACTTTTTCATAAACCAATCATAAGAAACATTTCATTTTGCGCATGCCCTCCATCTGTTGTAAATGCATGGGGACATACGTTTCTCCACACCAAAAAAATTGTGACTTCCAAGCTGAGCTTGACAAAAGTCCACAAAACACATGAACAAAGAAGAGGTATGGCTGAATAAGTTGGTGCTAAAAGGTAGCAGCTGAGGAAGACGAATGCATGATGTATTCATCTCTTTTACACGTCACACAGCAGTTTCGATTAAATGCCCTAGGACATGTAAACAGAAGGCCGTATTGGATCACATCCCAACAGTTGACCTGAAGTTTTGAATCTGAATAATTTCAGTCAGAACAAAAATAAGTGAGCTAGTATCATGTTTTGCATCACCTAGGTGTGAAAAGTACACACAGGTACTTTGATGGTGCAGTACCAGCAGGGTCAATAATGGCAAGAGCAAAGGGCAAACGTAGTATAAAGAGCATCAAAGTAGACATGTGGAGGAGGTCGGGGTGGCTGGATAGGTCAAACACAAGAAACTAATATTCAACATTGATTGTATTAAGGAAGCAGTTATTTTAACCCAAACCATGCTTTTCTTAAACCTAACCAAGTAGCTTTTGTGGCTTAACCTTGGTACCTAAACCTGCGACTGACACTTGAAATGTTTCTCAGCAAGCTTTATTTTTAAAGTCTAACCAGACATTGTTTATTTATTACTAATTTACTTTATTGCTAACTTTACCATGGAATGAATGAATAAATGAACATTGTTTTTGTGTAATGTGACACTGACACAGTAGACCAGCGAGTGTATTACACACTTGGTGCAATTATTATAGGTGCAATACATTTACACCTATAATTCAAACTTTTCTAAGATTGATACATGTATATTTTGTAGTTTTCAGTAAGTTTAACCATATAAACTAGCATATCAACAGGGCAGTCTCTTCTTCTTTCACAGTTTTGGCAGTTAAGGCAGATAACGCAGAAGCAGAAAACGGAATATCCCACTTGTTCTGGCCAACACTGCTGAACTGGTTGAGCTGTGATGATCCTGATGTGGGTTTGTTAGGAATGTTCCACCTACTCAGCTTGGTCAATGGTCCTCCCCTTCAAAATATGCAATATGCAACATCCAGTTAGACTTTCAAAATAAAACTTGCGTGGTTTATGTTGTGAAACGGTGGTAGTTTGGTTAGATTAGAGTTTCCCAAAAGCGACAGGGTTAGGATTAGGAAAGGATTGTAGATTCCGTCACATACCTGATGTAATTTAAGTACGTTAGGTAATTTACGTACTTAAAAGAAACAGTTCACAGAACAGTGGTTTCCTGGGTTGAAGTCCTGTATTTCTTTGAACCATTCACACAACATTTTAAACATGCTATGTTGTTCTACATACTCTTTATTTTTTCTGCA
The DNA here is from genome assembly GCF_905237075.1 of Dicentrarchus labrax. Lineage (NCBI taxonomy): Eukaryota > Metazoa > Chordata > Actinopteri > Moronidae > Dicentrarchus > Dicentrarchus labrax. Next base: position 211,038 of record NW_026136708.1, read on the forward strand.
GTCCTTCTAAGTAATAGATACATGTCCTGATGCCTTCATGAAATATATTTTGCATAACTGCGTGTAATAAACCACTTAATAAAATGAGACAGCGTAGTGGACACATTTATTTATTTTAAAAATAATAGAGCAAGGGGTTCTCAGTCAGTAGCTGGAGGTACGTACTTTTTGTATTAGCCTTGTTTCTCATCCTCTGATTAAAAGCCCTCATTGTGTGTCTGTGTGCTCACAGTGGGACAGTTCTGAGAGAGTGATGCTGGCAGGCAAATGGGTTAACTTTAGCTTCGTGTTTGGAAGATAATTCCGCATACACAGTTCTCTGGCTCTCTCAGGCTCCTTATGTATAATAATAATAATAGGTATTCGTGCCGTGTTGGGAAGAAAAAGCTTGTTGTGTCCTTGAAAGCCTTTAATTTACATTTTACATTTTTGACATTTAGCTGATGCTCTTATCTAGTGTTACTCACAGTGAATGAGCAATAGACTGGGAGTCAAGTGTGTTGCTCAAGGACAACACTTCATAGAACAGCTGGGTGTTTTGGCTGGTTCAGGGATCAAAGCTAACTTCATAGTTCAACAATGGTCCCAATTTACAACTATATATAGCTTGCAGTATGTTGTGACATGTGATAGAAGGCATGTGAAGTGTGGTATAAGGCTGTGGAATACATTACAGAAATGGAATAGATATGGAATAGAAATGGAATATATAGGTATGTTTTAAATAATGATCACCTGAATATAAAAATTGTTGTTTGGCGGAGTCCGCCATGTTGAACTGCCATGTTTCTACAGTAGCCCAGAATGAAAAACACATTTTTAAAAAAAAATCAATATAATTCCTTAAATAATTATACTTACTTAATATAAAAAAACTAAGTTAGTTTGGTAAACCACATTTTATATTCACTATTCATCATGTTCTCACTAAGCTGTAAGTAACTTATCAAAAAGACACAGTTCAATACAACTACAATGCTGTTTTAGTCTTACTGCATGATGACAAAAAATGGTTTTCCAGGAATTTAAGGATGGATTCCAAACATTTGAAAGTGTTTTTCTTAATAAATCTGACATATGGTGCAGAGCTGTATTGTACCTCTTAATATAGGCTTTATATTCAACCAGAAATGTCAGGGGGTACTATTTAAAAGGGGGTATATTCATGTAATATGTATATTAAATATATATAGTGTATACACTAAACACAAAACTAATATTTGGGCTCAACAAAAATAGTTTATGTAACAGTTTGCATCAATCTTTTTGAGTTATGACAACTTCTAATGAAATTATGTTCAACCAATGTACTACACTGAGTTAGGGGAATTAGTATTTCCTCTACAATCAAAGGTATTTTTAATTACCACTTAATATTTGGTAACACAAACACAAGTTGATTAGGCTACTCATACAAACTTATCAAAATGCAGTTTGCAATTTAAAAGGTTTATCTAAATCAATACATTGAAAATTAATTAGTGGACCTATTGTCACCACCTAATTAAATTCATGGCTGAAAGATAAAAGTTCTAGAGTGTAGTTTAGAGAATATTGTAGCTCCAAGACAAAACTGACCATAAGACTCTAATTCATACGATGCATTAAGCAGTCTAATGTCTGATTTGCATTCATAACTCTTTTTATTATCAGTATTGAACGTTAGCCTATGACTTATGACACAGCTCTATTGCATGGTAGTAGACAAAAGACGTTGCAATAGCAACGTAGATTGTTATATGTAAACAAGCAAAATGAATTGCATGAAAATGACTGGGTTAGGGGTACACTTTACCTATGCTTATAGCTATAAATTCCCATTTTTAAATCAGGCTTTATGTTGACAATTTGTAACAATAATGGGAGTGTATGTAACACACTTTTAGGAAAGGTTAAACACTTGAAGTTAGAGTTAAATATTTGACTGAATCAAATACATACAATTAAAAAACAGCCATGGGTTAATTTTACCTGTTGTCTTGAGAAAATCTGCATCATACATTTGCACAGCACTAATTTCATTAATACATGTAGAGTCATGTCTGCTTATCTCACTTTCTATTTTTAACAGAAATACTGTTTTTGATCACTAATTAATTCCAGTCACTCTACTTTGCAGGTGTTTTTTTGTTCAGTGTTAAGTTTCAAGTTTCTTTCATTTAATCTTCCTGCACATTAAAAGCCTTTCAGCAGCTCAAAGAGCATAATGCCCTGCTTTCCAAACAGGTTTTTCAATGTACAACAACTGCAAGAAGTGTTAAAGACCGCAAACAACAAAGCAGGAGTAGAAGTCATTGGAATTAATTTGCTAATAAAAAATATTTCTGTAGTTTTTATATTGTGTTCTCTCTTGCTAACTAAACTAACTTGCTTTTGTTCAAGGCTGTAATTAATTTCATAGCGGCTTCTGTGTGAGATTATGTTCTATCTCAGCTTTTAAACCTCTTCTAAATCTTTGATTAAAGTATATGCAGTGTTGTGGGTTTTTCAACCCTGACATTAATATTTTATAGACTGTTTTCTCCAAGTTTGAAATCTTACTTATTGCCTCAGTCCGTGGTGTGTGTTGCCCCCCACTTAGCCGCCCTGGCATTTGAGGAGATCCTCTCATTGGAGCCTGTTATCTCTCTCAGTATTGTCCCTGGAGAGAGGCTAGACCATGAAGGTTAGTGATCCGTGGCAACGTGATCTATAGTGCAGAGAGGGAGGTTAAAGGCTGCCGCTGCATTACGGGAGCAGAGGAGGCTTTTTCAGATAGGAGCAGAGTGCTCCTTTCCAAAACTGCTTTTTGACTTTTGTCCTTTGTTTTATCAGTATTTGGTGCCACATTTGCACATGTGATACCCTTATTAATATTACATGAAGGTCTGGAGCTGTAGATGTCTGCAATGTTTGGGAAAGCCTCGAAATTCTAGAAAGCCAATACATTTCTGTCAAAAGATGTTATGGTATCAATAGTTCATTTAAATCCTTCTGTGTCTTTGTGATGCCTTTCAAATATAGTAAGACCAAAACTAGATTTTGGTGGCAGTTTATGGTGTGATGATGGTAGTTCTCCCACCTTCATAGTTGGAAGATGGTAAAAAGTCCTGTTCATTTTCTTTCACTTTATAAGCACTATGACCATTGAAGCACGTAAAGTAACTGTATGCTGTGATCATTTGTTCCCAAATGCTACAACAAAGCATTTTTAATTTCCATCTCTGACTGCAATATCAGTTATAGAGCCTATAGGGCCATAGCTGAGTAAAAGTACCATTTTCATATGATGATTCCAGTATTTTTGGACTTCGGAATGGTCAACAGTATTTTTTCCAAGGGTTATACAATAAAAGTTGTAAAATAATCTAAAAATAACCACTTTGAATGCTGCGATGACCCAAACTCCCCTTGCAAGTTTAGTTTTTGGACCTCTGTGTTTCTAAAAACCTGTATACAGCAATGTAGGTGAGGTACTCCTAAACAACTGCGTAACTGCATCTCTGTGTAAACACTAATGTTAAGAAAAACAATACTAAAAATTTACTTTTTTAAAAGGCTAAAAAACACCAAAAGAGTTAAAGTTATGGTTATGTTGTGCTGAATGAGGGTACTGGCATTGGTCCAATGCAGGCACTGCCCATGGCCATAACGTAAATCTACAGTACGGTTACATAATCAAGTAGACCCCTATGTCGATGGACATTGAGGTAATCAATCAGGATACTGTCAAATGGCTCATTTTTGCCTAACGTTGTGATTTCTAGCTGCAGAAACTGCAAAGATGATGCCATGCCAGGGAAATTTTATTCATTATTTATGTTTTATTGTTTTTCTGTCGGCTATGATAGCACAGTAATTGCTGAGATCTCACAATCGCCAACATAAGTCCAAACTTAGCGGTCGGATGAGCAAGTTTTATCTAGGGGTAAAACCAAAAGTGAATGTAAACCTGTTACGTCAACACATTCTCTTGGTCAGTAGCCCTCCACTTCAAAATGTGTACTGGAGTATCCTTCTAGAGTCATTTCTGGATGCGTTGGCATGAAAAATACTCACACGTTCACAACTTCCAGTCAAATTAGCATTAATAAATATGCCACACCTATAGATTTTCACAATAAAGCTTGCCTGGTTAACATTGTGAAACGGTCGCAGTTTGGTTAGGATTAAGCACAAAAACTACTTAGGATTAGAAAAAGATTGTTGATTAAGTTACATACCTGATATAACTTTAGTACATTACATAAGTTAACTTACGTATACTACTTCAAATAAATTGTTTACTTTTGGTTTCACATGGGACATGAACTTGATACGGCAATTTAGGCAGTATCGGCTAGATTAACTATAATCATAATTACAATCACATTTGCTCTCTCTTCAGATAAGTTTAACTCGTGGTATGTTTAAAATAGGCAACTTATTCTTACTATCACTGCTTTCTGAGATCTCAAAATGTACTTTGGTGACTAATGTTATTAACTGATAAAACTGATTAAATCTACAAAAAAAGGGATACAAATTTGGAATAAACACTCTAAGCTCTGAGACATCCTTTCAGAGCAGTGCTACTTATGGCTTCTATGTCACAATTTTTTTACAGTCTTTGTTTTTTACCATAACACCATTCTCTGTTGATGCTGCCAGTCCAGGCTTTAAAGTTACTTGTCGAAGTTTCTCCATGTGATTGTCAGCAGAATGTCTAAAATGTAAAATGGCATTGCTAAGCATCCCTTGTCACTTCATATCTGGGAAAAATTTCCATCCAAAAGGGCGGCTCGCAGCCCCACCGCTCTGTCAGGGGGGAGGGAAGTGTCTTTGTTGAAATGCTGGTGTTCTTTGAAAGCGAAGCGGCCCCATAGTACTGCTGTCACACCGCAGAGGAATCTAAGAGACTATTCAGAGCACTAAGCAAGAAGGTTAATTAGCCAGACAATAGAAAAGCAATTTCATGATGTCACTTCTGCTTCCAACTGAAATTATTAATCTTTCGAACAGAGCATCCTTGAAGCAGGGTTCAGACATGCCTCACAGAGAGAGGGAGAGGGAGAGCTGGGCAGACACTGAGCCACCACTGAACTAGCCGAGGGGTTATTAACGGGAGAGCAACGGGGCTCTGGAATGACTGCTAGGGTGTTTTCTTTCTGTTCTTTCTGTTAGTTAGCTGAATATGCTGATCTTTACCCCGAGTGGCTCTTACGAAAACGCCTCCCTGTCACTTTTGATAAATGAGATCGGTGTAACTAGAAAAATACATGCAGCCATGCGGGAGAACTCGAAATGGCACTGCAGCACAAAGCGACACATTCCAAAGTATAGTGCTTATGTCTCAGAAACAGTCAGTGTGCAATGTCAATGTGGGGGCCTGGGTGTGTGAGTGTGTGTTAGGTTATGATTGACACAATCGCAAACGAGGACTTCAGCATCCATATATGTCTTTTCTTTCTAAAAAGGTATTGAAAAATGTATCGTATAGGTAAACTGAGATAAAGTAATGCTGTAATATTCCAAGGATTCTTGGAATTAGTTGAAATTGTGCCAGAAATCCCTACTTGGATTCATCTAACACTGACCCAGAATGTGGAAGTGAAATTATCTAAACTGCTGAATGTTTTATGATATTTCTAAAAAGTGTAACTGTTATCTTTAGTTTACCCTTAAGCTCTGTGATTGTATGTTGCTCACTGAAATGTTCCTTGAGAGTTATAATTTTATGTCTATAGGCTTACCTATGAGATTTTCTAACAGAAAATCCATCTAAGCCTTTGGTTCAATTTAATTTTATTTGTATAGTACCAATTCATAACAGATGTTATCTCAGGACACTTTTCAAATAAAGGTGGGGGTCAGTCATTCTGCAGACATATAGACATTTTGGGTTGCCGGTGCTGCTGTTTTGCCGGTTTTAGGGGCAGGGGTCAAAAAATTAAAAAGGGCACCAGTTAGGATTAGCATACTGAAGGGCACTTCATCACATTTTGATTGTAATATACTTACTAGTTTTAAGTTCAATTAACTGAATGAAATTGGTACAAATAACTAATGGTAATAATTTAGCCAAATTACCTTAACAATAAATACTTGAGTTACTTGTACTCAAATAAAATATTTTGTTATGATTTAATTGTTAGAGGTAATACTTTTAAACGGTTTAAGGCAATTGGTTTCCTCAAACTATGTGAGTTGAACTAACTCATCAGATTTTAGAGTGCTTTTGCTAATGTCATTGGATTTTGGAAGTGATTGTACCATTCAAGGAAAATAAAACTATAATATTCATAAAATAAAACAGATTGTTTTGTCTATTTTTGTAGTTTTACTTATATATACAAAATTCACTACTGCTACTAGATGTTGCACTGAAAAGCAGAATCTCAGCCCCAAACAATGGTTGCTACAGCATACAAGACTTCATTGACAAAACCAGTAATTTTACCTCACAGATAATCGTAAAACACACTGGACAGACACAAAATAAACCTTACTAAAACTTCTTTGTTTGTCTTTTGACAGTATTTCGAACAAACACCGACTCTGGTTTGGTCAAAATAAACAGCAGTTTCAGTCTCTCTACTCAGCTATGTCAATAAACCACAGAGAGGCAGAGGGAGGGTGACACCACGACTCCACTATATCTTTACATTCATAATAGTTGTTTGCTGCTATATTAACGTTAATTATATAACCTAATTGCACTGGATTGTTTCCCTGTTTCTAGCCAATTAATATTTTCTGTAAATAATAAGTGGTTTCCAGAGCATTGCATGTTTTGTATTTTTACTGTTAGTTCTAAATATTTAAGCTGTTTATTTATTCTGTATATTGTGTTGAGAATTACTGGTATAAAGAGATGCAGAAATATCTGTCCAACAGTGTTTGATAATATTTTGGATGTTAGAACCTAAAATACATGTATGTGTTTTTTCTAAGCTAATGTTGGCCAGCTGTTATACTTGCAATATATAACAGACCTGTCATTCTTTCCTTATCTAGTCTTTTCTCTAAACCTCAGCCACCTAAACTACAGCTCCTCTACACAGGTCACACCCTCTCAGGGTAACACTCTCACTGTCTCAATTAAGCCCTGCACTCTGCATTCATCCGCTAAAGTGCAAACTCAATTTAACATCTTGCAGACTCGGCAGCCCTCTAAATATGACAGACAGATTTCTGCCCCAAAAGCTACTTAGAGCTGTTCGTAAAACCCAGCGGCGGCAGAATGCTAAGAGGAGGTAGTCTGCCATGTCTCGGAGATTAGATTAAATATCAGGGCCCTGATTCTGCTTGTGTAGCTCCTCTCCTGCAGACAAACGTTTCAATACGTCGACTTACACCCAAATCTTATGACTGTGGATGTGTCTGATTGTCACATCTGAGCTGAATCCTCCCCAGCCCAAATCCTCATTGCAGCAGAATATACAAAAAGGAAACATATGTATCGTGTATAAAAGTGTCATATAACCTTTATATTCTGATGGATATTAGCAGATATTTATGGTGTAAAGACTGTTGTAATGCAAAAATTACAGTGTTTTAGGCCCCGAAACTGAACTAATCATGACACTCCAGCTCCCCTATTTAGTAGTAGTGGAAACTCGAGGATACATTCGATCATTAGGGGAGAACAGAATAAGATAGTGGCTGGGTAAGGGAAGGCACCATGCCCAAGGCAAGAGGAGCCATTAACTCAACATGCTTACATGTGGCATATGCAGCAGCGCATTATTTCTAAACAGCTGGTTTTCCCCTGTGATCTGATGCCTTTGAACACTGAGAGGATTTTAGCTGTTAAAAGAAGAGATAAGACGCAGTGAATCACCACATGAAAAGCTTTTTTGGGATCAAAAGTCTGCTCTGTTTGGGCAAATGTAATTGGCTTAATTGCTTATGACAACTTCACTGATAGAATTTTAGAGCATACAGTCTTTTGGTTTTAGAAAAACAGTTAAGAACAGGAAAATGAGATGGTTGTACAGTATATACTAGGGTTGGGGTTAGGCCACGTTCTATCAAATATTAAGTCCTTTTGAATGGCTCATCAAATCAAATTAGGTTCAGCTTTAAACATTTGTAAGTAACTAAAGTAATAAAACTCAAAGTTCAATGTTGATGTCGACACCTTTTATTGACTGGGAAGGCTGCAACATGAAAATGATAATATGAAATGTTTAAAAATGTCTCTGACATACTGAAATAACAGCGAGCTCCTTGGAAGACCCAACAGTTCCCACCATGAGCAAGCACTTGTCAACGGTGGCAAAGAAAAACTTAATTTTAAGAGGCAGAAACCTCGGACAGACCCCTGCTCTAGGTTGGTTGCCGACTGCCTTGACCAGTTGGGGTTAGAGAGAGAGAGAGAGAGAGAGAGAGAACAACAGAAGGACAGAGACAGAGACAAAGGTGCACAGCAACAACAGTAGCAACAACTACACTAATGGTAGTTACTGATGGTGATGATGACGACTTGTCTCTGTACTTGTATTATGCTGCATTTGACACCATTGACCATGATATTCTTTTACAGAGACTTGAGCATCAAATTGGCATTAAAGGAACCGCACTAAGCTGGTTTAAGTCATATTTATCAGATCGTTCGCAGTTTGTACGTTAACGATGAATCTTCAATAAATACTACAGTTGGTCATGGCGTTCCACAAGGTTCTGTACTTGGACCAATACTATTTACCTTATATATGCTCCTTTTAGGCAACATTATTAGGAATCAGTCCATTAACTTTCACTGTTATGCAGATCCAATCCAATCCAACTTTATTTGTTAAGCACTTTAAAAACAACCAAAGTTGACAAATAAAATTGAATTGAATTGAATTGAATTGATGATGAACATGAAGAAGATGACGACGACGACAACAACGATGGGGGACAATGAGCAGTGACTATAGTAATAATAGCAACTGTAATAAAAATAATAATAATAATGATAATAACAACAATAATATTAGTAATATTAGCAGTGGAAGTCAAGCAGGACCATGGGAGGAGGCACCACCAGGATCCATTTCAATTAAATTTTCAATTTTATTTGTATAGCGCCAATTCATGACAGAAGTTATCTCAGGACACATTTCAAGTAGAGCAGGTCTAGACCGAACTCCTTATAGCATTATTTACAGAGACCCAACAGTTCCCACCATGAGCAAGCACTGCTTCCATGAGAACCTGCAAGACGAGAAAGCACAAGAACTCCGGGGAAGAAGTGAAGTTAGTAACATGCATTAATGGGACATGAATGTGTGCAGAAAGAGAGGGAGAAGATGAGAGGAGCTCAGTGCATCATGGGAAATCCCCCGATAGTCTAGGCCTATAGCAGCATAACTAAGAGATGATTCAGGACTCACCTGAACCAGCCCTAACTATAAGCTTTATCGAAGAGGAATGTCTTAAGCCTACTCTTAAATGTGAAGAGGGTGTCTGCCTCCCGAACCAAACCTCGAAGCTGGTTCCACAGGAGAGGAGCTTGGTAACCGAAGGCTCTGGCTCCTGATTTACTTTTAGAGACTATAGGAACCACAAGTAGCCCTGCATTCAGAGAGCGCAGTGTTCTAGTGGGGTAATAGGGTACTATGAGCTCTTTAAGATATGAAGGGGCTTGACCATGAAGAGCTTTGTAGGTGGGGAGGAGGATTTTAAATTCTATTCTGAATTGTACAAGGAGCCAGTGCAGAGAAGCTAATACAGGAGGGATATGATTTCTTTTTCTAGTTCCTGTCAGTACTCGTGCTGCAGATTTTTTAATTAATTGGAGCGTCTTAATGGACTTATTGGGGCAGCCTGATAGTAAGGAGTTGCAGTAATCCAGCCTAGAAGTAACACATGCATGGACTATTTTTTCTGCATCTGTCTGTGACAGAAAGTGTCTGATTTTTGCAATGTTACGTAAATAAAAAAGGCAGTCCTAGAGGTTTGCTTTATGTGGGAATTAAAGGACATATCCTGATGAATATAACTCCAAAATTCCTGACAGTGGTGCTGGAGGCCAAGGTAATGCCATCTAGAGTAACTATATATGTAGACAGTGAGTCTCGGAGGTGTTTGGGGCAGAGTACAAGAACTTCAGTTTTTTCTGAGTTTAACATCAGAAAATTGCAGCTCATCCAGGATTTTATGTCCTTAAGACATGTTTGGAATTTAGATATTTGATTAATTTCATCGGGCTTGATTGATAGATATAACTGCGCATCATCTGCATAACAGTGAAAGTTAATGGAGTAATTCCTAATAATGTTGCCTAAGGGAAGCATATATAAAGTGAATAGAATAGGTCCAAGTACAGAACCTTGGGGAACTCCATGACTAACTTTAGTGTTTATGGAGGATTCATCGTTAACATGTACAAACTGAGAACTATCTGATAAATAGGATTTAAACCAGCTTAGTGCAACTGTGGCTCAGAGGCAGAGTGGGTCGTTCCTTAATCGGAAGGTTGTGGGTTCGATCCCCGGCTCCTGGTGCCACATGTCGAAGTATCCTTGAGCAAGATACTGAACCCCAATGCCGTCCATCGGTGTGTGAATGTGTATAAATGAGTTCTGTTCGATGGACTTTGCCATTACTGAGTGAATGTGTGTGAAAGGGTGAATGTGGCACCTAGTGTAAAAGCGCTTTGAGTGGTTGGAAGACTAGAAAGGCGCTATACAAGTACAGGTCCATTTACCATTCCTTTAATGCCAATTAGATGCTCAAGTCTCTGTAATAGGATAAGATGGTCAATGGTGTCAAAGGCAGCACTAACATCTAACAAGACAAGTCCATTGTCGGAAGCAATTAAAATATAGTTATTAACTTTAACCAGAGCTGTCTCTGTGCTGTGATGAACTCTAAATCCTGACTGAAAATCCTCAAATAAGCTGTTGCTATGTAGAAAGTCACACAACTTTTTGGCAACTACTTTCTCCAGAATTTTAGAGAGGAAGGCGAGGTTAGAAATGGGTCTACAGTTGGCTAAAACTTGGTCAAAAGTGGGCTTTTTAAGAAGGGGTTTAATTAAAGCTACTTTAAAGGACTGTGGTACATATGCTGACAATAAAGAGAGATTGATCATATCCAGTAAAGAAGTGCTAATTAAGGGTAAGACTTCTTTAAGGAGCCTAGTTGGGATTGGGTCTAAAAGACAAGTTGATGTTAAAATTCTTGAACTTGGAGAGACAGCGATGCCTGTTGAGTGCATTTGGTGATTAATTTTGTCTCTAATAGTAATAATTTTATAATAAACAAAGCTCATAAAGAGCGCGGTACACTATAAAGAAACAGAACTGGCTGCAGTGTTTTCCAGGTCGGGTGAGAAAGACTAAGAACAAGGCTTTCCAGATGAATTACTGCATGAATAATAACTGTCCTAGGTTTCTGCCTTTTAACAGGCAGTTTTTCCTTGCCCTTGTCGCCAAGTGCTTGCTCATGGTGGTACTATTGGGTCTCTGTAATTAATGTTTTAAAGAGTTCGGTCTAGACCTGCTCTATTTGAAAAGTGTCCTGAGATAACTTCTGTTATGAATTGGCGCTATACAAATAAAATTGAATTGAATTGAATTGAATTGAATTAATTTAGTTTAGGTTTAGGATCAATAGTGATCAAGTAATAGCAGTGTTGCTCACTTGATTCAGCCAGTCTGTCCACCTTCGTTTCTCCTTTGTGGTTGGAAAGGGAGCCGTTTCAGTGATGAAACTCATGTGATGTTACCTCCTTTTGTTAACTGAGAAGACGCCACGAAATCCTAGACACTGGTCCTTAAAGATGTGAATTGTTAGTGACTTCAACAAAGTGCTATTAGATTCTACAAGGCTTTTATGATGAACTTTGGTTTCATCATAAAGCAGTATAGAAGTATTTTAGACTCCCAAATTTGTGTTGTGGAATATAAATTGTACACCTTACAGATTGCCCTTCAAAATACACAGCAGTTTTATGGTCTCGACAAACGCTCACACCCCTGTCCCTATCATGATTAAGGCTCTTTCACAGTCTATAGATCATATATATGAAAATTGAGAGAGAAGTGAGAACTGAGGGCATTATCATCCACTCTTTGATCCTTGGCGATATATCCCCATGAAGACTTGAAGACACCAATTACAAATCTGCAAATGAGTCATTGAAAAGGTGACATGCTATCTGTGATATGGAAGATAAATATTGAACCAACAGGGAAACTTCCCACCATCAGCTGTGTACTAATGAGAAGGTTTCTTGTTCTAGCAACATAAGGACAGGAGGCACATTATTTGCCGATGTCTGAATCATTACTTCTCATTAGTGTATTGCACACAATGTAGAACAGCAAAACATACCTGAGCACACGCTGGCTCTGTCATACAGACACAAAGAGAAACAGTAATGTGAGGGAGCCTGAACAACTTTTATCTTCACTAGGTTTAGGATTAAACACATAAGTGTGCTAAAAATGAATGAACAACTCTTGTGCAGATTCATGTCGGAGCTTGGTCCTCATCAGGTTTACAGAGGTACGTAAATACATCCTCCCACTCTAAGATTGAAACAACTCTTACCCTCCACAGCCTACTCATACTAAAGGCAGACAGATGCTGGAGACATTGTTATAGCCCAACAACTTTTACCATAACTTCAGTCGCTCTCTAACCTTTGTAAGGTAGGGTTTGGTTTTGGAAGTGTGACTTGAAGGCTGTGATTAGATGTTCTGTGAGTGTGGCCATGTATGGTGTTAAGTTATTGTCAAGCAGTATTAAAGTCCCAGCTGTTGTATGTTGAATACCTTATTTTAAAAAGATTATGTGTTTGCGCTCATGGTTTCTCTGAGCTGAACTCTCTGGAAAGCATATACATACTCTACAGAGTGAATATTCCTGACATTTTCCAACATTGAATGAAATGCTACATTAGACCCCCTTGTCACAATCCCAGAGTCAGCCTTTGCTCCCAATACAAAGTTTCATATCTAAAGATTCTCTACTGTCATGATACTACAGCAGAACCAGTTAGAGACAAAAACCTGTCTTTGCTCTGGGTTTTCTTTTTTTTTTTTTTTTTGTGCTGCTAGCAGTTTACTCCCATTTTCACCCGTTTTACTTTTTTTCAGATGAATGTTACATTGCCTGCTGCATTGTGCTGTCAGGACACAGACTGCAGTTCTGTATATTTCAGTTCTGCCACTTTTTCTCCTCTTTGCTATTCAGACAGGTGCTGTCTGTGCAGACTCTATACCCTCCGGAGCTCGTGCTGAAATGAAATTTCAACTTGCACAACACAGTTGGTGAAAGCTGTGAATGTTCAGGAAATTCAATATTGACTTCAATCTTTCACAACGCCATGAAAGTAGTATTAAAATTGTGGTTATCACAAAAAAAACTGAGACCCACATTTCCAACTCTATCTACAGTAACAGTATGGGCCTGCCTGTGTTCAGATAAGTGTCGCTGTGGAATGATTCTGCAAGCCGGTCCCTTCTCGTCCACCTCCAGGCGAGTCAGAGGCATGAAGGCTGGAGCCCGGCCCCCGGGGTCGGTGCGGTGGTGTCTGTAAGGAGCAGTGATGAGTGTTCACATCAAGGCCTTCACTGATTACTGCTGTCCTGGCTCCGCTATGAGAGAGCCACTTGCATGGTCGCCATGCTCGATTTGTCAGGAGAGATCTCATTTTGCTAACTCCCTGACCTCCACACCATCCATCCTGCACAGCGCGCCCTTGACTTTGACCAGATGATTTACTAAACGCTTCTCCTCAGTGTGCTGCTCTGCTCTCTGTGATGAAACACTTCTATTTGTGTTCCCCAGGCCCTGTGAGCACATTCTAAAGGACTCTGCAGGTAATTTGCAATGCACAGTATGCTTGGCTGGAGTTTGGAGCAAAATAACTAATCAACAGTACATGAAGTATATTAATAACAGTTTCAGACACTTTGCAGTCCTTAGGTACAGTAATAATCTGTGCCATTTCTGCTATGTATTTACAAATGTTTTGCATTTCTTGTGAGTCTGGTAGAAATTTCTTTGGTGCACAGAAAGCAATGCATTTCATATAAATAACAACAGCAGGTAGGTTAACATAGAAAACTGTGTAAATGGCATAAGGAGCAGTATAAAGTAGTAGTAGGTTTTAAACCAAATAGGTTACCTCATTGTAATGTATTTAAACTGTAGTTTCATTTCTTGTCTACATATTAATATCACTCTGCAGAACACAAATAAAGAACCGTTGCCAGTAAACATGAAGTTATATATGTTGTCATATATATGTCCAGTTTTGCAACTGAATCTAATTGAGCAAAAGAATAAAAAAAAAACATTAAAAAAAACATTTCACACACAAAAACACAAGCTTCTAGAAAATTCACAAAGTTGCCTCTACAGATGTGACCATAAACCAGTAATATTTATCTCAGGAGCAAGTGACACCCTCGAGGAGGTCATGTCAGATGTCACATACTGTCCCATGAGGCCAGATAAATGAAAGGTACCGGTCCTGCGAAAGATCCTGGATGTGGGGTGGTAATCATAGACTGTATAATTAAAAAGGGACATAGTCTCTGTGATGTCCCCCATAGGTTTCTGAAGAGCCGTTGTGAAGCTCAGTGTGGTTGGGTCTAACCGTCACCATCTTGGCAGTCCTGACTCCACCGGCTCCCGGCTAATCCAAAAGGGGCAAAGAGGTGGAGTGGAGTGTAGGTGGAGCTGAGGCGAGCTGAAAGAAGCCTGGTTACTGAAAACAGACACCTGTGATGGCCCCCGCCTGTCACTTAAAGCAGCCAGGCCCTTCATAATGCATAAATTTAAGCCTTGATATAATTTAAACAGGTGAGTTCTATACTCCTGTACAGTTGTCATGAATAAGGAAATTAGCTATAGCGACCAAAACTTTTTTTTGTACCAGGCTACGAACATTTATTTTAAATTACATTTATTTTAATATTTATTTCTGCTGTGGAGATTAACTCACTGCTGGAGCCAGCCTCAAGTGGCCGTTAGAGGAACTGTAGTTTTTTTTTTAACTTACTTCTTGGCTTCGTGGTTTGATGCTTAGGGATAATACTCAGTTAATTTTTGTAAGTTCCTCTTGCTAGCTTTTTCCTGCAACAGAATCTCACAATCGTTTTCTTAGTTGAGCATGACGTTTCATAGGTCACGTTAAACATATTTTATGTTGCATTAGGGTTTTGGTACTGAAATGTAATATGCACTATACTTTGTGGAAAAGTACTGCAGTTCCTTGTTGAAATAAATAGAGAAATTGCCATTATTTTTGTTCATGTTTTTCCACACAGTCGGCCTTTTAGCCTAACCTTTCCTGTTACACTGATCTATTCATCATCATCATCACTACCATGTGCACCTCTGTCATATCAAGCAGGTAATGCTTTGTGTGGCAGAAAACCTTGTGTTTGACTCAATACAAATTAATGATTCATCACAGGCAATATTTGGCAGCCCTGTAGTGTGTGTGTTTGGGTGTTTGAACATGTAGTGTGGGTGTATGCAGCCATCTGTGAGTGTATATGTGCACTGTACAGATGTAGACGTGTGCATTCATGTGTGGGTGTGAGCCAGCAAGGAAAAAAGGGATAATCTCAGTTTATATTGGAAAGCATGCTGTTTTTTTATTTCATGCTGTTTATTTGTATGTTTGTTCTTATCTGAATAATAATATTGTATAATGACGCTGTGCATGAAATTATGTGCAAATGTGCACAGTGGTATGCTGAATTAATTTGGAATCCTTACTCTTTTCAGCTGTTAGAAATGTCAGAGAGATTATCACATGTGCAAAAGTGCATAAATAAAATTGCAGGTGTGTTGTTGCTACAGTAATAATGGGGTAACAAGGGAGGAGACTACATCATGCATAGTTGGCTGGAATGAGTAGTTGCACCTAAGCTCCTTTTTTACTTGACCACTGAGATATGCTAATGTATGACCGTCCCATAAAAATACCGCTTATCACCACAGTCCCCCAGATAGCCCACTGTTACAGCTCGCGCTGTGTCTCTGGCTGTCTAATGCTCTGTACTTGAGTTATTGCACTATATTCCCTGATCACAGGCCAACATTTTGATTGCAGCATTGTCTACACCTGAGTGCTCTAACCACCTAGAGAAATGGACCTGGGTCATATGACATCCCAGATAGAGGCCGTTTCAGGGTCTCTGGGGAATGATACCTGACAGGCTCCATTATGGAACAAACTGTACAAGACAAATATAAGATATATGCTATTGATAATGGACTGTATGTTGTTTTGAGAAAAAGGTCAAAGTCCAGATGCTTTATACATCCAATGGAAATATGGTTATTGTACCCTTATTCCTTATTTCTGCATGTGAATGTGTGATTTCTTATATATAAATTATTATTTATTTCATAGTTTTGGCCTCCCTTATCAGATATTTAGATTTCAAATGAGGCACACAGATGTTTAAAGTGATCCATCTAAAATATATTTTTGGGAAATAATTGTAAAATTTTGATTATTTCAGGAAAGACCTGGGCTGGACCACTGGGCATGTGGCTCTATCTCAGATCAGTTTACACCTTTTGCGCCTGAATGCCTTTAAGAGGGGCCATGTTTACTTTAGTTTGAAAGATGATAAAGTTTATGAACATCACTTTTACCTTATCTGTCATTATTTTATTGTTTGTCACACAGGTTCCTTTGTATGACCCTACCATGGACCACATCATCTGCTGCCTGCTGGTCCTGGGAGCCACAGTGATGATCACCCATGCATGCCCCAAGTACTGTGTATGCCAGAATTTGTCCGAGTCCCTGGGGACCTTGTGTCCCTCCAAAGGCCTTCTTTTTGTGCCTCCCGACATCGACCGCAGCACGGTGGAGCTCCGTCTAGGAGGCAATTACATCCTACGCATTACACAGCAGGATTTTGCCAATATGACCGACCTGGTGGACTTGACCCTCTCCAGGAACACCATCAGCTACATTCAGCCCTTTTCCTTTGGGGACTTGGAAACACTTCGCTCACTTCATCTGGACAACAACCGCTTGATTGAGCTGGGCCCTGATGACTTGCGAGGCTTGGTCAACCTGCAGCACCTCATTGTTAACAACAACCAACTGGGACGCATCCATGACAAGGCCTTTGAGGACCTGGCACCTGCCTTGGAAGATCTGGATCTCTCTTACAACAACCTGATATCTCTGCCCTGGGACTCTGTCCGCCAAATGATTAACCTGCACCAGCTAAGTCTGGACCACAATCTGTTGGACTTTATTCCAGAGGGCACCTTCACTGACCTGGAAAGGCTGGCGAGATTGGACCTGACCTCAAATCGCTTGCAGAAGCTACCCCCAGACCCCATCTTTGCCCGCGCCCAGGACTCCATGATCCTGACTACACCCTATGCTCCTCAGCTGTCCCTAAGCCTAGGCGGAAACCCACTGCACTGCAACTGTGAGATGCTGTGGCTGCGGAGGCTTGAGAGAGATGATGACCTAGAGACTTGTGCCTCCCCTCCTGGCCTGAAGGGCCGTTACTTTTGGAATGTGAAGGAGGAGGAATTTGTGTGTCAGCCACCGCTCATTACCCAGCACACCCACAGAATGCTGGTCTTGGAGGGCCAGACAGCCAGCCTAAGGTGCGAAGCAACTGGAGACCCTTCTCCTACCATCCACTGGATCTCCCCTGATGATCGGCTGATTGGCAACTCCTCCCGAACCGCTGTCTATGGCAACGGAACCCTTAGCATCACCATCACCACCTCCAAGGACTATGGCACCTTCACCTGTATTGCCGCAAACGTGGCCGGGGAGTCCACCGCCTCCGTGGAGGTGTCCATTGTCCAGCTACCCCACCTCAGCAACGGCACTGGGCAGCCAGCACCGCCGAAGTCCCGCCTCTCTGATATCACAGGGACCACCAGGATAAGCAAAGGGGCTCCGAAGAGCCAACCAGAGAGGATTGTGTCTGTCTCTGAGGTGACAGCTGTTTCAGCGCTAGTCAAGTGGACAGTGAACAAGTCAGCCCCCAAGGTGAAGATGTACCAGCTCCAGTACAACTGCTCTGATGATGAAGTTCTTATCTACAGGTAAACACGTGCATATTTTTTAAGGAATCTTGAAGCACAGAATTCTGTCAAAAAATTACAGTTGGTAATTGGTTGATAGATGATTGGGTTTATTAAAGGGATCACTTGTAGTGATAAATTCTCAAACAATAAAGATTATTAGAGCTGACAGACCCAGAAACATGAACGACAAGCTGTCTCCATGACAAGTGACTCCTTGAAAGAATTCCGTTTATTCAGCTTTAATAGAAATCATTAGTTCTGTTTCACCTCAATTGAAAGACATTTTGCACAGCAGAAATACTACTGTTTGGAAAGCTGTCTGAAAGAGCTTTCTGTCTAATTTGAAATCACAGCATCCTTGTGCAATTTGAAAATTACAGTTGTCATTATGGCAGTTTCAATACCTTTTCAATGATTTTGCAGCACTAAGTACATCTTGAGGAGAGAAAGAAGTAATGGCAACTGAATGAGATTCTCAGCACAAAACAAAATATACAGAATGTTGTTTTGGAGAAGCATCTGATCTTGAACAAACACAGAAGCATTTTTCCTCAACAGTGAATGATGTGTATTTACAGGGTGCAGTGTTTTCACTCAGCTAGACTTCCCAGCGGAATCAGTGTATGGAAGAGTTTCCTGTAGTATTTTACATTGATGTTGGCACATCCAAGGGATCCATCCATCATCCAGTGTCTGTATTGTCCATCAATTTGTTTAACAGCAGCAAAAACAACTCTTTCCCCTTCTTCATCAAATTTTTATCTGATGTCTCCCTCACTAAGTACAGCGCTGTGCTGTGTTGGGCTTGGCTGGATTGTGCTCAACAGTCCAGAACCAGGGGAATTTCTGTGCACAGGAGGCGGGGGTTCCTGTCAATCCAGCAGCATTTGATGGGGATGAAACTATATTAGATAAAGCTTGAATTCTACCACCACAGCTTCTAAAATGAATTTGAAACCAGCCAGAAAAAAATCAAATTACTTGATGCCATTTAAATCGGTTACTGTTCTGAAAAAAAGCAAGATATTTAGGGCTGTAGCCTTAGGTATGTGGCCACCCCTTTGTTGCAAGATTTCTCTTCATTATAAAGCATATTTTCCCTCTTGTAACACCTTAATAGTAATGTAGGAAGAATGTTTTTCAGTAATTATACAGTACAACTCTAGCAAATTGTAATGTAATTAATTATATTCAGCATTAAACTTTTTTTGCTCTTGCATTAAACATTTTATTTTAAAAATCTGAATATAAATATGTAGAAAGATTAGAAATATAGTGGAGACACAATTTATTTTATTCAATTCAATTCAATTCAATTTTATTTGTATAGCGCCAATTCATAACATAAGTTATCTCAGGACACATTTCTCATTATATGCAAATATTTAAATGGCATATTCACCAAGCTGCACAGTACTTATAGAAATGACAGCTGTTGTGAACTCAATTCCTAAGGGCCTCATTTGTAAACACGCCATGCATGCAAATCAGGATTTGCAGACTGAGTTACTTTTAACACAGAACTAGATGTATAAAAGCCAAACTGAAATGAAAATGTGGGTATTTTTACGTTTTGGATTGTGAAAAATGGCAAAACAGTGACATAAATTTAAACATCCTCTAATGGCCAACAGAAAGGGGGTGGCAGATGATGTTGAAGGTAATTTTTATTAAAATATTTTGTGTTATATGTGCTAAAACTTCTAATATATCCTGACAGTAGTACATGAGACAGATAATCTGTGAAAAAACATGGTTCCTCTGGCTCATTCTAGCACTCCCACCAGGTCTGGATGAAAGCAACCAATCAGAGCCAAGGAAGATGGTTGATTACGTGAGTCTCATTCCCAGGGTGTCAAAAACAGACACTTTGGGACCCTGGGAATGAGACTGAGACAATAAACTATCTTCACGCCTCCAACCCAAAGCTTTTTTTTTTTTTTCACAGCTTTGATTGGTTGTTTATGTACAGGCCCGGTGGATTTTTGTAAATGCCATTAGGAGCACTAAGATGTACCGGGTTTTCTCTGATCTGTCATGTACTACTGTCAAGATAAAGTGAAAGTTTCAGTAATTATATAAAAAAAAATGTTTTTACCTACTGCAGCTTTAATTGATTCAACAAGCACTTAGTTGTAAGAATATTAATACCTTAAACCTGACCAAACCTTACCCATATAAATGGCAGATCAGTAAACATCCATATAATTTTCTTTTTTTGTAACAGGTTTGTAAGGGTTTTGGTAATAATGAGCGCAATTCATGCATATGATGCAACACAAAGTTCTTTATATGAAAGCAGATAATTATGACAGTTACGATTTAAGAAAAATAAAAACAAACAAATAAGTAAAATTTAATTAAAACAGCAGGTAGGAAAATAATGTTAGATAAAAATTGCAAAAAAAACAGTGCTTAATTTTCTAAATTAATTTTCTCCATTGACAATGTTAGGTGACAGTTGAAGCACACATTAAACTCTCCTGGTTGAATCATCAGTACAAAATATGAACAACTGGGTTTAACAAAAGCTGGTTCTTTGATTAAGAACCAAACATGTACACACAAACACAGGCAGAAGTTAACTGCATTTCTGCAAGAAACATCAAATTACCAAGCTTAAAATTCTGCTACATGCTCCACTAACAGCGGGTGGAAGTTAAAAATTATACTGTTGTGAAACAGAAGCAACATACAGCAGAATTTTCCAACTGCATCATAGTATTTTGAGCCATTCGCCATGCCAAATAGAGCCGCAACAATTAGCCGTTCACTATTACATTAATTGCCAGCTATTTGATGATTGTTTTGAGTCTTTTTTTTTTTTTAATTATATTATATTATTATATATTATATTATATTACCTTGGGCTTTGAGAAATCGATTAATGAGATTAATCACGGAAATGATCGGCAGATTAATTGATCATGAAAATAATCATTAGTTGCAGCCCTAACGACAAACTGCCAAAACTTGATTTCTCAGAAATGTAGGTTAAATAATTGATGGTGGTCAAAACATAAACATAAATGATGGTTACATTATCCAGGAGACCCCTGTACTCCTGTGTTGAATAAAATTGTGGAGAGATATAAAAAATTATAATAAAAAAAAAATGGGAATGCAGGAAGAGGAAAAACACTTATGGAACCAGTGGTTCTCTGATGGTTTGGATTCTAAACATAGATGTAGCTAAACATGATCAGTAGAACAGTAAAATAAGAGCTTTTGTGTAGGTGATGCAGCTAATTGGGAGCTGTAGAAGTAAAATCAGGAACCTCTGACTGAACTTTGCTGAGCCCCACTGATGATGTCTGCTGAAGATGTCTTGAATTGAATATGAGACAGATAAGAGCTTAACCAACAAGTCCTTAATGCCAACCCTGGAACTTACCTGATCAATTAGGATGTTTGCAAAAGCTGCACCAAATCTAGAGGGATTAAAACAGCTTTCATGCCGGCATGAGAATATGCCTTTTTAAGGACAGTGTGTGCTGTGCGTTGTTCTGAAAGCAGCCTGAAATGTTCCGCACATTGATTCATTAAAGCCGAGCTAAATTCAGTAAAGTTGAGCAGAGACTGTCTGTGAAAGTTTAGATAAGAATGGAAGTTTGGAAATACGGCCTGTAGCTGCCGGGAATCAAGGGATCCAGACAACTTAATTATTTCAGCCGTGCCCCGCTGTTGTGCACAAGTGGTAAGAGTTGTCAGCTGTTTCCTCTTCAAACACTGGAGCTGGAGGACAATGTTATCACTGCTCCGGTTTCCATGATTGGCACATTGTTACTTGAGCTAAAGGTTTTATGTGATCCTTTATGTAGGATGGCTGTATGGGAAGGCCTGAGGGCCCAGAAAACTTATTCGAAACAGAATAGACTTTATAAAAATGTGCAGTTGTCAGGGTGAAAAGACGGTTGTTTTTTTTTTCATTCCTGAAAAGTGTAGCTAATTTTATGAGATGTTCCAAAGTTTGTGACTACGGTATAATCAGAGCTGGGTAGAGTAGACACAAATGTACTCAAGTAAAACTTCTGTTACTTTACAATAACAGGTTTTGAAGTAGTTGTTAATGTAGTTATCACAATAACAACAATAAACATATCTACTGGAGAAACTAGGTGAAAACTAAATTTTTATATGTTAGTTTAATTTTTGTTTAAATTATCATACTTGGTTAAAGATAAAGAATTGAACACACATCTGTATATATGGTAATTTTGATAAGTAATTAGTTAAATGTGTAAGACTATATTCCCAATATTATGCATGATCACATAATTCCTAAATCAGTGGACCCCCACTTGGGGTCGCCAAAGCTTCATGGTGTTTACGAGGCCTTCTTGAATTTAAGGGGTGTAAGAAAACATAAAGAATATACGTGCATATGCAGACTTCCTGCACTGGAAGTTTTTGTTACTGAGTTCACTATTTGGATTCATTGTACAGTTTTTAATATAACATGGAGTAAAAAATGTCAGTGAGTCAGGGGTGGTCAGTTTACTGAATTATAGAAAAAGGGGTTCCTTAAGGAAAAGGTTGGGAACCACTTTCCTAAATAGCAATTTTTAAAAGTATAAATATTAAAGACTACCAATCATGTCTCCACACACATATCAGCTAAAGGGGCACCTACATATACATGGGCTGGGTATATGATCAAGCGGTTTCAGGTCAATCACATTCCCTAACTGGCAGAGAGGATATGATAGAGCTGGTGGTCTGCGAGGTAAAATTACTGTTTTTGTCTGGTGGTGAGAGATATTACAGCTTTTTCTGGTTCAACAAATGTTCTATCTCTGCATAGATATTTTCCATAATGTTGTCAGACACAACAATCTGAGCCTGTCAGTGGCAAAAATAACAACTTTTAGTGGACGTACTTTGACTGTGCATTTGTCCCCAAGGATTAGCTAATGTTAGATGGCAGCCATATCAGCCCATTTCTCATCTAAGTCTAGCGTTTATTTCGACCAAATTAGTGTTGGTAATTCTGAGAAAGCCTAACAAAGACAGTTTTGGTGAGTTTTATTTTGTTTCTGTCCAGTGAAGTGGTTTTTATGGTTATGTGCAAGGTCGTTTTTGTCTGGTCGGCTGTACCATCGACCATTGCTTTGGTCTGAGATGCTGGTCCATATATATATATATATATATATATATATATATATATATATAACCTCTTTATGTTGCTGTTCTTTTTAATATGTTTTATGATGACCCCGATGAAGGTCATGAGCTGAAATGCAATGGTCTACAATGAAGTTGTTCTTTAGTGTTGCTTCTTTAGTGTTGCTGGAGATCTCTTAAGACCTTTTCACATCTTAATGCTACATATCAAAGCACAGATACATACCATTAGTTTCATCTCATTTGAATCTTGTAGCTTCATCCATTATTCTACCACTAGTCCTGGAGGGTTGAGGCTACCTCAAGAGATAGCCACAGAAGCTCCTACACCATTACAAAAGTGAATTTAAATTGATTGATTGATTTCTTTCCCAGAATGTATAAGAGTAAAAGTGAAAAGTATGCTGAATTTTGACTGCTCTTAGAAGTTTAATTTTCTCAAAAACTTTACTTAAGCCCTATTCGCACGGGACTAGTATTACCTGGGGACCTCATGTGATTTAGTAATTACCCCATAACGTCTGTGTTTCATGCGGCGCATTCGCACAGGATAAGCAAAGTCTGTGTTTTAACTCTAATTTACTGACATTATACCCCGGATATGATGTCAAGGCTCTGCGTACCCTATGCGTAACATCCGCTTCCTGGACGACAAGAGCAATGGCTACAAAGAAAAAAACCTGGCATTGGACGCGCGAAGAGACGCTCAGTTTAATTGCTGTGTGGGGTGAACCGCATTACCAAAAGCAATTTGATCAAATGGTGCACAACCACACAGTTTGGGAAAGTATTTACAAAGACCTCTTGCTCCGGTGCCTGTCTGTACAGGGGCTACCTGTACCTCTAACGCAGCCTCCATAATTCTCGACCGAGAAAAAGGCAGAAAAAGGCGCGGAAAACACAAAAACAAAAAACGACCCCAAATCACAGAGATGCCGATTCGCATGGGACTAAGATTATCACATGACCTCTGTGTTTGGCGTAATATGGTAGGTAATTTGCAGTGGAATTTTTACTTTACAAATTACGGACATGACAGATTCGCACGGGATTAAGATCACAGACGACCTCCGCAATTATTACAAATTACTAGAGGTCCCAGGTAATACTAGTCCCGTGCGAATAGGGCTTTTGTTACTAAGTACATCCAAAGTATCCCATTACTACCCGCCTCTGAGTAAGAGGCAAAATTGCAACACCTGATTCCTGTTCGAGAATAGGTGATTGATATACTTAGGCCATGGGCAGGGTGATGGTTCTTTATGTGGCTGTCTTAATGGAAGTTACAGGTCAGCTGCAGCCTGTCTGTGATATTTCAGTAAAACTGCAACACCTTTGCAGAACAATACTTAACCACATAATGGCTTAAGTGTCACATGTCAAGGGATTTAATGCCTCCTTTGCTAAAGAGATGTTTGTCAAGACTGAAAGCAAGCTCCAGAAGCTACCATTACTGGTTATTACCTGAGCTGAAAAGCCTGTTGGATTAATGGCTTCTGTACCAAAAACATACTGTAGTTTACTGACCATACTAGGTCATTTTGAAATGTCAAGCTTCCTTTGTAGGTATGTTTAGGTCACAGGATAAAGGAGAGGTTTCAGAAGTTGTCTTATAGTATCAGTGGTAGAGAAAAGCATGGATTTAAACAAGCAACATGCTCATGATTATAAAATATATATATCAGAGTGCTGCTGTATAAAGTGACCAAATTGTCAAATCCTAGCGCCTTTGTTGAACTCTCATGGAGCAAAGCCTGCGAGCTAGTTCAGGCAGTCAACTTGAGCTGCGCTGATATACACACATGACATGCCTCACTCCATAATCACTATCCAATCTGGCGGTCTATTTAAACTGCACAATTTCCCAGCTCTCCCTCTGCTCTGTCAATGCTGCTGTTGCCCTGCATCCGTATTGCAGCTGCTGCTCTGTAAGCTATTGCTGCCTGCTGCGCTGTAAGCCCCACCACCACCCCAGCATCCACCTGTAGGCTCCGGTTAGGGGTTAAAGTATTTGCTCATCAATTCAATTCAATTCAATTTTATTTGTATAGCGCCAATTCATAACAGAAGTTATCTCAGGACACTTTTCAAATAGAGCAGGTCTAGACTGATCACTCCCCAATATCTCTATGTAAGCATATCTGCGGGGAGTGATGAGGTCAGAGCCTAGACGGCAAAATCTAAATATTCTATACTGCTGTAATAAACATTTCAAACGTGAGTTGGCTGACTGAAATGTCTTTAAAAAGTAGAATATGTAACTTCTGCCTCTCAGGGGTCCCTCCCATAAAAACAATAACAAAAGACGAAGTTTAAAGTAGTGTGGGATTATGGGAGTTGTTGTCTTCATCCCCATTGCTCAAGGATTCCTTGAGTGTTCAGTACACAACTCAACTACATATAGAACATAGATCTAGAGGTTATAGACATTTTAATGCAGAAATGTTACATATTATTACACAAAAGTACTGTAAACATACAGGATATTCAGTTTGGCAGATTTTTCTTGACGTCCAAGACAGCAGTTGACAAATCATTCACTCTTCCTCACTCATGAGTATCTTTTCATTACTTGAGCACACTGACTGTGTCCATGTAGCCTTAAAAATGACAACTGAGCAGACTCCATCTACTGTTGAAGACTAGAATATGGTTGAAATCTCCTCTTAAAAACAAGAAATACAATTATTTTGTCATAATAGATGATCATCCAATCCAATCCAATCCAACTTTATTTGTTAAGCACTTTAAAAACAACCAAAGTTGACCAAAGTGCTGTACAGGAGAATAAATAAGACATCATAAATGTAAACAGTGATGGTGATGATGAAGACCACTGTGAGGAATATAGACAGTGATGATGAAGACCACTGTGAGGAATATAGACAGTGATGATGAAGACCACTGTGAGGAATATAGACAGTGATGGTGATGATGAAGACCACTGTGAGGAATATAGACAGTGATGGCGATAACACTGGAAAGTTCCCGTGTCAGATAACACGGACGAAGTCCGACGGTGACAGCTCGATGTCCGGGCTGCAGACGCTCTTTCACTCGTTACACCACCTGTTGTTTATGAGCACGGACAGTCCCCCTCCTTTATTTATGCCGGTCGCGGTGGTGTCCCTGTCGGCTCCAACCGTCTGGAAGCCGGGAATGGTGACGATGGAGTCCGGTATCTGCTCGTGTAGCCACGTTTGTAGGGTTTAAAGCTCCTCCTCTTCATCCTCCGTTTAACCCCCGCTCTGAAGCCTCACCGTCTCCTCCTCAGTAGTCATGTATTTATTACATCTAAGCACCTGTGCAATGGTTGTACATGACAAATATAAAAAATACATAGTCAATTCAGGTGACATGCCATTACACTTGTACAGGGTACAAGCATATTAGGATTCTTGCTCAGTTGTCTCGGTCATTTAAAGGCATACTGAGCCTCAAGTGAGTCAATAAGAGCACTTTTGGTCAAGCTAGAGAATGAATGAGGAGAGAACAACCAGAGAAATAAAAGGTTGTGTGGCTCAGTGGCGGTGTGTTTAACCTCAATGTTGTAGATGTTGTTGTTCCTCTGTCATGGCAATATATTGAAATCCCATGTCAAGCCACAGACACTACGTCACTCAAATAGCGCAGCTTTTAATTTCGATTGCACTGACAGAATTTGAAGACAATTCCCTAGAAGGAGTTTGTTAAAATACAATACGTGCAAATCGACCAAAAATGACTACTTCATTAAAAATGGCCGACCTTTTGTTGGGTTTGGATCCTGTACATGTACTTACCAAATTTCATACACCTCTAAGGCATTCATCTATGTATAGCACGGGAGGATCGATCTACCAACCTTCTGATTAGTGGACGACACGCACTACCTGCTAGCTGAGCCACAGCCGCCAGGTATCGATGAAACGTACCTCTGGGGCCATATAATACATACATTTTCACCATTACTGAATTTTGTTTTGCTATTCATGTTGCATCGTCCAAAAATGTTATTATTTGGCAGAAAAATAATTATTCCTTGCATTTCGACAGGGCTTTGCAGCAGTCGCTGCTCAGGCTCTAATTAATCTACAGTGGACAGTGAACATTTCCTGTCATGTTAATTGCTGTGTGCTCATATCTATGCCATGATTCTCTTTAATGAGAGCTCATTTCCAGACACACGAAGGCTCCCTGCTGTGCCGGCTGCAAGTTTACATGAGCGACGGTGTTATCAGAGTTACATCAAGCGGAGATGGTGAAACAAACCACAGGCCTAAGGTGCCACCATTTTCAGCATCTCCCTCTAAGGCATTCATCCATTACAGTTAGATGGAGGGGATGTTTTTATTGCAACCAGGACATATTCAAGGGTATAGACACAGACACAGAAAAATGTCACAGCCCATTTAATCCCCTACAATACAGCTGCAGAGTCTGAGAGTGATGAGCAGCCAGTGAAAGGCCATTAGGGATTTTGATTATATAAGCATAATCAAATTTCCCAGCATCACACCAGTGTTTAGACTGAGTCAATGGGGCAGGAGACCATTTGGCATGACCTTGTCCAGAGAGAAAAGCATTAAGAAATCAATAGAGGTAATGAATAATGTTTCTGCAATTCTTTGCAGCTAGAAAAAAAGAAGCCATGAAATAGTTTAATGGTTGCGGACAGGAGAGATGCAGCCTGGAGTAATGATTTATTTGTTTTGTCAGCTCTTTCTTTGAACTGAGAACATATGTAGAATATTAAAACTGTAACTGACAAATCTCTCGCGAAGCTTAAAGAAGTCTAAGCCAAGAGCCCGTCTCTTTCTCCATCTCTCTCTCTCTTTCACTCTGATTAATGCTATGGCCTCACGCCATCGTCGGGAGCTAAGCAGGCCACTCGACAAATTGCCTTTTGCAGCCTGAAGGGGCAGGAAAAAACTTTTATCTCCCCGTGATAAGCATGGGCATAGGTTTCTCTGGACTTGGGCTTTATTCCTATGAATTAAAATGAATTAGCCAGTCTACGTAGACAACCTGAAATCAATTAGACCCAGACACAGGAGCAAGCAGTGCACAGCGAAAGCATCACCAGGCTAAAGAATTCCAGGCAGCCAATTATAATAGTGTAATGAACTGTAGCACAAGTTGTTGGAGAAGTAGAACTTTTTTATTGGGAAAACAGCTTCTTTTGTTTGAGCTGTGGTGACTAATTGGGATGAGGCAAACACTGAGGTTGTGATGTTTTTGGTTCCAAACTCATCTATGATCTTTGTTGCATGTCAGATAAATTTCCTTTTGGGGATGAATGTGAGATAAATTGGACAGTCACGATGAGCGAACAGACATAGGGTCCAAACCTGTAGCTCATACTTGTGTCATATGAAGGATGTTAAGTGACTGATGTGTACCTGCCACACTTTAAAGGGATAGTTTGGGTATTCCGAAGTGGGGTTGCATAAGGTACAGAATCAGAATCAGAATCAGAATCAAAAATACTTAATTGAGGGGGAAATTTGTCACATAGCCAAATAAAAACACCTAAAAGACCTCAATAAAAGTCAAGTCAATATCAGTTTAATGGCCAAAATCCACTAGACTCAGCCATGACATGTTCGGGTTGCACTGTGGCTGCCAGAACTAGTCACGCCAGATCTAGACAATTCTTGTGGCACCAGTAGTGCCATAGCTGGTCTATCTGCATCAAGCAGCAAAGAGTAGATCGCATTGGCAGGAAGGCAGACACAGACGCTGCAGAATCCGGTCAATATTCTAAATAAAACACCCAGTGCAGACCCATATAATACAACATTTTTCACCACCACTGACATGTGTGCTGCATTTCATGGGTTTTTGGCAGAAAAATATGTCACAATAGTGTCTAAATAAAGAACTGTTAATAAAGGGCCAGATTCCAACTAACTGAATGAGAACAGGCTGTGATGTGTGTAGGAGTAACTACGGCAACAGTGGCTGCGATAAATGCAAAAATATTGATTCTTTCCTGTTTGAGGTTTAAAGGCTGTGGTTTATTTTTCGTCATGTGATTGTAGGTAAATTCCAAGCTAGAACTTAGCTCTTTTTCTTTAGTGCTGTACAGGACACTAACCATGATCTCTGCCATCTGTATGTCCTCTGTCCCCTTGTTTGAATCTTCTTTTGGAATATTTGGTGGATGTGCTTCTGCCAGTGTTGGAGGTCATGTACTGTTGATGGAAGTAGTGATCGATAAAGGGTTTCAATAAAGACCACATATTCTTTTTTTCACTCTTGGGCTTCTAAGTAGGTTAATTCGGCCCTGTCCTAGTTTTTATTATAAGCCCATATAATACTGACATAGCATCAGTTAGTTAAAGCTGCAGTCGGGAATTTTTATTACAATATTCTTTATATATATATATATAATATATATATTATCTTTCATCTGTGGAAAAAACCGGTTCCTCTGACTTAATCCTAGTGCTCCAAATGGTATTTGCACGAATCTACCAGGCCTGAATGAAAACAACCAATCAGAGCCAAGAAAGATAGTTGATTGTTAAGTCTCATTTCCAGGGCATCAAATACAGACACTTTGGAACCCTGGGAATGAGACTCAACTATCTTAAAGCCTCCAACCCAAAGTAACTTTATATTTTTCTTGGCTCTGATTGGATCCAGAGGGACCTGATTTTTTCACAGATTATCTGAAGAAAATTTCACCAAATATGACAAAAAGTTATTTTTATACAAATTACCTGCTGCAGCTTTAAATATATATTTGTAAAGCTGTAAAATGGACAAAGCTGACAGATGTTTCGCAGAGAGATAGAAGCTGACCTAACTTAATCCAACATTCATATCATCATCACACTCTAAGATAACATACCTGTTACTTTAGTGGCATGTTGCTTTCAACTCTGCCTTACGGCCTTAACTAGAGTCGGTCTAAGAGTCGGCTTAGACCATCAGGTTCATGACTTATGGAAGTTCTGGAAATGAATAAGTAATGCCATTTAAACAGCAGGTGTAAGTGTAACAGCAGCAGTACAACCTCCAGTCCTCTGCTGTTGGCCACTGAGCAGCTCGCCTCGGGCAGTCGGAGGCCCTTTTTCTCTGGGCCACCTTGACATCTTGCTGGAAGTTGTTAAAGCAGGAAGGAACATTTCTTCTTCAGCACACACACATATGTATACAGCATTACAGCTCTCCAGAGCTTAATACCACAACACCTGACACACTCCCTCGTGTTGTTGTTCCTACCACAAGAACTCCTGACTTCCCACATGTCCAAACCTATCTTGGGTTGGCCCATACAAAATTTGCTTCACCCTCCAGTCTTTTCTTGCCTTTCCTGGCTTTTCTACTTATTTATTTATCACTGCTCTAGAGCTCCGATATCAAATGGACTCTCTGTTCACTGCAGCAAGACAGATGGCTCTGAGAGATAAAGCCAATTACTGTTGGCTGTCTGTTAAAGCAGCAACTGCAGAGACATAGCAGTGAAGAGGAGCTCCAGGGAATGTAATAGAAATCCTGGCTCTCTTTTAATGAAAAATTGCACGGTGAATAGAGCTCACATTACCTACTGCAGCAGTTAGTTATGTCTCTATGTGCTGAAATTACATGTGTACCCCATTCAGATGCTGATAGCTCAATCATTAATAACATTTCTGTAGCACTCCTCTAGCTTTTTACGGCTGCCTGTGTGTCTTTGAAAGAGATATCAGCCCAGGCTATTACAGAGGAAGACCTCTTCATCTTAATACAGTAATTAACCTGCAGGTCTTAATTGTTTTTTCTTTCTTTGTTAAGGATGATCCCGGCCTCCAGCAAAGCTTTCTTGGTGACAAATCTGGTGTCGGGGACCCGCTATGATCTGTGTGTGCTGGCTGCCTGGGATGACACCGCCACCACTCTCACGGCCACCAATGTTGTGGGCTGCACCCATTTCTTCACCCAGGACGACTACCCTCAGTGCCAGTCTCTGCCCAGCCAGCTGCTGGGGGGCACCATGATCCTGGTGGTGGGGGGCATCATAGTGGCCACTCTGCTCGTGTTCATCGTCATCCTCATGGTGCGCTACAAGGCTGCAGACACTGAACCCCCGGTGGGGAAGCTGACCAGCGTCAGCGACACACATTCTCAGACCAACGGGGGTCGACTCGGGCAAAATGGACTTCTTATGCCCCAGTCACAGTCTCAGCCTCAGCCTGAGCCAAAGGTCAAGGCCAAAGTGACTCTGCAGGACGAGGTGGTGGAGTTCAAGTGTGGCTCCCTCCAGAGCAGCCTCACCTCTTCCTCCTCTTCCTCGGGCTCCATGGCTGGTGGCTCGTACAGCCCCAACAGCACACTTGCCAACATTTGGAGGTCAGCTCCCTCCAAGCCCCGATCCAACCTAGACCACCTACTTGGGGCCTTCACCTCACTGGAGCTACGGGGGACGCAGGGCTGTGACCCGGGGGCCTCCAGTAGCGCAGCAGCAAAACCCCACACAGACAGGGAGCCGCTTCTAGGCCGGACGCTGGACTCCAGACTCAGCCGGCTCCTCATGCTACCTCTGGACTCTAAGCCAAAAAGGAGCCAGTCCTTCGACATGGGAGATATGACAGGTGCTGGAGCGGCTCAGCTGTGTAACAAACCACGCAGGATCAGCAGTATCTGGACTAAGAGGAGCCTGTCTGTGAATGGCATGCTGCTGCAGTGCGAGGAGGAGGGGGACACGGGAGGGAGCAAGGGGACAATAGACAGTGCTGACTGGGTGATGGAGAGTACTGTCTAGGGAAGATGGAGGACCGTCTCACTGTCAAACACTGCCCAAATGGACGGCTGAAAACCATGCCAAGACAGACCTGCTGGTCTAAGAGCCTTTGTCCTGCATGAAGCACACTCATTTTCATCCCTTCCACTCCTCAAGTGAGACAGGACGAGGGGTTTTCACAGTCATAGCCAAATACAAACTCTAGGAGTAAGACCTTTTGCCTCACCCGTTGTACAGAGATGGATTAAAATGGCTGATCAGCTGAAGGGAAATGACAAAGCAGTGCTGTCTGTTTCAGAAATGTCCATGGACTGCTATTATACCGTACAAATTTAAAGTATGTAATGAAATTTTATATTTTTTATTTTGCTGGTCAAACACAAATGATCCATTACTGGTCTCTGCCTTGCACAGAAGCAGGGTGTGACCAGCAGTTACACTACAAAATCTTCTATTGTAAATTCATTCATTTCAGTTACCTACTGATGCAGTTTAACCTTCTCTGACTGAATGGTGCAGTATATATACGTAGATGTGATGCTTTGATTCATTAAGATTTAAGAAAAAGATTTATTGACAAAGTTGTATGTGAATATATTTACTTTCTATACAGAGTGTATATTTGAGAGGGTCAATAATTCTGTACGCTAATCATATCAAATCTTATGTGACTGCATAGATTATAAAACCCATCATCTCCTAAATGGTGGCTATACTGTTTGTGAAGACGACTCAGTTACTTGTTTGAAAAATGCCAAATTAATGAGGAGGGAACTGATGCGATGGATAGGATGTTCAAATACAATTAGGCCTGTTTAGTTTGTGTACATTAGATTTGTTATGTCCAGTAGCAAAATTAATGTTTTCAGAGGTTTTAATGTTATTAATTTAAAACAATCTTTCTCCCTTTTTGTTACAGCACCCAAAAAACAAACATTTCTCCAACTTCACTGAAACTACACATTGATGGTGATATTGGATGCTATGGAGGATAATTCAAATTTTATGACAACTAAATTCTTGTTTTATCTGTCAGCAATAATAACACTCTACTCACCAAAGTCAATGACTTTGAGATCAGGAAACATGGCCACATTGCTCTTACGAAGGTCAACAGGGCAATAAACATAAGCAGTCAGACCCAAGTGCAACCTCTGTGACTGTAACAAAAGTAACAAAACCTGCAGTTCCTCTAACAGCCACTTGAGGC
This sequence comes from Dicentrarchus labrax, assembly GCF_905237075.1. Taxonomy (NCBI): domain Eukaryota; kingdom Metazoa; phylum Chordata; class Actinopteri; family Moronidae; genus Dicentrarchus; species Dicentrarchus labrax. The sequence continues at coordinate 244,076 of NW_026136708.1, forward strand.
TGGCTCCAGAAGTGAGTCAATCTCCATAAGGTCCCATACTAAAATGTCCAATTTACAGCAGAAATTTACAGGCTGGTCATGTTGATGATAACTGTACTGGGATTAATTTTTATACAACTCACCTCTGTAAATTGTATCAAGGTTTAAAGTTATGCAATAGGGGCGTGGCAGCAGAGGGACAGGTGGGTGTTTTCAGTAACCAGGCTTCATTCAGCCTCAGCTCCACCCACTTTCCATTTTTGCCTGTTTGTGGGTTTGCTGGGAGCCAGCAGAGTTAAAACTGCCAAGATGGCGACGGCCAGACCCGACCAAACTGAGCTTCACAACAGCTCTTCAGAAACCTATGGGGGACTACATCCATTTTTAATTATACAGACCACACAGACAGGTTGGAAGCAAAGCAATATTTTATCCAGATTATTTAAATCAAGAGTTACCAGGGACTAGGACTAGTACTGGGCCCCAGAACATTTGCTATCAGGCTGCAAGGAGTAATAATTATGTATAGCCTATGTATCATGACTGTTTTAATTACCTTGATCTTGGGTTAGTCTGTGCTGCAGATTTCCTCAGCAAGCCCAGTCACTCAACCAGCGACAGTATACTAATTCTAAACCAGAATAGGCCATCTATATGTGACATATCATTAATCCTCTCAGATTATTTATAAAGGTCCACAACATACCCCTCTCTCTTGCCATGTTTCCTTCGGACTCAGTTATCCCTTTACACACTAAATTCAGTTTTAGGAATCTATCTTTAAAATATAAAGGTCCACTTAATAAGTCAACTCATTTTGTCTATCAAGGTTGAAGTTACTTCATGTACTTACTACATCTTTCAAGAAGTCCCAGAACACGTCACATTTTGGAGCGAAATTCCTCCGTGTTCTCCTCATACATTGGTCAGTGTCAAAGGATTCCTACAGATGGTATTAAACCATCTGGGGGAGATATTGGTTTGATATGGGTTTAATAAGTAAAGCTAATGAATCTATTTAATGAAAGTTCATTGTCCAGAAAGTTCTATTAAACAACATGTTGTTGTTTGCTTTTATCGTCAGGTGTTGCATGTTTCTGCCGAACTGACCTAGTCCAGTGTATACACTCATACTGTCATCTCTCACATGTTGTCTGAATGACTTTTTTGTGATATTTCTGATATGACTGCGTGTGTACAGTGTCTCTGTATATTGGATTTTTTTTGTACCATACTCCAGTCGGAATATATGTGGCAGTTGGACTTTACAGTAGAGGAGGTGTGGGGCAGCAGCTTCACTGTTTTGTTTGAGTGCAACTGTACACATTTCTTACCTGGAGTTGTAAATTGTGTTTGTGTGGTCAATTTGTTGTTTTTGCTACTAAGATAAAACAAAAATCTCTTGAGACAGCCATGTCATGTCAGAACATTTTCTTTATCTCTGCAGCAGTTGGGTTATATGGGAACTTAAAATAACACAAACTATGTATTAAATACACAAATACGCAAGGCTAACTGATGCACATGGGGAGTGAAGGCTGGCCTGTGTGGTCCGATCCAACAGACGAGCTACAGTAGCTCAGACTGCTGAAACAGTAATGTTGGTTCTGATAGAAAGGTGTCAGAACACACAGTGCATCACAGTTTGTTTGGTCTGGGGCTGCATAACATTATGACCTCAAGGGTGCCCAGGTCAGAATGCTATGGCTGATCAGTGTATATAGCAAGCCGCAATGTGGGGGTTCAAGCCTTTTTCACTCACCAGAAGGAAGCAGCTCATTCGGCCAAATTTAAGTTGTGAACAGCAACAAGCAGGTTTTAGGCTCCACAGAATCAAACAAGGTCCCATCAGCAAGGTGACTTCTGTTTAAAGGAGTGAGACCAATCCCTCAACCCGGTCTCACTTCCAAGTCATCAAATACTGCAAACTGGGTCAGTGGGACCCCGCTTCAAAATATGATGCTGTAGGTATCCCTCTAGTGTAATTTCTGGACGCACCCGTCTTGCCCTTGAGGCAATGCCCATCAAACCCCACAGAACAAAAGTACTATACAGAATGAAGAATATGGTTCCTTTGAAACTGCTCACAACAAGGTATATGAATTATCATGAGTAACCAGGACATGATTTTTGGAAACTGACACTGCTGTTGCGTTTTTCAAATGTATTTTTTTGGTACTTGAGTGCCATCAGCCCCCATTATATTGGAGTGAATGCAGACATCTCTTTGGCTGGTATCTCCAAAACTCAGAAATTCACACCATAACAATCTAGATGGATAAATCACAGTCTACAGGTAAGCGGTAGAATATGTCCCTTCAAGCTGGATTCATAGTCCTGTGTGAGATTATGAGCTAGTGCACGCCCTTAGCTGCTGTAGCCTTTAAATGTATTGAGTCATATTACATAATGCTACCTTTTAATTTCATATGTAATTTAAGCTATTCATTCATTCTGATCACAGAGATTTTGTCAGTGTATGTTACGTTAAGCTTTTGCAGAGATTACCTGAAATAATAAATGGGATTTGGGTGTTGAATAATACTGTATGACAAAAAGAACCTGAGAGACACGCAGGCAGTACCTGCTTGCGTTCATTTAGCTTATTGCTACGAGCCCATGCTAATAACTGAAGGCACCTCAGTTGAGTCTACATGACATTACCAACTCTCTTCTGTCATCTGGTCTGTGGTAGCAGGAATATAAGAGAGCTATTTTAAGAGATTTTAGAAAAAAATAAAAACGTCCCGACCATCCCCAGTGGAAATTATGCTGCTGTGGCAGGTAACAGATCCAAAGGTGTCTCTATAGGACCTTGTATGGAGTGCTGACAGGGAGATAGGTCAAAGGATTATGGCTGATTTCAAGCCAGAATCTACCTTAAAACACTAACACAATGGTCAAAACAAAAGTAAAGTGCTGCTGCTTTTTGTCTTATCAGCAGAGGGGTTATAATGTTAAAGTTCCACCTCAGGATAACACTATAGATCAGGTCATTATTCTTCCACAAAAATATCCACAGTTAATTTCATGACAAGCTGCCTGCGGATATTTTAGCTGGATATCATCTTAATAAGGCTCATAATTAACGAAGGATCACGGGCGCGGTACTAGAGAAAATGTCATGTTATGACCAAATGGGTATTAAAGGACCATATCAGTGGTTTTGCATGTTCTAAGCCAAATAACTACCTGCTTATATCATTCCATTCGTGCCAGTCATTTTCTTAAAGTATGCATGGAAATGTACATGGGAATGGCTATTTTCTGCTCATATCCTACACCATAACCTTTGGAGGGACATTAAGGCACTCTTCATTAATACTATTGTGTGTATGTATATTCATATTCCCGAATATTGGAGTAAAACATGAGAGTAGCAGATATGTTGTGCTGATAAACAAATATTGTATATTTTTCCAGTCAGAAATAGTTTCAAACATTTTCAATATTCCCTTATTTCTATTGTATTGAAAGTGACAAGTGTGTAAAAACAGTATTTGGAGGATTATGGGACAGTAAAGCTCTCCACTGAAAGCCAGACTAATAAAATATTTTACAGCTGAAGAAGCAGTCCTTCCCTCCCAGCAGTCTGAAGCAGGTTACATAGCAGGTTTTACAGACTGTTGCTCCTGAAGGTGTTCACACTCAAATCACATCTTAAACACTATCATATTAGCCATGACCTATGCTGCCCAGCTGGAGAATCTGACAAATTCAAACGTGGCGGAACTTGACGTATCCATTTGTACCCATGCATGGGCACCGCCAGATGGTTAAGCCACGCCCCCAAATCAGCCCCCCAAGACACGAATGACCAACATGTACAAAAATTGGTATGCATGTGTATCATGAGCAAAAAAGTCTCTTGGACCCATAACACAAACGCAACAGGAAGTCGTCCATCTTGAATTTCGTGGTCATTTTCTGCGATGTGCACACGTTGTATTTGAACGAACTCCTCCTAGGGAGTTAAGCAATGTGGCGTGGCGTCCAATTTTGACGATTCACACTGAAAATGGAAGTTGTCATTACTTTAGTGTACATGGTCCAATCAATGAAACTTCACGTTTGATAAGAGTCCCACCCTGATCACGTCTACATGACAATATTCAGATATAGTGAGATCCCCACCTACTGACAACAGGAAGTAAGCGCTGCATGGCGATTTTGATCTAATTTATTTTCATGTTGTGGTCCACATGTGTTACGCCGGCATGTGACGCAGCTGCAGCACACCCCGGGTTGCGTGGAGTGCGAGTGCATCGCTGTTTGCAGCTTTAATTATTATTATTGTTATTATTATTATTATTATTATTATTATTATGACCAAGTAAAATAGTCCTTCAAGGTTTCTGTGGTGAGTGTTTGCTTTGAAAGACAAAATATTGCGCAGTAATATTCACTGGTAAATACGTTCACATGGCATTTGTGTCCTCAGACAGACCTCTACACAGAGTGTTGATCTCTGGTATCATTGAGAAGCAGGGCCACCAGATTCTACAGTAATTGGTGGGAGAATCAAACAAACCCTTTCCATAGAAATCAGGACCCCATATAGTTCTGCAGTGCTCACTTTATATTTAAAAGCGTGCCAAACTGCTTGTGGAGCCAGCTTATTCTGACATTTAATTCAATTGGTCAGAACAGAAGAGTGTAATTACTGGGGATAAAAGGGACGTGGTCACAGCTGAAACACGTTGCTGACCACCCACCAAATGCAAATTCAATCAAAGGCTTAGCCAGAAGTGATCAGAGGCTGCAGCTCTTATCAAAGGAATCTTAATAGTCGTGGCAATTTGATCAGTCACACTAGAATATGAAATACGCACAGCCATGTTCTGCTTCAGTGTGAGATCCAGTGGGGGAAACAAATAAACCCGAGCGCTGTGGGAGGTGTCGACAATAAGGCAGATGTACTGTGTGCGTGTAGAGAGCTGTGACTCAGCAGGGTTTGCTGTGTAATAGATTACACGTGATCAGATTACACATTACTGCAACTACCTCTCATTAAAAAAAATGAAGCCCCAAGCACAGATAGGAAGTCCTGTGTCTCTGTTAACAGCAGGGCTGCAGTCCAATAGTCAAACAATGTCCTATGTCTTTTCCTAAACACTTTTCCTTGAACTGCGTGGAAATCATCATGTGTCTCCAATATCAAGTGTTCTGACTGCACTTACACTAGGCTTTTTTTTAAACCAACTTTATGTATGACACATGAAAGAAAAGTGCCAGTGACAAACTCACTGCTATAAAATTCCAGAAAGGTTTCATGTCCAAAACAGAATCACACCTCCTGAGAAAGGATGTTTTATAATTTATACAGTGTACATTTAAACATCAGTTACACATAGGAAGTAACAACAAAATAGACATTGTTGAAAATAACAAACAGGATTGAAATAATAAGAAACTTGAGCCATAACTGCATAGATTGGTATGAGACTTCTAGATGGATTTCCATTTTTTATTTTTATTTTTGATGGTGTCATGAGGATAAAATAGGTGTTGTGTTGTTTCTATGTTTACATGGGTCTGCTATAGTATAACTACAATGGTACCTCGCTTTAAATGGTGATGGCATAAGGAATGTGGGACTGCATTATCTCCTTTGCTTTAGTAAAGGATGGTCCAGTGTATTCTCTGCTAAACGATATAAGAAATGAAGCATTGAGCACCTTTCCTTTAGAGAATTCAAACAGCTCTTATCATGGCTGCCACTGAAATACTTCCATTTCCCTCAGTTAGGAACCTTCCGAAGCAAAAGACTTCAACCAGACTCTAGATCAGCATTGATGAGAAATAAACCTTTGCTATTACTAACCAATGTTGGTACAAATTTACAACAGTAAGTGGCCTAGTTGTTCCATTTAGTTAGATGTAATCTGAACCTTTTCAACTGTGAAGGCCAACTGTTGTAAAATTGATCATGCTATATAAATTAAATGTCTACCATAAGACATTAGCTTAAAATCATGTGTGATCTACTGTAGACATACTGTGATATTTTGCACATTCCTGCACAAACTGTACAGCTTCCATATTGTACATTATTATTGTCAGTTTTCTATTTTTCTATTTATGCTTCATGACTTGCAGTACTTGTTTTCATTTTTATTTATATTTTTCTTGTTCTGTGTTATGCAGTAATACAGCAAGGAAAGATTCCTTGTGAAAACCTATTTGGCAATAAACCTGATTCTGAATGAACTATTTCATCAGAAACTGTCCAGATGTAATTAACACCGTGCTGAGATGTGATCACAGTGCAAGTGAGCCAGACGTGATGATCCAGATGTGATGGCAATGTGTATATTTAAACATTGTGTTTTTCCTTATTTAGAGAAGTTATCTTGATACCAGGTGGTCATTAACATTTGACTCATGTGCTTCTAGTAATTTAATCCCCTTTAGTTCATGTTTTATTCCTCCAGTTGTCTGCTTTGTCACATCCAACTTCTGTAAGTTGTGCTTACTTTTTGAGAGATTGTCTTATTTTGGGGCTTGTCCCACTAGCTGTTTTTCATTATGGGACATTGATACATTGCATATGCCATATATACAAATAAAATTGACATGGCTTCACTATAAAATAAAACTCTAAGGAAGGTCTGATGCTGCGATAATAAAAGGAGGTAATTTACTGGATAGTTTTTGAATCTTTGTTACAGTTTAACATCTGTCTTTAGTAACCCCAATAACCTCAGAAACATGTTGTGATGTGTAAAACTGCAGCAGACTGATAGAGCGGTTGTGTTTTGAGATTGTGTTCCAGCTCTGTACATTTGTCATTGTGTTTCCTCTTGTTTGGAGGACATTTAGGCATCTATAGTACAGCGCAAGTCGAAAATCAGTGGATCACTACTGCCCCAGTGTGGCCAAAGATGATTATTACACAGTACTAATGCATAAATGCAATGCATACATGTAATAATGATAATAATAATAATAATAATAATTATAAACTTTATTTCTATAGTGCCTCTCAAAACGAGAGTTACAAGGTGCTAAGATAGCATGTAAAATTAAATTAAACAGAAATGTTAATGATCGAACATAGAGAGATAAAACAAAGTATAAAAGAACAATAAATAAAAAACATTATAGAATATCATATAAATGTCATTCTGTACAAGTGTGAGGCTCTGTGATACTGAGGACGAGTTTGTTCCACAGCTTTGGAGCTAAAACAGAGAAAGCATTGTCCCAAATGATGCTAACTTAAAACAAAGGGTTGTTTGGTATTTCATTCTACAATCTAAGAGGTCTCGGAGCAGCGTAAGGGGTTTAAAGTTCTGAGACGTACTGTGGAGAGATCATGCAGCAGTACCCTCCATAGCCTTTGTGCTGACACATAAAATAATGAAAGACGACACCGTAACAGAGAAATTGCCTCATGAAGAGAATTTGTTTTACTGTTATCTTTTCCATTTTTAGCAAAACCACTGTCATGTAAATAGGGCCTTAGAGGGTCTGCTATCCCAGGTCCTTTTAAAAAACGCTGTTGTAGATTTAAGTCTGGAAAAAGAAAAAAGAAAACAGGCTCATACAATAAAACAAATAACATGTCTTATACAAAGACAAAGACAGTCTAGTTGAAACCTCATCCTGTCCAAGGCTTCCGAAGAACTTGTCCCACAGTGTATGAGCCCCTACTGCATTGTTGAGCACAGAGGTCCTGTGGATTACAGAGCTGTACTCGAGGACACAGGACAGGATCTGCAGGTGGTTAGTGTGTGCGACTTGAAGGATGTGGTGAAGTCCATTCTTTAGGGCACAAGAGAGGTGGTGAACTACATACCCACTCTGATCTTCCTCAACTTAGTGCAGAACTCACTTTAGCTTTACATTGTCAGCCAGAAACTCTGGGCCTCTCTAAGGCCCTTTGGAGGTGTCTTTACTGTCTTTTGTTTCTGGCTGACTGTGATTTTGAGCATTCTGAAACTGAAACTTAGTTCGAGGTAATATTTAAGAAGGTTACCTGCATCAGGACAGATCTTAGTGCCATTTGTGGAAGAGTTGTGCTTGCCTAACGATTACCTGCTGCCTGCAGGCTTTATTTTGTCTATTGGTTTATTTTCATTGAAATCCTAAATATCAATTTTCTTTACTGTGAAGGTACTTGTTCGATGTGTTTCTCAGGTAAATATTTAGTTTTGTAGTTTTGGCTTGGAATTGGTTTTCAGGCTCCTTCGCCATTAGCTGAGATCTGAGGAATCCATAAAACCATAGCTAATCTTAACAGTTGCTTACTCATTATCACAGACTTTATTGAAACAAATGCTTCCACTGGGTGTAAAGGAGGGAGAGAGAGTTGTCTTCCAGCTGCCCAAATTTGCTTCCTGAAAAGCAAGTTTTTGTCAGAAAAGTATGTTTTTGTCAGAAAAGTATAATTTTCACATTCAAATCTTTACAAAGTAATCTCCTCTTTCTACCTCATTATAAATTCTTTAGAATCTCTGAATATGCTAATGTTGTTGATTTCTAAAGTGTTCCTGCTGGACACAAGATGTCTCCTACTTCACTGTAAAGTCCATTCTCAGTGGATGTGCACTGGTGGCTTCAAGTTTCTACATCACACTGTACAAGTTACATACTGGACCAGGAACTTTTTCTGATATCACAAATCATACTTAAAATCAGATTTTGAATTAGCGCAGAGAAACTTTCCACTTTCAGCAGATGAATGCGAAAACATTCTTCTACAGTCGAACTAATGAAATAAAGCTTAAATTGTACTTATACGAGTAATGTGCTCAATTAATTTCCACCACTGCACCCCTTCTGGGAAGGATCAAAAAAGGTAATCTCTTCCTCTTTGCCTTTATATGATATATATTTATATATAATAGCAAAAACGAAGCTCAGTATTTTATCTCACCTTCAGATGTACTGAAGCCTGCTGAAAACTCTTATCATGCATGAACCTTGAAGCTGCCTTTGAGACTAGCTAAACAAGTTTTACTGCTGCCTAAACTCCTTCAAACCAGTGGTGGGGCTTCCATGGCACCCGCCCCCCCGTAATCTGATTGGCCACCCCGTGTGCCCCCCCCAATGGTCATTGACTCAGGGTAATGTCAATCATTGCGCTAAAGCTCTTTATGGATGCTGCATGTTAAAACGGAAGCAAAGCCAAAACCTTGTGTGACTAGACTGTGTTAAGAACTCATGAAGGCTTTTATTTTGGAAAAAATACAAAGGAAGTGGCTCTGTGGCTGCGCTAATGAACTCGTGTAACTTTACCAGTCACAGACTTTTTTGCAACGTGATGCTCCTAGGTAAGAACAGAACTCTACAGGTTCTTTAAGACTGTCACAACAATGTTTTGCCAACTTCTGTTCCATTTGGGTCTAATTTGGTTCAATTTGCATGGGAAACTGTTCTTGTGTGTTTTACTTTAGTTAGCTCTCCATCTGGATAAACGTAAACATCTCTCCACTGTTTCAGTAACGTTAGCAATTACTAATTGCATACAACGGATGGTAATTGCCAATTAGCGTCCGTTGTATGCAGTGACGGCTGGTGGAGATTTTGGGTGGGTGGGCAAACAAATGCATTACACTCATCAATAGTGATGGGAATTGATAAGAATTTAACAATTCCAATTCCAATATCGATACTGCTTATCGATCCGATTCCTTATCGATTCTCTTATCGATTCTCATTGGGTGAGGGAATAAGTACAAATTTGTTGTTTGTATTAACTCACTTTAATATCTGATCAGAGGACACAGCACAGAGTATACACAAATTATGTGTAGCAACCTCAGAACAAACCTAAAAGTAGGTGAGCTACTTCTCAAAGTAAAGTCATCATCATCTAAATTTGATGGACAATGACAATGGAGATTATTCGTATAATAAAAGTTTACACAATGAAATGGCGCTCACATTAACTAAGTAGACAGGGGCCTGTCCTGCCTGGAGAGTTTAAAGTTACCTTCGGCATTAATAACAGATGGCGTCCCATTAGCTCCGCTGCTGCTTGACTCACTTGTGTCGCTAAGTAGTAGTGTATCAAACACGCGACAGTCCTGCAAATGAATTGATGCTGTGTGGCCAAATGTTTCTGCATATTGGAGGTAGATCCCCCTTTGATGGAATGGAAACTTTAGAAGTGTTGCAAGTGACCGTATTGTCGTCTTTTCACATGAAATATAACCAAACTTTGGAGCGCTTCTGCCTCGATGCCATGTTCGCTGCGTTCTGAACCAAAACAACGCAGCGCGTGTGTGACGTCATGATGCATTTGCAACGAGCAGAACCGATAAGCGGAATAGTTAAGCAGGCATGCTAACGGTTCCGAGAAGAAGAACCGGTTCTCGATACACTTGCGTTCAGCCAGTCCGTTTGCTGAAACCACGTAACACATAACTATGATTTTGTCGTTTGTCCTTTTGTGTTATTTGAACATCATTTGGATGATGTGTTCCCAATCTCTGTACTTCCAATTTTTCCACCAAAGACTTTAAAGAAAATTGATTAGAAAGTAAATAATCCACCTCGTTCATGTTCATGCTAACGCCCGCCATACTACGAACTAGCCTCATTGTACTGTAGCTACTGCGTTGTGATTGGTCGAAGGTCAGCCTTTGAGCTGAATGAAATTAGCCCAAATGGGCAGCATATGAAGGGGGCGTGTCAGGACACCTGTCAATCAAACGTCAATGGAAGATTACGCTACTGAGCTTGGGCTGAATAGATTTCACAGGAAAAAACCCAAGATATATCATATATCCTGGGTTGTTTCTGTCACTTTTTGGTGCTCTTGCTGCTCTAGGTTCTACCAAAATTCAAAACAATATGTTCTAAGGTTTTTAATAATAGTTTTTCATCTTTACTGTAAAAGATAGGGGGGGCTTAGCCCTGTTAGCCCATATATACCAGCCGTCCCTGGTTGTATGTTTCGCGTTTTGTGACATGAATTAACAGTCAACAACAGAGTATCATATCATTGTTGCCACTGTGATGTTGCTACAGTACAAATAACATGTTGCTATTCATTGTGTTTGTGGACATGTTTTGAATGTAGACTACAGTATGAAACGGAGGCAGGGAGATATCTCCAATTTCTTCGCAAAGAAGAAAACTAGCAGGGAGAGTGCAGGTGACCAGCAGGAGTGTGAGAGTAGGCAAGCTGAATGCAGCCAGGCAGCTAACACAGGCCAACATTTCCAGGGCCAGACCAGCCCTCATGGACCTCCAGGTGAAAATACAGGTATTAGGGAAATGCTGTTCTGCCTGATTTAACAGTTATTCAGTGAATGAAGCAATTTAAATACCTCCTTTTAATCACAGTACTAAAGTGGCACTATGCACTCAAAATTGTGTATTTGTTAAATATTTTAAATTCATGCTATATATTATTAAAAATAAAATTAAATCATGTATGTTCAATTAAAAATATGGTGTAACTTAACTTGTCTACTCTTCCATCATGATTGACAGCCAATACAATGTTATGTGATTCAGATTTTAATAAATTTTATTTCTTTTTTGTGATTTACCGTCAGCAATACAAGCTAGCAGCTAACTTTAGTAACAATATCTAGCTAATCTTAGGCTAACGTTAACGGTAGCATTAGCTAATAATTTTCCACCGGAGCTTTAGCTGGCTAACGTTGCGTTCTCTCTCCTGCTGTGTTCAATGACTCAATTCATCAAGCTGTAGCTAACGTTAGCTAAGCCTATGTCAACAGAGCTCCTGGGTAACTTAGATATACCAGAAAATATTAAAACACGAGTGAAGTAAACTGCTTGTAAACCAATCAGGTAATGGTATTTCCCCCCGACCTTCCCAGAGAAAGAACGATGCAAGGCCCTTCGCGCAATATTTCCATCACTCGCCCCCTTCTGCACGCGCACCTTCACAGTTCCCTGAATCTCTGGTACCTACCCCCCCCTTAAACATTTTCTCATTGAATCTACACGATTCACATAGGTCACCTATTTTGGTTTCAAAACGGCGAATTTCGCCGAAAGGTGAGCGATTTTCATGTATGACAAAAGGTTTAGATGTTTTAATGTTAAAAAATTATTTTTCTCATACTGCCTATAGCTGAGCACCTCTTTTCAGCCTCTGTCTGAATCGATCGGTTTTAGCTCCTGTCTCTTTAAGAAAAGAAAAGCCCAGACTGCTCTGATTGGTCGGCATTGTGACGCGGATGACGCAGATGACGCTCCGGGCCCTCCCGTTTCCGCAACAGCGTTGCCAGTTAGCTCTATAGACATATGTACATAGACGCCGCATCGACTGCTGCCGCCCACTAGAGCGGCGTGCCTTCAGGGCAGCCATCTTGGAACAGGGCTAGCAGAGGCAGCGGTGCATCAACCTACGAAGGAAAGAGGAACTCCTCAATCTCAAAGTAGAATTATTCGCTGAATTTTGGACCCATTTCCAAACATATTGATTTGTTATGCTATGTTAAGCTATGATACAGGGTGCTTGGATATTTTAAAAATGCTGGTTTTACTACCCAAATATAAATTCTACTTAATGTTATCAGCAGACGAGCTTCTGACAGAAGATTTGTGAATGAAAAGATGCCGGATTTCAATACGATATATATCTGATATTCAAAAAGGGTAGAGACAGCAGATCCTATGTCTACAATTGTAAAATACAAGCTGATGCATTTAATTTAGCAATTACAGACACATATGCTCTATGCTCATACAACAATTACCTGTAATGGACTCAGTGCAGAGTTAGTATGTAGCATAATATAACAAATAAATGTTCATGCATACAATTATATTATTTAATCAAAATAAAAAAAATACAATAAAAAACAAATGATATGACAAAAAATATTTTACGACATACATCTTGACAGGACAAAAAACAGCAATATATACAATATATACAAAACAAATATATAAAGAATAATCAAATTAAAAACAAATTAAATAACAAACTTGTCAAACATATTAAGACACCAAAAACACAAAAATTCGCCCTTGTCCAGCTCCTCCCAGCCGACACAAATGGTGTGAAACCACTTGTCACACTTGTTGCACTGGACCCACGGCGCCAATCCCTCCGAGCAGACACTCGGAGGGTCAGGTTCCCTGCACTGGCCACACAGATCTTCCATTGTCGTTCTGGTGGTGTGACCTACTCATAGAAAAAATATATTTAAGAACATGTTTTGAATATCATGGGATGGCACACAAAGACTGTTAATGTTAAATACAATACCAGTGGATGCCGTGGGTCCAGCAGACGGCTGGGAGGAGCTGGACAATGGCGCAGCTGTCTGTCTGCAGGTTGTATAAACAAGATGACATGTGTTGTTTACTCATCATCATCCCTAATATCCCCAACATCTTAGGACATTGCTTGTTTTTATAGATGATATAAAGCATTTACATTGGGAGGGAGAGGAAGGCTGATGGCTCTAAAAGAAAAATCATATTTTAGTATTACAACAAAATTATTTCCCAAAGCTGTATTAAAATTGCAGAGGAAATAATAAAAAAAAACATGTGCTTTACCATCCAGTAGCCAGCCAGGAGCAGGCAGGCTAGGTGGGGATGTTCCGCTGGGGGCAGGCAGCCGGTGACCGCGGGAGGCATTAGAGGGGGCCGAGCGGGTTGAGGGACCGGCGATGGAAAGGCCGGAGCTGGAGGCCGAGGCAGCCCTGGGGGATGCTGTTCTCCTGCGGCTGGGACGGGAGCTGCCAGGCAGGGTAGAGGAAGTGGCTGTCGGGCCGTTTTTTCAGCCCGCCGCGGCTCTCTGGCCAGAGCTTGGGCCTCCCGCCTTGCAGCGCGGTCCTCAGCCTCCTCGATGGCGTCAGACATCTCCTGAGCCGTCAGTATCCTGGCCTTGGTGGTATTCCTCCTGACCTTGCCGGTGTTATAACGCACCTCGGGCAGGAGGTGGGCCAGGTCTACTGAAATCCTGCCTGATGTTACCACGGGATGGGTACAGTAGGGATTGGGTGGACTAGGGACAGGGGGTGGACTCTGGTGTAGGGGGGGTGTTGGGATGGGTGGGTAACATCAGGCATGGCACAGGAAGATGCTGATGGGGTTGGCGGAGGTGGCGAGGAGGTCCCACGCCGCGGTCCGATTGGCATGACCCGTGACCAATCAATGGCTTCCGGGTCCAGAGGGTAGAGGCCACACCTCCTGAACCCAGCCACCACAACTCCCCGATCCTTGACCCTCTGATATGGCTCATTACCGACAGATCTCCTGTAATTCCAGAGAAATCTGCCTTTAAGGGTCCAAAGAAACTCATATCCAGAGGCTGCAGGATGTGAGAAGTGTGTGGTGGAAGGCACAGGAGAATGACCTCCTCCCTCTGTGCCACCCGGACCAGCTCTGGATCCAGGTGGGATTTGTGTCCATCAAAAACAAGCAGCAGCAGGCGCTCCTGCGCGGCGAACTTCAGGAAATGCCCGACAAACCACTTCCTGAACAGCTCACTGTCCATGTACCCTGCCGGTGACTTCCCGTAGGGCGCGTCGGGGACCCCCTCCTTGTTATAGGGCCCCCTGGGATATCCCCCATTGTAAATTATGAAAGGGGGGATATCCTCCCCAGCCACGTTGAGGTCCCCTGAGCCTGCCTATAAGCATATTTTGTCCCCCGGGGCACGATGACCTTTCTTCTCGACGAGTCAAGCTGAAACCCCGTCTCATCGCAGTTATAGATTTGACGGGGTTTCTCCCTCAACCCGTGCTCCTCCATGGTGATTCTGAGGAGATTGAAGTAGTCTTCAATTGGCCCCTTCTTTGCACAGGATGCCTTCCCATGGTCAATATTGTCTGGGGTCCGAGAAGTGAAGCGCTGGCCTTGCCTCCTCCGGAAGTTGAGCCACCACGTCTGGCCCAACTTCCCCCTTCTCTCTTCTGGATAGCGCTGATTGAATATGGCCGTCGCAAAAGACTGAACCTGAGGCTTTGTCAGTGGAAACCCATGACTGGCAGAGTAAATGCAGTACTCTACCAGGGAATCTTCATCTGCAGGGGTGAGAAGTGGCCTCTGACCATGCACACAGTCACCCTTCCACTGACTCGGTCATGTTTTTGGGACCCCAAACTGTTTGGCTGCCTGCCCCAGAATCAGCCTGCCTGCTTTCACCCCCTGGATGGCCTGTCCCATGGCCTCCAAGGTCCACTTCCTCATCTTCCCATCTCTGTCACTCTCTCGTCTTCTCTCTCGTCTTCTCTTTCACTTCTTCTCCCTCTGTCTCTCTCTCGTCTTCTCTCTCTCGTCTTCTCTCTCTTTCTCTCTCTCGTCTTCTCTCTCACTTCTTCTCTCTCTGTCTCCCTCACTTCTTCTCTCTGTCTCTCTCTCTTTCTCTCATATTCTCTCTCTCTGTCGCTCTCTCGTCTTCTCTCTCTGTCTCTCTCACTTCTTCTCTCTCTGTCTCTCTCTCATCTTCTCTCTCTTCTTCTCTCTCTGTGTCTCTCTCTGTCGCTCTCTCGTCTTCTCTCTCACTTCTCTCTCTGTCTCTCTCACTTTCTCTCTCTCGTATTCTCTCTCTGTCGCTCTCACTTCTTCTCTGTCTCTCTCTCTGTCTCTCTCTCGTCTTCTCTCTCTGTCGCTCTCTCGTCTTCTCTCTCCGTCTCTCTCTTGTCTTCTCTCTCCGTCTCTCTCTCGTCTTCTCTCTCATTTCTTCTCTCTCCGTCTCTCTCTCGTCTTCTCTCTCTCGTCTTCTCTCTCTGTCTCTCTCTCGTCTTCTCTCTCTGTCACTCTCTCTTCTTCTCTCTCACTTTCTCTCTCTCGTTTTCTCTCTCTGTCTCTCTCTCGTCTTCTCTCTTCTTCTCTCTCTGTCGCTCTCTCGTCTTCTCTCTCACTTCTTCTCTTGTCTTCTCTCTCACTTCTCTGTCTCTCTCTCGTCTTCTCTCTCTCGTCTTCTCTCTCTCGTCTTCTCTCTCTGTCGCTCTCTCGTCTTCTCTCTCACTTCTTCTCTCGTCTTCTCTCTCACTTCTTCTCTCTCTTCTTCTCTCTCTCGTCTTCTCTCTCTCGTCTTCTCTCTCTTGTCTTCTCTCTCTTCTTCTCTCTCTGTCTCTCGTCTTCTCTCTCGTCTTCTCTGTCTTTCTCTCTCTCGTCCGCTCTCTCTTCTTCTCTCTCTCTTTCTCTCTCTCGTCTTCTCTCTCGGTCGCTCTCTCGTCTTCTCTCTCGGTCGCTCGCTCGTCTTCTCTCTCACTTCTTCTCTCTCTGTCTCTCTCTCGTCTTCTCTCTCTTTGTCTCTCTCGTCTTCTCTCTCTTCTTCTCTCTCTTGTCTTCTCTCTCTTCCTCTCTCTCGTCTTCTCTGTCTTTCTCTCTCGTCCGCTCTCTCTCTCTCTCTCTCTCTCAGCCCACCTAGAGCCGAAGGGTCTGTCCGAGGTTTCTGCCTCTTAAAAGAGAAGAGGACCCGCCTCCTCTTTGGTTAAAAACATCCTATTCTAAGGTAACAAAAACACAACAATTCTTATATTCAGGTGATTCTACACTAATGAAAACATACCTATGAATATTATATTCCATTTCTGCCAATAGATCCTCCTAAATGTTACACACTGGAACATACTTGCAACTCATCATAAGCAGACAAGGAGTCATCAACAACTGATGCCCTGTCAGATTGTTTTAATTTGAAGGAATTTGGGGCCAGAAAGGGTGAAACTGGGGACTTTCACTATTTTACAAGAAAAATGTTAAATTAGAGAAAAGTTAGAAAAACTTCTTAGATTTGATATGATCATTTGGAAATAATTTTTGTTGTTTAATGAAGAAAATTATGAAATCGAAACATGTTTGAGTAGTTTACTTACAGGAAGTCAAACTAAATAATAATTTAGTAAAAACAGTTATCCCATGTTTACATTAGTCACAACTGAGTAGGATTGATTTTATGCACATATTGTTTGTCACTTTTGTGATTGTGTTCTTCTGTTTGGTTTCATATGTTCCAAGGTTCTATATAGTTGAGGTCGGTTGGGTGTGGAATACCTTGAACAGGTCTGCTGTAAATCAAATGCTCTTTCCCAGAGTCTTCGGTTAGAATGCCTTTGCAAAAGGAAGTAGTCCAGCAGTGAAAGAGCTGTTGGTGACAGATAAAGTATATCAACACACTGCAACACAATATTATTATAAACAGATGTAATTACACTAGAACTAGAAGTAATTAAAAAAACAAAATGGAATTACTGAAAGGAATGGGTAACCAAATTATAGAGTGAATGCACAGAGGGGATTATGTTGTGAAGTTCTGGATCAGAGAAAGTTTGAGGTTCAGTCTGAAAGGAGAACTTCCATACAGAAACATTGATTATCAGTTTCTTGTGATTTAATTAAAATCTTCTGTTCAGTATTTAAGTTGCTCAGACCAAACAGGACAATGCAATGAACTGCATACAATCCCCAAGAGTCTGTATGGTAAGAAAGTTGATTAACACAAAGCACACATCTTGTTTGAAAGTATGATAAAGGTATAATCTCACTACTGGGTTCAATTATTTTTTCGTTTTATTTTGTTTTATGTTTTGTTTCCCATACTGTACCTTTTTACTAAGACTTTATTTTTCATTGAAATATACTTCCCTTTTACATTATCATAACAATAGAACAATGCTATTCCAATTACACTATTTAAAAAAAATCTATATTTTTGGGGAAAAAAATGAATCAATAAAGATCATAATGTTTAAAATAAAATTATGTGTAATTGGGAATTGAGTATTTTTTGTTGAATAAACAGTGCTTCCTTAAAATCAAGAATAAGTTAAAAAGCCTGAAAACAAAGGTGAACTATGAACTATCTGTCAATATGGGCCTGTTGTTTTGCCAAAATAATGAAGCAATAATACTCATCTTAGGCAAAGCTTGGAAAAAGGCCCCTTACCCCTTCTTAGTTTACATGCTTAGTTTTTCCCAGTTCTTCGTGATTATGTCATTTGCTACCATAGACACTCAATAATTAAGTCAAGATAAGCTTATAATAAGATTATAATGCTGTTTGACATAACTTTGAAATACACCATATACATAAGAAGGTGTGTCCTATAAGGAATGTATCAGTGAAAAACTACTACTGTATCTCTGAATTGTCTCTTTAACCAAATCACACTCATTTAGGCTATTCTATGTGATCTCCTTTTAATAATGAATGCAATATTATTTCTCTTCCACTTGCTGAGTCTTTCCTGAAACTGTTGTTATTTATTAATAAGTTTAATATAAATTAATAATAATAATTAATATAAAAACAGTCATACCAGTTCATCAACACTACATCAAAGAGCTTCACTAATAAAAACAATAAAGGCAAAGGAAGAAAATAATATTCATTTTGCTGACACTTCTTTAGACAAACATCTCACAACACATTTGAACTATTTCTTGTTTGTTACATATTTATGAAACTCCAAATGCCATTCAGCTTCAGTTAGGAATAACTTGATTGCGCTGAGTTAAGAAATGTCGCTTTGTAGATAATAATTTCTACTAATAAAATAAAAAGGTTAACAATAGTGCAGAAGTTGTTGTACTGACGGCTGGTTGTCAATAAAGTTTCCTGGACTGTTTTGATGTTATTACAAAGTGCGCATGCGTGCTGGCTCAGTACTGCAGAGGAGTCCCGCAGCTGTCAAGAGCGCAGGAATGTGAGTCAGTTTAATGAGTGTATGTACAGAGCTGCTGGCTGCTCTTTACTCGATGTTATACGTTAAACTGTGTCCTGTCCTCATCCCCACACAGCTCTTGAAGTAATGTCTCCGGACCGATGAAGGACTCTGTGTAAACCCGTCGAGGACACACGCCAAGTTACGTTACTGTGTCCGCTTGTCGCCATGGCCTCTTTAACCGTCAGCTCGGCGGCTCGGAGCATCGAGAAGCATCGGAAGTCCTTCTCGCTGCTGTTCTACCGGGCCGTACGGGACCTGAAGCCGGTCTGGATGCTGGAGGACATGCGGACGATGGAGACTTTTTACCAGGAGGAGGACGTCGGCCAGAGGATCTACAGCCCGTCGGAAGCGTTGCTCTACGCTATAGTTCACGACCACCAAGCGTACGCCCAGTACCTGCTCAGTCGGTACACCGACGAAGCGCTAGCGAAGCCCGGGGAGCGCTTCTGCTGCTGCCCGTCCTCCGCCCCGCACCTGGCCATGGCTGTCCGCTACGACCGGCGCTACATTCTCGGCCTCATCCTGCAGGAGACAAGAGCTGCACGATGCGGTAAAAACATCTTATTGCAATTCTTTTGAAAGATATTATTTAATAAAATGTTCCTGGTAATTTATATATTTTATTTTGTATATATTACTATTATTATTATTATTATTATTATTATTATTATTATTATTTTGCATCACGAATTTAATTTTCACTGACAAAAAAATAAAAATATTATAATGTGCAATTATTTTGATAGAAATAAAATGTGTGCCATGTTCCTGGTAATTATGATATATATTTAAATTTTAATTATATATTTTATTTTTTATATATTATTATTATTATTATTATTATACATCACAAATTAAATTTTCACTGAAAACTATTAAAATCATGATAATGTGAAATTTGTTTGGAGGCCACATTTAACACAATTTACCTTTATCCAAAAATGGCAGCTTCTGTATATGTCGTGATTTCAACAACATTTCGATTAATTGTGCAGACTTGCAGGAGACTCACCGGACCCCCAGCACACCCCATTACACAGACCGAGGTGGCTGTTTTCACATGGAGGATGGCAGAACCCCTTTACACCTGGCCTGCGAACTCCTGCGACCCGAGGCGGTCGTCATGCTGCTGGGGAACGGAGCGTCCCCGCACACCGTGGACCACAATGGCTTGACCCCTCTGGACGTCATTCTGGAGAAGCTGCGGGACTCCAAGGAGGTGGCCAGCCGGGAGAGGAGGCAGTGTCTGGACAACCTGCTCATGTTCATGCCACAGGTTGACTTTAAAATGAGGGCGGCTCTGGACAGAGAGCCTGAGCACTGGAGCTTGGTGCTGGGTGAGGACACGTTCAAGTACCTGGCAGGGAGGAGCCCGGCACCGCTGCTTCTCACCGCTATGCAGACTATTCTGAAGCAGCTGAGCTCCGCCAGCTTCCTGGACAGCCTGCACGAGCTGCCCATTCCATCCTCCCTCAAGCCGCCGGGGCTGCCTGTAAGCCAGCGGGACAGGCAGAGGGTGGTGTAGCATCAGTGCAGTGTGACATGATGCATGCTCCACTGTGTGTTCTGTTAATGCATGGTGTATGGTGTGTGTGTGTGTGTGTGTGTGTATTTGTGTGTGTGTCTGTGTCTGTGTGTTTGTGTGATGGTAACACTTCATTAAAGGGCTGCACAAATAAACACTAACAGTCAGGGACGAAATGAATCTTATCTGAAGACTTTTATAAGCCGCTGACTTCATTAACTGGGAGCTGTTCACGAGCGTCGGTGTTCGAGGTAGTAGCAGCAGTGGGGGAATAGGGAATAAGCAGCCATAATCTTTTACTTTTTACATTAATTCAGGCTTTAATAATCAGTTTATTTGTCTAACCTCATTCTAAAGTGTTACTAATACTACTGCTATTTAAGCCATCGTGTGATGCTGGTGGAGGAGACCAACACTGGTACATGAGCTGTGTTACTGGTGATTTTAATTTATTTAGCTTGTATTTAGTGATGTTGAAAGAAAGTGATCTCATAGATCAGTTGAAAATAGTTGTGACTTGAAAAAACTGAATTTTTAAATAAATAAGGATCCAAGTCATGTTATCATTTTGTCTTGCTTGACTATTGAATGAACAGAATATACTGCTTTTCCAATTTCAAGGTTCTCATGTATTCTGGAAAGTTTTTCAGTCACACAAACACCTAATAATTTATCAAAATGAACAAATATGCTGGAAATAATGTCCAGGTTAGAGGCAAACAATAGTAAACTATAGTCAAAAACTCCTCTGTGAGAACAGTAGAAAGCAAGCGAACATACTGACCAAATACCCCTAATGAACCTTCATCATGAAACCTGCATCATTAAACTAGGAGGAGTAAAACTGGGCCAGTATTAGGCCTACTGGTAAATTTATTGTTTGTGAGCAACTGCTGTCCTGTATTGTCAAGAAAACTCGTGGAAAATGTCCTTAAAGGTCCTGGAAAGTGATCTCTGGAGAAGAGTGGGAGCCCTGAATTTCTCCACAGTAGATGACTAACCAAAGAAAGCAAGAAACCAACCCTGCAGGGGACATACTGTTAAATATGAATGCCTATTCTTGACTTTTGAAACTACTGGAAGCTCATACAATAGAGTCTTTAGAAAGGTTGTATTTTAAATGTGTAGTCCATCATATCCTCTGAACTGCATTCTAACATCTTACAGCAATCATAACATGCCTTCTTTGGGGGCAGTAGACAGAAAACACCCAAAATACACGTTTATTTTACTAGACTTTGTCTGTTTGCGTCTGTAGATTTATCTTAAAGTTAGCATTAGATACTGCTTCATTTACATATTCAAACAAAAAACATATCTTAATGTAAGTAATCAACTGGGGAAGGTTCATGGTCCCTATTCACCTGTAGTGTCTTGCAAAATGTATGGAACAATACATATGTCTTAAGGCCGGTTTTTTTTTAATGAGGTTTTTTCACACTTTTTCACTCCATAAATTTCTACTTCAGTAGCACTTACATACACTAAACTTTTCAGTTCTCTTCCCATCTATATTCTGATCATCATCATTCATAATTATATCACATTTTATTCCAAAAAACATGGCAAAAATGTATCACACAATTTTTTTAAACTTTTTTTTAAGTAGCATGAAGTGAATTTCATTCAACAACCTTGTGTTGTAAACAACAATAAAATAACCTCATATCCTTGAATTCTATTTTCTGGTTCATGGAGTGAGACATAACCAAAATTCCCTCTGTAAAGTCTCAGCGTTTTCGAGTGTTAGTGGCTTATCCCTTCTGGGCTACTGTAGAAACATGGTGGACTCCGTAGAAGAGGACCTGCTCCCCCTGTAGATAAAAACAGCTCATTCTAAGGTAACAAAAACACAATGATTCTCATATTCAGGTGATTATACACTAATAAAAACATACCTAGAGAACTGAGAGAGGAAGGAAGAAAGAAAGAAAAGTAGAGGAGAAATGTCTGCTATCATTGCGGAACACCTGCTGGTTGAAGGCCAGCCTCACCAAGGTAAGACAACTTAATTAAAGTTTTTCCTGCGTTTAATTCATGGAGAGGAGAGTTCCACAGAGAAATACCACAATCTCTCACCATTACTGAAACAATATTTGGTAGTGGTGAGCACCAGGAATTCATGATAGCTCTGACATTCATTCATTCATTCATTAAATCATCATAAGTCATTCATTAGTTAAGCATTACTTTAGTATCTGATTTGTACCCTTATTATAAAGTCTAATCCAATTCACGTGGATGGAGACAGTTATTGGAAAGTGGGAACAGACATCCTGAGGACCTTCAGTGATTTATGTATTTTTATTTGACCTTTATTTAACCAGAGAAGTCAGTTGAGAACTAATTCTCATTTACAGTGAGGACATCAACAAGAGGAAGTCCATACAACAATGGCATCCTGGACACAGCACGTGCACATGTAGTCAGCAGTCTGTTTCACTCAGAACAATAAATAGATTTTGTTGTTCTGTAAGTGAAAGAGTCCTCAATGATCATAAAGTGATGACTGACACTATACATCAGTTTATCTTTCTCCTTCAGCTCATAACAACATGGATCTGATGATGCGTTTAAAGACCTGAACGTTCATCTACAGACGGAGCACAGAAGGACCCGGTGCTCCGGCAAAATCAATACTTTTTACACTTCTTAGGAAAAATGGCTCAGTTCCATATTTTTTCCTAAACTTTGGATGAGAAATTGGACTAAATTGAAGCCCTCAAAGCAAAATGAGAGTGTTTTCAAATCATTACACTATTGTTCATATATTCCATACATTTCCTGGGACTTTTAATCCATTCAAAGCGACTAATATGAGTTTACACCGAGAAAACGTATCAAGCAATCTGTTTTTCAAACAGGCCATCAAATATTCTGCTACTTGTCCACCTTTAAATTCAACAAGTTGACTTTGTTTTTGTTCTGAGGAAGCTTTTAAAGGAGCTTCCTCCATGAATTAAACGCAGGAAAAGCTTCATTAATTTTTGGGGTGGCCTGTAAGGGAATGTTGCAGTTCTACCGAGCCGCCATCGAGAGTGTCCTCACTTTTTCTGTTACTGTCTGGTATGGCAACCCTACTGTTCAGCAGAGGTTGCAGCTGGACAGGATAGTCAATACGGCCGCAAAAATCATTGGCTGCAAACGCTCCCCCATTTGTGAGATCTATGAGGCCCGTATCCACTGGAAAGGCTTAAAGATCCTTCAAGATGAGACACCCTGCCAACTCCCTCTTCACCATCCTCCCATCAGGGAAAAGGCTGAGGGCTATTATGACAAAAACCTCCCGCTTTCTCAACAGCACATATTGCAGAGCTATTAAATATCTAAATCTGATTAAGTTGTCTCACCTTGGCGATGACGGTCCAGGTGAGGCTGGCCTCCAACCAGCAGGTCCTCCTCAATGATAGCAGACATTTCTCCTCTACTTTTCTTTCCTTTTCTTCCTTCCTCTCTCAGTTCTCCACTGGTTCGGCTCTCCAACACTGGTTACAGATACTTTCAGCCATCAGATCTCCAAAGACTTCAGCTTTGCAGATCAGCTCTTTGCAGCAGCTCAACTCGGGTCAGGTCAAGTGCAAAGTGAGAAAGTGGAAAGGTCAGTAGTCTTACATGACCTCGGTCGCGTGTCACCGTTCTGTTGCAATGACTTCGACTGATGCATGTGCACTGAGTGAGCGAAAGATATATTAAAAAGGAGGCCAACTGATGATGTTTTTATTTGTATGGTTGAAGTCATGTTAACAGTCTGACTGCATGAAGGTGTGTGCAGTCAGTAAATGGTAAAATTGTTTTGTTTAACTTTTGTTAGTTTATTTAAAACTTGAAAGTTTGAGTTTGAAATTTGAAATTTTCAGACATTTTCCTGGAAATTATTTTTGATTTTGTTTTTTTGTTTGTTTTTTTTTGTTTACAGTGATACAGGAAAGCCAGAACTAAGAATCTATTGTTGAGGTTAAATCGCAAACAGTAGATGATTGTTGTGTCCTGAGGGGAAAGAAGAGATAGATGAAATCCTACACGGATATGAAGTCTATTTCACTGAGTCTGCAACATCTCCCTTTGTTAAGCCCAACAAAAAAATAATAACAGTGTTGGGCAAGTTACTGGAAAATAATAATTAGACACTTCTCTCAAAAGTAATTGAATTTCCAATTACTGCATATAAAAGAAATGAGTTACAATGGAAAGTACCGTTTGCGTTACTTTTAAATGTCTGCTTCAATTCTCTGTCATCTGTCAGATACAGTATTCTACTCTTTTATATTTATTAATACTCTTGACCAGCAGAGGGCAGTAGCACTCCTAACTAATTCACCTAATCTAAACATGAGATGCACCCTTATTTTTATTGTCTTGGTTAATAGAGACTGGAACAGATTCAATTCAATTCAGTTTTATTTGTATAGCGCCAATTCATAACAATCAGGACACAGATGTAATCATTAACCAATTAGAATATAATATAAAATAAATAATTATTTGTTGAACGGACTGAAGTGTTTTGGGCCATCGTAAGGTCAGATGACGTTAGCAGAAACATTTACAGACTTTTTTGACTGGGATGGTTCAAGTGGGGCACTGACTTATGCAGGGGTGGCATCAAGTATGTGTCTCAGCTTTCCAGTCATTCCCAATTTATACAATTCCAGCAGTGTTTATAGTCACTGAAATATTCAAATACACTAAATAACCCATTTATTCTACATGCAAACAAATGTATGTTTTTGCCTAAAAACTGCATGGGATTAGCATTAAGTGGACATGTCTGCAAAGGGGAGACTCATGGGTACTCAGAGAACCCATTTTCATTCAGATATCTTGAGGTAAGAGGTCAAGGGATCCCTTTGAAAATGGCTATGCCTGTTTGTCCATCACCAAAATTATGTATCCTCAGTCTACCTTTAAAGCAGAGCCTGCTACAGTGCAGAGTGGAGGTCAGGATAATGGGGTGGCCAATCATTTCAAGTGGTGGCCAGTGCCATCCCAGCCCCCACCCCGACCAGAACATCAAGAGGATATGTTTTGGATACGCTGTGTTTGTCTTCTGTCTTCTGCAATCGTCCACTATTTTAGTGTACTGAGAATAAGAGTGATGAACCCATTTAAATTTCAATAATTGTAATCCCGTTATTTCATTTGAAAACGTAATTACATACATTAATAGCTAGCAGTGGAATTACAGTAATGAGTTACTTTATAATGCCATACTCCAAGCACTGCAATGAATATTATATTCCTTTTCTGTCAATAGATAAAATATTAAAAAATATACACTGTATATCTCAGTATATCAGTATATCTCAGCATTTTGTTTATGTTTAAATAGTTTAGATAGTATGTATGATTGTTAAAAAATACACAATGCAGACAGAGAATTGAATCCAAAGTTCCTTAAAATATCAGGAAAACTCATCTCTGATTAATATTCATAACATCCTCTTCTCACCCACTTCCTCTATGGAGTCCAGAGGACAGTCCAGGACAGAGCTCGCTCTCCTGATCAGTTTATTGAGTCTCTTCCTGTCCCTGTCTGCCACCTCTCCAGCAGACCACAGCATAAAATATGGCTGAAGCAACCTCAGAGTCATAAAAAGTCTTGAGGAGAGCCCTGCACACTCCAAAGGACCTCAGTCTCCTCAGCAGGTTGAGGCGACTCTGGCCATTCTTGTAAAGAGCATGGGTGTTGTCAGTCCAGTCCAGTTTGTGATTCTGTACCACCTCAATGTCCAATCCCTGGATGTTCACCAGGGTGAAGTGGGATGTTTTCCTCCTGAAGTTAACGATCATCTCCTTCGTCTTGCTAGTGTTTAGCTGAAGCTGGTTGAGCTCACACCGGCTGACAAAGTCACTGATGACAATCCTGTATTCCAGTTCGTTCCCCTCAGAAACACATCCAACAATGGCTGTGTCATCGGAGAACTTCTGGATGTGGCAGTGTGTGGTGTTGTGGGTGAAGTCCGAGGTGTAAAGGGTGAAGAGGAAGGGAGAGACACACAGTGATGGAGCCTCACATTCTGTGGTCTGTTGGTGAGATTGTCGATTGTCCATGCAGCCAGGTGTTGGTCCACTCCCACACTTTCCATCCTCACACTTGAAAGCACTGGAGAAGTCAAAAAACATATATGTCACTGAGTCAGTTTACTCAATGATAGAAAAGGGCTACCTTAAGGAGAAAGGTTGGGAACCACTGATATTTTTTCCCCCATAAAAAAGTATAATTTGCACATTAAAATCCTTAAACAGTCATCTACTCCTTCTACCTTATTAAAAATGTCAGAATCTATAAATATGCAAATGTTGTTAATTTTCTGTAAAGTCCATTCTCAGTGGATGTGCACTGGTGGCTGACATGACAAATCATGCTGGCCTTAAAATCAGATTTTCAATGAGCACGGAGAAACTTTCCACTTAAGACTCTTTATTTGCATTTTGCTGTAAGTTGTCAGCAGAGTGCAGCATTGTTCAACTTTTCTCACAGATGTTCCTCGGGTATGGAATCCCATTTCCGCCAATTTGACGAAACAAAAAAAAGTATCATGTAAGTCTTTATAATTAGAAACTTTCTCAAAATAATGGCTTAATATCTCAAAAAATACTTTTTTGTTCAAATCAATGACATAATTAGCCACTATTACATATCTATCTATATATCTATTACATAGATTTGTATTCATTAATCATCAAATATTTTTAGAATTACTAGGATAACTGAAGTCAAATAAACAATAATACACACAATAACACACATTGTTCTCTATATCATTTAGACCTATCCCTTTTAGACTACTGTTTTTTTTATCAGCAGTAATCTAGATTCCTGGACTGCCATCATGCAGTAAGGCATTCTATCATGTTCAACTTTACTTGAACTGCCTGCAGAACCCTTTGGCCCCGCCCACACTCGAACTGTCACAGGTCACAGCATCAGCATGATCCAAACTGTGAGTGTGCAGTGGCAGGTTTATTAATAGATGAAGGCTTGACATTTAATGGCTGATTTACTAAAGGGACAGGTTGTGTGTGAATACTTCTTTTTCGTCTTAAAGGTAGCCTTTTTACCCGGCTAATCCATATCTATTCATTTTATTCATGCTCTCGTTCTGCATGCTAAAACCTATTTATTTATTTGTTTGGTTAAGTTTGGCTATTTTATTATAAAAAAAAGTATTTGTATTCATACTAGGAGTATTTCTGTCTGTCCACTCGTCACTTTGGACGCTAGTCCACTAGGAGTCACCAAAGCTTTGTGGATGTCGCAAGGCCTTATATATACGTACACAGTATACCTATATCTCAACATTTCATTAATTTCTGTGGAAAAAACTAAATTAAATTGTTATTTTAAAAGTTACCATTATTATTAAACTGAAGATCTGAAGCCCCTGAACACAAGCTATATAGTCTTCACTCTCTGATAAACAGCCTTGTCCAGCATTAAAACAGTATGCAATTAAAACAGCCAAAGAGCTAAGAGAACAGTGGCCAAGTTTTAGGGAAAAGAAACACTGAATTTGTCAAAAATTAAATAAATATATAATACAGACAGAGAATTGTATAAAAAGTTCCTAAAAATATTGTCTCTGACCAATATTGAGAGGAAATATTCATCCAAATCTCTGGTTATACACAAACTTCCTGCAGTTATTGTGTTCACTGTTTGGGTTCATTGTACAGTTTATCTGTTGTTCTCTGTTATTGTTATACACTGAATATAATATAAAAGTATACATGAAATATGCCATTTAAGGAAAAAAGTTGGGAAGCACTGACATAACAGACTGTAATCTCATAAAATCATACTGGCAGATTGGGATACAATATGTTGAATACATTCATTCTCACAAGAGGGAAAGTACTCAGATCCTTTAAAGGTTCCAATGTCTAACATTTAGGAGGATCTATTGTCAGAATTGGAATATAATATTCATAGGTACTGTATGTTTTCATTACTGTAATCACCTGAATATAAGAATCGTTGTGTTGGTTTAGAATGAACTGTTTTTATCTTCAAAAAAAACATTACAAAGTCTGCCATGTTGAAGACTGGTTTAACTTTCACGCTACGCTACCCAGACTGGGAGCCCAGAGCACTGGGGCAGCGTTGGTGTTAAAGGTTACATCTCTGGTACAGGACCTTTGGAACACTGGAACCGCCTCGATCTTCCTGTCCATTATCAGCAGTTAGCTTTTAGCTAATAGATAGAAGTAAATGTCTATCAGCAAACTCTGTAAACCCTGAGAGCTGTGGCAGAAAAGCGCATGATGTGCGAGGAAAAACAGAAGATATGTAACTAGTGTAACTATAACGGCTTCAGCAAAAAAAGGCATTTTGAGAGTTTATGATAGCTCCAAATCTGGACAATCATTTCCTGCCCTCCATCTACAGTTCAGAGCAAGAACACAGTGACGTGACATTATGTGCAACAAAGCTTTGTCCAGGTATGTGACAGTGTAGTTAAGATTAGCTCTCTTGTGTTCATACCAACACCTCCGATGCGGTTGATTACCTGGTTGTTTACATTCTCTGGTTTAGTTAAGATAGTGAGAACTCTATCCTTCAATATCTAGTGCAGTATAAACAACCATCTAAGAATCTGGAACTGGTGACATTGCTGACTGCTTTCAAATAAGTCCAACCTGTTTACCTTTGCTTTTAATTAATTTTCTTTTAAAGCAAATGTATGTTTATTATTGTCTTTACTCTGTGTGCTTTTGCTTGCTTGTTTTTGTTGTTTTCATAAATTTTGGGTTCACTTAGGTATGAAATGTGCTATATAAATATGTTTGCCTTATCTTGCTTTGCCTTGAAAATGATGCTATTTTAACAAGAAGACAAACAACAGATATAAGGATGTTACACACAAATTCAAACAAATTCCATTTAAAGTACTTTATTTGTCCTTAAGGGGGAATTTAAGGGAAGTATGCAAACAGAAAAACTATCAAAAGCAAAAGTCTATACCCAAGGTAAACTGACCATATAATGACTGTTCACAAGTCTTATGGCTTCCTTCTATTTGTTTTAGATATATGCAGTCTAAAATGCAGATGGCAGCAGCTTTAAATGTGTTCGTTGATAATCTTAAATGCTTTTTTAAGGACTTTGATTATAAAGCCATACCCAGGATTTGGTCTATTTTGTCCATTCTGTCATGTCCAATATGACTTTGAGTGTTTTCCAAGGATAACAGTAGCAGGAGTTTCCAATTTGTCTCTTGTTCATGGCAACTATTTCCCATATGTTAGAGGATAAGATGCCTAATTTATTTTACTCTTTTTTTAGCATTCTGTTATTTATGACAGATGAAGTTCCTCTGCAAGTTCATGTAGGGCTGATGATGACCAAACCAAAACCTATCAATTTTTGTCAGTTTGAAATAAATCATTGAATAGCAGCTGATAATTAATATATATAGTATATTATATATAGTATCACCTTCTGACAGTATGATAATACCAGAGCAGTCTGTAAAAAATGCCAAGAGATGACTGCACTTCTTTCAAAAGCTAGATGGGTGAGACTCACAATTCCATGGTAGAGGTTTGGTCACAGTAGATGGTTGGAGCGTCTCCCTTACCAAAGGCTAGGTCTAACAGGCTGAGCAAGTCTGACGTCTGTCCTGCCATCAAACTGCAAAAGGTTATATATAGAAGATTTGGAATAAAACCGCAACATTTTTCATCTACATTGGTGAATTAAAGATTTATTTCAACTTTTTAATCTTGTATTCTAATGTGCTCTTTTAACTTTCCTTTTATTTTATTATTTATATTTTTACTTACTTCTGTTTTTTATCTGCTAATTTACTTTTTCAATTCAATTCAATTCAATTTTATTTGTATAGCGCCAATTCATAACAGAAGTTATCTCAGGACACTTTTCAAATGGAGCAGGTCTAGACTGAACTCTTTATAACATTATTTACAGAGACCCAACAGTACCACCATGAGCAAGACCTTGGCGACAAGGGCAAGGAAAAACTGCCTGTTAAAAGGCAGAAACCTAGGACAGATCCTCCGGCTCTAGGTGGGTGGTCGTCTGCCTCGAAACTTTGTATTGCTTATGTGTATGACTGAATAAACCTGCCTTGCCTAATAGAGGGAACTGATGATTGCGCAACAGTTTGTAGCATGCTTAAAGGAAACGAAGAGCATAGCAGTTCAAATGCATATATTCTATTATTTTTATGATAATAAGGGGCAAATAAATAATCAGTATCTCTTGATTGGTTGATTCTCTCAGTCTTTTATTGACCTTTAAAGGTTCCTAGAGAAACAGTATTCATAATTCTCTCCAACAATTGTGTGAATTAAAAATGTTCTTTGACACTTTACTTCCTTGTGCCAGCACCTGTCAGAGTGGGAAATGCCTGGAGGATGGCATCTGATGCATTAAAAACATTCTTTCAAGTTCCTGTTCTAAAACAGGTTTCCTGCCTGCATTGTATCTAGCACCTCCCAAATTGCATGTCAGAGATTAAGAACGTTCCTGCACATCCCTTGAGTGCTTTGTCACCCTTTCAAGATGCAGAAGCGCATGCTCTGCAGCCTCCTCTCGGCTCTGATCATGTTGACTGGAGTCCCTGCTTGTGTGGATGGATGTGACTACAAAATCTGTGGGGCCCACGCTCCTGGGGACATTGTGATTGGTATACTGTGGCCATGTCATCAGAAAGTGAAGAATCTTCACGAACGGATCAGACCTGAAAGCTTCCACTGCTCAGAGTGAGTTTGAGAACAAATACATTTGTGTCAGGAACTGTATCTTTCTTTCAAGTATGTGTGTAGACACTTGTTATATACAGTTCACAACATGAACACTTACTAATAGATAATAATAATGTAATACAATGAATTAAAATGTTGAAAGGAAACTATATATGTGTGTATAGGCATAACTTATTAACTAATTACACATTTTTCATTAGTTTTCATTTGTGTAGTGAGAGACATAAGCTCTGGCTTCCATCTACATTTTTTTTTGTCATTGCTGTGATCTCTTCTTTGCTTAATCCATTAGTTTTCTGCCTGTGAGAGCACTTCTCACATTCTCATTCTCATTATTCTCTTTTTTTAATTATTTATCTTAACTTTAATACTGAAACAAATCAATAAAAATAATTCCTTCCACAGTTAATTGAAACTGTAAATCCTAAATGGCTTTCTAAAATCACATCACTGCATAAAATCCACAAGTAGTTTCACTTTGGCTCATATTCCAGATTTCAGAGGGTTTTACTATGCAACTTACTTCCTTATCTAGCAGGGGTCTCAAACTGCTGGTCCATTGGCCATTTTCCGGCCCTCCAAGGTTCGAATTATAGCTTACTGTTCTTAATACCTTTATTTTGAAAACCGGAAGCGAATACGCTGTAAATTTAAGTGTGGCTGATTTGACCACGCAGATCGGAGTAACGACTGGCTTGACCGCAGTTATCATATCACAGTCATTATCTCAAATTAATTATATTGTTATCTCTGGAAAACAAAGTTTCGTTATATCGAGATCTCGAGAAAATGAACTCGTTATCACGGGAAAACAGAGGAAATAAAATGTATGAATGCATGGCCCTTTAGGGCTTCCGTAATTTTCTAGTTGTTTTACATCAATTTAAACTACCCATTCATTTATAGTTTATAAAATGTATTTTGTTTGCCTACAAATGTGTGCAGTTGAACAGTTGATAAGAAGAGAGCAGGTTTCAGGCTTTTATTTGTGTGGCTGCGAACAACAAAGATGATATAAAATGATTATATAACAATGTATTAGTACTGTAAACATTTTCCGAATATTGCGCTTTCTTGTAGGACTTGAAGTGGCCCCAAGCCAATTTAAGTTTGAGATCCCTGTTTTAAAGGTTATACAGTATATACAAAAAGAATTTGCCACTAGATGTCGCTCTAGAACACCATCATCTCAGACCAAAACAATGGGCGCTACGGCTGACCAGACTCCATTGACAACACCAGTAATTTTACCATGCAGTTAAACAAATCTTTACATTTATAAAACAGTATAACAGTAATTTGTTTGTTTTCTTTTGCCACAGTTGCTCAAGCACAGATAGATTCATGTGTGTTTACATTGTCCATTTTCAGTTTCGATCTACAATCATTTATGATATCCCTGGCTGCAATCCACGAAATTGAGGAGATAAATGCAGCTGGCTTCCTCCCAGGAGTGCGCCTTGGGTATTTGATGTGTGACACATGCACGTATGCAAGCAAAGCATTGCAGAACGTGGAGCACATGCTCGCAGTCAACAACTCTCTAAATGTGAAGTGCGACTACAGCGACTTCAGGCCCACAGTCAAGATTTTTTTAGGATCATTGTACTCTGAGGTGTCCATTGCTGTGGCCAGACTGCTGACTGTGTACATGGTCCCTCTAGTAAGTCACAAATACTGTACATGTTACTGCCAAGTACTTGTTGTTGATTAGGTGTACCAACATTCAAAGATGTACTCCTTCATTTTTCAAAACATAGTCTGCTGGGTGAAAATTATGGGATTTAGGTGACCTTTCTAGGAGTGTACCTTCACAGTGGTGATTCTCAAATTTAAAGGTCCAGTGTGTAGGATTTAGTGGTAGTTTCAGATCGAAACTCCACCACTTCAACCTAGAAGGAGAAACTACAGTTGCTGTGAAACGTGTGAAAAATGCAATCACCCTCTATGTAAGGCGATCCATGGCATCTGTAGATAAAACCTGCTCATTTTAAGAAAACAAAAACACAACAATCTTTATTTTCAGGTGATTATACACTAATGAAAACTTACCTATGAATATTATTTTCCATTTATAACAACAGATCCTACTGAATGTTACACACTGGACCAATCATGTTTCCAATTCATGTTTAAGTTAAGTTTGTGTTCATCTCTAATTTATTACTCTGCTCTACTCTATTACTCTCATTATCAGCTGAGCAGCACATCATCTTCACCAGAACTCAGTGATAAAATGCGCTACCCAGTTTTTATGCGCACTATTCCCAGTGATAAGCATCAGACCAAAGCAGTGGCCAAAATGATGCATCACTTTGACTGGAACTGGGTGGGGGTTGTGTATGGGGATGACGAATATGGCAGAGCAGCTTTCCAGAGCTTTCTCAGGGATGCTGAGGAAAATGATGTGTGCGTGGCCTACCAGGAGATGTTGCCCCAATACCTTGGTCATTCACTCAGCATGCAACTTATCAAGCAGGTTGCCCAGCAGATCCGCTCCTCCAGTGCCCAGGTGGTGCTGCTAATCCTCAAGGCAGAGCTGGTGAAGGTCCTCTTTGAGGAAATGATCAGGACCAACACATCAAGAACCTGGATAGCCAGTGACGCCTGGTCTCGGGCCAGGTTCCTTGCCCAAATGGATGGCATCAACAAGGCTGGGGACATATTGGGAATTACCTTTGCTTCAAGCAAGAGCGAATCATTTGACAATTATCTGAAGAATCTTACAGCAACCCCAGGAGGATATAACCATTTCATTGAAGAATACAAGAATCTGAGATTCAACTGCACATCAGAATGTTTCTCAAACCAGCCTCCTTCCTACTGTGCCACACCTGACCTCCTGAAAATAAAATCTGGCAATGCATGCAATATCAAGGATCCTCAAGAACAAAATGATGATTATCTTGTAAAGACTCTCGATACAAGTGAAGCCTTCCCTAACAGAATAGCAGTGTGGGCCATAGCAAATTCTCTCAAAAAGCTACTAAAGTGCAATAATTCATTATGCTTGGGAGAAATTAACTTCCCACCATGGAAGGTAAGAATTTTCAGTTGAGAACAGAAATTGAATTTGAAATGTAGCTTCCTTGTATTTTAGGAATTACAATCTAATGTGATTCCTTTCCTTAGAATTCCTATGAATAACAGTTAAGGAAATTGTCTGTTAAACTGACCAGTCTGTGTAAATGTTCAACTTTAATTGTACAAACTGTTGCTTTGCAGGTTCTTCAAGAACTGAAGAAGGTTCAGTTTGAGTTTGACAACCAGAATTTCTTCTTTGACGAAAATGGTGATTTTGTAAGTGGTTATGATCTGGTCATGTGGGAAAGAGATGGACGCTACAGAAGATTTCAAAGGATTGGGAAATACCTTGTCCTTAATAAGCAAATAGAACTAGAAGTGGAAAATTTCAACTGGCTCTCAACAGCCAATACCACGGTAAGACAACACCTTACTCACAGCATCCACTCACGGGTCTGTGGGCTGCAATAGACAGTGTAGTCTTTGTCTGCCTTTAGGCCAGACAGTACCTGACCAAAGACATTAAGTTCCTCAGTATACTTACTGATACTTACTAAGTGCCTGTCAGATTATTCGTTCGGGTCACATGACGTCACTGTAGCTTTGCGCCGCCATCTTTACGACCAACTTGGGCCGATCGCGCCATAGACAGTAAAAGACTGCGCAGTGGTCACAACAGCTGACAGTTGACCAGTTGCACATTTTGATTTGTTATTTGTTATCATGTAGGGCGGCTAATTAAACATGATGCCTTGAATGCAATAGAATGTGTTATGTTTTTATGTGTCGGATGGTGGGGGTACGCAAGCCGAGTCAGCATGTGCGGGAAAAAAAGTTTGGGAACCGCTGCTCTAGCAGAAAGTGCTCACTAGCAGAACTGACATCAACAATGATCAGAGTAATCCACCACAAACTGTTCCCATAGAGTCACAATCGCCTCGTTTCCCTTCATGTTCTTTCAATGAGTATAAACCATGGACTGTATAAAATAGGTATAATCACATCTGACATTAAAGAACATTATCCAGATTAATGACAGCTAGCTGTGAGCTAAGTGACACTAAGATGAGTGGTAGCTTGCTAACTGTTAGCCACTCAGCTAACAACTCGTTACCTAGTCAGAGTAAACTACCACCAAAATCATACATTTGAATTTTTTTATATAATACTTACATTTCCCATGATTAAATATAAATCCTCGGTGGCCAGGTGCCGCACCTTCACGTCTTTCACCCATCCAGCCACAGCATACTGATAAGCATCGGTACTCTTAAAAGCCTTCAAGCTATCCCCACTGTATGGGGGGGTTATGCACAAGATAAATGTATATATCATGGAAAGCCAATTGGGGCAAGCCTGGGGCAGATAATAAGGGACAAAAGAAAACTGGGGGTAACAAATAAGGATTGGAGCCTAAAATTGAAATTTTCTCCAGATATCTCTGTCTCTCTCTCTCTCTCTCTCTCTCTCTCTCTCTCTCTCTCTCTCTCTCTCTCATTCGAATGGGCAGTGTGGGCGGCCGTACTGGGAGAGATCGGTCGTGAATATGGCTGTGGTTTATTTGATAGTGACGTAGGT
The DNA here is from genome assembly GCF_905237075.1 of Dicentrarchus labrax. Lineage (NCBI taxonomy): Eukaryota > Metazoa > Chordata > Actinopteri > Moronidae > Dicentrarchus > Dicentrarchus labrax. Next base: position 279,533 of record NW_026136708.1, read on the forward strand.
GGCATCTATGAATACTTATACTATACACACTCTGTTTCCGATGATAGAATCATCATAAACAATTTTTGTACCTTTTCTGAAACAGCCAATCCTTCAATAACGCCCACTATGCGCAGTAATTGAGTATATTGTTGTATAGGTGTGAAATTAGTGGTCCTCCTCTATAGATATCCCTGCCGTTGAAGTCATGTGACGTAGTATAAAAAGCGAGAAAGTCAGCATATGGAGGTGTATGGATAAACACAGGACTTTTACCAAAAGTAAAAAAGATGTAAGATACCATAGGTAACGTACTTAAGTTAGGTCGGGTACATTACGTAAGTTATATTTTATTCATGCACTTATGTCAGGTACGTAATGTAACTTTATTTTATTTTTATAGTCTTACCCAACATTGCATATTTATTATTGTTAACTTGACCAGAAGTTGTGGACATTGCATATTTATTCTTGCTAATTTGACTATGGAGCCCTGCTCTTGACTATATGACAAGTTAGGAGTGAGAATTTGTTGGAACAATTGAGTGCAACGACAAGAATGCCTTTGATAAGTTTGCTATCCCTATTTGTATGACTAATTACGCTGGGACTACAAAGATGTGCAAAGGACACAGTTCTTGTAGAGAGATCAGGGAGGTGGATGGTCTTTCGATGTGATTTATGAGATGGGACAACACATTGTATGACCTTGTTTGTTTGAAACATTCTGAACCCTTAAGCCATCTGGGGACCATGAATGCGAATCTGACCTGTAGTTGTTGAGATATCTTACACTGGACCAAAGAGTTTGTCATTTGATAAAACAATTATTTGTAGTTTATTTTAGCAACTACACCTCACACAAGGTTTTGAAACAATATTTTATAGAACAAAGACTAGCTTAAACATCTAATGTGCAGTTACAGGATATTCTCTTGTTTTGCTATCCCAGACCCCTCAGTCTAGATGCTCAGAGCGTTGTGCCCCTGGCTCGGTAAAGAAGATCTTAAACGTATCCTGCTGTTATAATTGCACCCAATGTACGGAGGGGACCTATTCAGATGCCTGGGGTATGCCTGATTGACATGCTGATTTTACATTCTAACTTAATTTTAGCTTCAAAATGCAAACTAACTTGTTTATAATGGAGCCCTTACACATGACCTTATTTAACCTAATATCTACCTCAATACTCTTTTCAAACAGATCTTCATGCCTGCAAAAAGTGTCCCAGTGGAACTTGGTCTCTCAAAGGTTGGACTCAGTGCAAGCCAAGATGGGAGTCCTACCTGCACTGGTATGATCCTCATCCCATCACCATGATGGCAGCTGCAGCCTTTGGCATCTTGCTGTTGTTTGTTATCTTCATTATGTTTTTGGTGTACCGAAATTACCCACCTATGAAAAGAGCTGAGGTGAGATTGTCCTGTGTGATGATGGCTGGTCTGGCAGTGAGCTTCGCAAGTGTGATATGCTTCATGGGCAAGCCCAGTGTACACCTCTGCCGGGCCCGCCAGCTGATGTATGCGATGGGCTTCACCCTGTGCGTGTCCTGTATTCTAGTAAAGGCCTACCGTACCTTCCTGGCTTTCCTTCCCTTTGGTCAGATGACAAACAGACAACTACACAAACTTTACAAGCCCCATGTAATTGTCTCTGTCATCACTGCTCTGCAGGGAATAATCTGTCTTCTCTGGATGATCTTTGATTCTCCTGATATTGATGACACACCTCCATCCGCACAAAGCATGAAGAACATAATCCAGTGTAGTGAAGGTGCCACATACATAGGATTTGGTATTATGTTGAGCTACATAGCTCTGCTAGCATTGATTGGCTTCCTCTTGGCCTTCAAAAGCAGGAAGGTGCCTCAGGAGTTCAGTGAAACAGGCTACATCATTTTCAGCATGCTGATGTACTTGTTTGTATGGGTGTGTTTTATCCCAGTCTATATCACCAACAATGAAGAAGGCACTGCTGTTCAGGCTTCAGCCATTCTAGTATCCAGCTATGGCATCATCTTTTGCCATTTTTTACCCAAATGCTATGAAGCACTTTTCGGGTCCAAGACCAATACATTAGAGAGGATTCTGAAGAGATGGCGAGCCCAAAGTCCAAATCTTGAGTCAGAGGGAGGGATAGATATAGATACCCCCGGAATGAACATACCATCACTAACGAGTGCCAGGTTTTCCATATCAAGTATGACAACTATATTGAGGAGCTCAGAGACACTAAGCGATGTCACCCCTACTGGTTCAGAATTGGTCATAGTGCCTATGTCCAGTGAAAAGATTCGTGCCTACCCTCTGTCTAACAGGCCAAGAACAAAAATGATAAGGAGACGACGCAGGAGTATATCCTTCTAAAACTGGTTCCTGAAAAATTTTATGTACACTAATATTCATATATTAGTTTCCCTTTTTAAAATCTATCTTTTGTAATATATTTTGTATGTATGTCTGTAAATCCATGTAAAGTTAATATATGATTTCTGCTGAAAACTGTGGTGTTCTTCAAGAAAAAAAATAATAAAGAAGATGAGTCATTTGTACTGTATACAAGGTATTAAAACAAAGATACTTTTTAAATGCCTGTTGTTGACATGGTATGTAAACAACAGAGCGGGTCGTTTCTTAATCGGAATGTTGTGGGTTCGATCCCCAGCTCCTGGTACCACATGTCGAAGTATCCTTGAGCGAGATACTGAACCCTGAATTGCTCACGATGCTGTGAGTGTGTACGAATGTTAGTTTCTGTTCGATGGACTATGCCATCACTGAGTGAATATGTGTGAAAGGGTGAATGTGGCACATAGTGTAAAAGTGCTTTGAGTGGTCGGAAGACTAGAAAGGAAAGTACAGGTCCATTTACCATTTACCATTAGTGTATATTCACCTGAATGTAGTGTGAATTGTTGTGTCTTCGGTACGTTAGAATGATCTTGAATGATGAAGTTTATCTACAGATGCTGCGGGAAGTGGTGGATTAAGGTGGTAATGGGTCCTGTATATTAAAATGACTTAAGGTGAAAATATACATCGCTATTTTATTCTATTGAAAGCATTAATTTATCATGGATGTTCAAGTATACAGGGAGTATCGCTGTCAAAAAAGTTGGAAACTCCTCATTTAAAGGCTGACAAGTAGCCTGTGGAGTTGGTACCTTGTAGTCTTGTAACCAAACAGCCATTTTTTTTTTTTTTGCATTAAGTGCATTCTCACTAAAACACATTTATGCACAAATTTGATGAATGTGTTTTCATCTTCATAAAAGATCCACATTCACTAGCTTGCAGCTTCCTTATTCCCTGACTTTTCTGGGGCATTAAAGCAGTTCTTGGCACTTTACCACCACTTGTAGATAAATGGAATAATGTGAAACCCTTAGGAGGACTGTGTATTGTGTCACCTATGCATGCGATAAACAAAAGGGAAATTAAAAGAAAAAACTAATTGCTCCATAGCGCTACTAAAGGTCCACGGGGAACCTTTAACAGACACTAAAGGACTGCACCATATTTATAATACTCAGAGACAGGATTTCACAACTCTGGCAACTCTTTCTTTGCAACAATTGTGAGATGAACAACCTTTTCATGTTCCAGACTTATCCACCAGTAATGTGGGCTTGCATGTATTTGATTGGTTTTTGCAGTGTATTGGCAAAAGTTCAGCTTTTGTGGTGTGATGACCCCTCCTACTTTTTCTGTGTGTTTCCCCTTCCTCTGTGCAAGAGAGTGGCACGGGTGTGGCTGGAGGATGAGCTACACCTGAGTTAACTTGCTCGCAGATTGCTAGGCTATATAGGGAGCTGAACCTGTTAGTTATGTCTCTCTCCTCCCAGCCAGCAGGTTATTGGTTTGTTTGTGTTTTGGGTTTACTTGTTTTTCACATTACCTTTTTTACCTACACCGCCCTAGGCCCATATCCACACACTCACTACGCTACTGACAACACTGATTTACATATTTTTATACTTGGTGTATAGTTTAATATTGGTTAAATAAATATATTTTGTTTTAAAAACCTTAATTATCCGTGTGGTCTCTCTTGTTTTGTCTGAACAATTCAATTTTATTTGTATAGCGCCAATTCATAACAGAAGTTATCTCAGGACACTTTTCAAATAGAGCAGGTCTAGACCGAACTCTTTAAAACATTAATTACAGAGACCCAACAGTACCACCATGAGCAAGCACTTGGCGACAAGGGCAAGGAAAAACTGCCTGTTAAAAGGCAGAAACCTAGGACAGACCCTCCGGCTCTAGGTGGGTGGTCGTCTGCCTCGACCAGTTGGGGTGGGGTCATGACAGTGGTGCCTTCTGGTCTCATTCAAAATAATGACAGGGCTGGTTTTTAAATGTAAATCTAGAGCTGGTCTGAATGGGGTCTAACAAGATTGTTCAGTGCATGTGTTGCCCCAGGGGGCAGTTAAAATTACATATTTTGTGGTTTATTAGGGGACTTAATGCAATAAAAAGTTGCTGTTGTGACATCCCTTACAGTCAAAACACATGAGACCGCGTGTACATATATATGTAACTTTTCAACATGTGGTTTTGGAATATTTTTGTGGTGTAATGTGTGAAGCCTATGTACATTCCCATGTGAAACCTATGTGATTGTGTTGCAACATGTGGTGCCATGATTTCCTGTGATCACATATGGGATTTTTTGGATTTTTCTGTGGTGACAGTGAGCGCTCCTTCACCTGGGGTTTTCATCTAATCTGTTCACTGTGAGCATGTAGAAAATACATAAGGCTTCAAAACAACACACAGGCCTTTTTCCCAGCAGACATTTTGACTTGACTCAAAAGCACAGGTGTTCCTTCTAACATTATTGATTGCTCTGTTGTATTCAAGTGTGACATTAATTTAGCATTCAGAACACAAGGACCCTGAAACTGAAGCAGCTAATTGATTTTATTATTTAACACTCTTTCCTGTTTCATTTTTACACAGGTCATAGCTGTTTTTTTGATACAGGAAGGGGTTGCGTGTTGTTTTAAATGTCTGTAAGTGCTTTTAAGTGTTTCAGTCCCACAATTTTCTGAGTTCAAATATTTTTATTTTATGGATTTTCCAAGCAAATATTGATATACGTGATTGTGATTAAATCTGCATATATTTCTGCCACCCCTTAAAATCTGCATACCACCTTCTGGACACACATGAATATTTATCTAGATCTGCCTATGTTTAGTGCTGGTAGTTGGGTAATACCAGTTCAATAGGGAAATGAGAGAGATGTGGAGCAGTCATAGACATTCCTGTACAGACCATCAGAAACATGCATAATATGAGAATAATATAGACATACGATAACCAGGTTTGTTATGTTTCATATTATTTTCCTGCTTCATAAAAAAAAAAATCACTCAATTATCATAGAGGTGGCAAAAGTACACACATTCTTTACCCAAGTAGAAGTACAGATACTAGTGTAAAAAAAAGACTCCCTTCTTGTCTGTTTTGTCTTGTTTGAGATGTCTGTCATGTGTGACATGCAGTGGTCTTGATGTTTATCAATAATTATTATAATTATTGAATTAAAACTAAATTAATGAGACTTTAAACTGTAAGGAGTAGAAAGTACAGATATTTGTGTTAAAATGTAGCAAAAGTCAAAGGTTGTAAGAAAACAAAATAGTCAAGTAAATTCAAGTGCCTTGAAGAGATACCAAAAATTACTTAAGTACAGTAACAAAATATTGTTTTTACTATAAAAGATTATAATGAAAAGATCAAGGCAGAGGAAGCCTGGCCTAATACAAAATGTCCAGAAACAGCACTGTATGTACAGAAGGGTTTGTGGAAAATGCAAAATGGAGTCTTATTCTATTCATTATGACCCATTCTTAAACCTCATATTCCTCCACACACCAGTAATAGCTCCTGGTATCCCTGACCAGTCTGTCCTCAGCGTCAGAGTTTTGCAACTTTCTTGTTGTGCAAGCCAGAGAGAAAAATCTGGAAGGGAAACATCCGAGAATAGTGCAGCACAGCCATCTGAGACTGTTACATAAGTGTCAGCCTATCACCACTGATCCAACTCAGAGATATTAAAGCCCATTGGCCTGCCGACACACAGACACACTGGCCACGCACAGCCGATGACTTGTCCTTCTCACTGATGATCAGAAAAGATAATTTTCTCTCTGATTAAGCCAGCATCCCTCTTCCAGCCTATTTTTTCAGCCTTACCAGAAATGGTTGAATACTTCCTTTTAACAGCAATGCTAGGAAGCCAGCATTCTGTTCTTTCCAGCTCTTATTTCTCATTTTGTTTTCTCAAGCCACAATGCAGCTATTGTCGCTGACAGTATCTTGCCATTCCTGTTGTTAGGTGGCTGAACCACTATTAAATAGAGATTAGAGCAAGTTATCTTAAATCTAGTTAGCAGATAGCATTTCAGATCTGGATGTGATCACTGTTTTACACCCATGCATTTGTTTAAGAATGTAAGATACAGTGTCATTGACAACAACGGAATGTGTGTTTGGTTATATTGAAATAAACAGATAAACTAATACAAATCTTCTCACCTCACTAAGTAAGTGCACAGCAGCGAGCTAAACACACTTGCAATAAAGTATGAAGACAGCGGTTTGCCTTTGAGGTTTTTACTGGAAGCAACCAATTCAATTACAGTGATTTACAAATCATAAAATAATGGGATTTAATAAACAAGAGCTACACCAAAGTTAATGTAAAAATGTGTTTGTATAGTAAAAAAAACTAATAATACATACTTGATAAATAGAGAAACATAACCTAACAAAGAAAATAAATATACAAGACAACTATAAGCTCGGTTTGCTGCAATTCTAAGATAGCAGCATTTACTCTGAAAACAACTATTACTAAGTGCTAGCTTGATGAAATCAATAAACTGATAGGAGAAGATTATAAGACATAATAACATTGCAGGATAATGAATGGGCCAAAAGAAATGACACCCACCTCTCCCACAGGGGAATTCAAAAGGGAGTGGAATTAAATTAAAGGTATAAACTGTATTTTGGGCTGCAGGTAATAAGTGGATTATAATATAATAATAATGTTTTTTAATGAATAACACAAAGTAAACTTAATTCTAGTTCAAAATAAAACAGTGGAATTATTCCTTTTTGTGTGATGACTGCTATAGTAAAAGCTTTAGGACGAGGATTTGACTTGAACATCACTGATGTTTAAGGTGGAACTGCTTTATTCAGTGTTTTTAACGGTTTTAATCAGCGGGTTCCAGTTTGTTTTGGAGAGGAGGAGACCTCTGTGAATAATTGGGCTTTAAGTATTCCAATATATAATGACTACAATACATTATACTATGATGGCGCATGTCTTGGGTAGCTTCATCAATAAAAATTTATCATATTCTATCAGCCGATCATATGTAAAATCTGAAGTAAAAGTAATTTACTCAATGTAGTGGACATAAAGTACAATGTTGTAGTGTGGACTAGAAGTATAACTACTCAAAGAAAGCATCTCAAAATTGTATTCACTAAAGTCTACTAAACTACAAACAACACATGAAGCAGACGTCAGACCTCCAGCAGTTTAAGCTCCTTAACTGCTCTGTTGACAGCTTGCCCAGTTCTTGTTATTGTGATACACCTGGGGCGTGGGTGGCAAGGAGTACAAATATGCTCAGGCTTTCTGGGATTCTGTGAGGCCTTGGTTAACTGAGAGTGCAGGTTTTTTTTTATAAATTATGTTAATCCCTGGGAGAGACCCTGCTTGTTTTCAGCAAAGGCCTGTCCAACATACAGTTACATTACATTCAGTGTCTGGAATTAGCTTTTTGGGTCATCTACTATCTGTGAGAATAAAGTCATTGCCAGAATTAGGCACCACAGTCTTATACTACAGTATATGTTTAGTATTGTGCCATATCAGTAGGACATGGCATACAAATCAAATCTAGAATTCACAGAAAATGGAACTGAATGGTGCACCGGTAGAGAAAATATGAACTAAGTATATCATACAAAATTTACAAAGAATATCAAAATAACAAATATACTTTAACTTTTTACACTGTCACTCTAGATTTTAATATGAATCTTATATTCATGTCATTGCAGGTATGTGCACTTTACACAGTGGCTCAACAGGTTTTATTTTTATATCCTGGTCACCTGTGGAATCTTCTTGTAAACAAACAAAAGTTATGTTTACATTCAGTGTCATTCACCTAACTAACTAATTGTATGTGTCAAACTATGACAAAAGTGTTAAAAAGCTTTTCTTTCCGCATAAAACATTTGCAAAGATTTATCAAATCCAGCATTGTTTCTGTCCATGTTATATAGCTAGAAGTCGGTTTCTTCCCTCTCTTTGTCGGTGCATTGCTGCATATGTTGGTATGTTACCACCACCTGTAGATCAGTGTAACAGTATTAAACCATTGGGAGGAATGTGTATGCGTCACCCATGTGCGCGTGCCTATGTAGGTTGAGATAAACAAAACGGGGAGCTCAGCTCCACAGCACTACTGTAGGTAGTACCGATTAGTGGACGACCCGCTCTTCCTCTAAGCCATGCAATGTAGAATTTTTTAACCATCTAGGCCATATGTTTGTGTTCAAAAATGAAAGCATACTGCACATGAAGGCACATTAAAAGGTGGATTAAGAGCACTAGTGGAGTAAGGGGACCTCTTGGTGACACATGCAACGTTGGATACCCCTATGGTGGTTTTTTCGACCTCTGCCCCTCAAACAGTTGGAGTCTGCCCCTGGCTAAGATCTTAAGAGTAGTGTAGTTCCCACACCCTGACACCAAGAAGTTCTCCAAGTCAAACCTTATTGGTCCATGCCCTTCAGCACAAAAAGCACTTGGTAAGGGAATGATCATGGTTTGGTTTAAAATTACTAGTTTGTGTGAAAATAATGGTTACTATAATAATCACAAGGTTAAAATAAATGTAGTTTTTTTAAAAGTCTGATGGTTTGTTGACCCTACCTTCTACATAGGGGCATTCTTGCATAAACAAAATAAATTAATTTATTAAGGCAGACAACACTTTAAAAATTTCGATTAAAATTTTTTTTTTAAAGGTTAAAAAAAATCCCCCTTTTTTATATATTTTTTCATAAAAGGAATGAAAGGAGGCTGTTAAGCCTGTCCATTTGTGTATGTGCAAGGTTATTTTAGGGGCTGGATAAATTAACTTAACTAGCCTGAATTTCTGGGTGATGATTATATTTGGTCAAGAGATTTCCTGCTTTAGGTCAAGAGCAGAAAACTGTCATTGTGACATGAAGGTATGCCAACAAAACATATCGAGCGTGACAGGAATTTATGCTGAGGACTGGGCAGAAAAAAGATCACTATCTCGCTTCCTCATTTTCTCAGAAAAGTCTTGGCATCGAACTGGCACCTTTTCCCAGCATTTACAGTAAAGGGTAGGTGTATGTGTGAGTAATTTTAGGACAGCCATAATGCATCTACACAAAGTGAATCTGTATATTTTTGGCAGTCTTATAATAGTTTTCAAAAAAACAGAGTTGTTTATCTCTCAGTTGTACCTGTAAACAGCACAGTGGATGAGGCTAAAAGCACCACCTGACAAACCCTTCTCTGATTAACCTGATGAGCTTAAAGTCTTACATGTAAGTGTCTGTATGTGTATGTGTGTGCGACTGTGTGTATTGATGCACTTAACATGACCATCTGTGCGTGCTGAAGGAAAGAGAGGGAAGAAACCTCCTAAATCCGTATTATCCTCTTAGCTCCTTACCATGGCAAGCCCTGATAGGTGGTCAGTTCACTCGACAGATTGCAGGTGTCTTTCCAACACTGTTTGATTGTAGAATTCTGAGAAGAAAGTATACAAGGATGGAAGAAATACATGAAAACTAGCATGTGGAGGCTGGACTGCCAAAGCCACTGTTGGAGGATTCTAAAAGACTTGTCTAACCAGCTTCGGAGATCCTTACCTATGGATTTACACGTTGGCCTTACCTTTTCCTCCTGACTATTTTGTTTCTTCAGCAAAAGATAAGTTTTTCTTGAATATAATTTTAATGCAAAAATGGGCTGCTCTCCATCCAAAGGGAAGTTATTTTCAAAGCCAGAAGGCCCACAATCTCTAAAGGCGCTGGTGGCTGAAGCCTCACAGGATGGTAATGATTCTAGACCTGTAGAGGAGGAGAGCAATTTTTTGAAGACTGATGAGAAAGAAAATGAACCTCCACTACCTACCGAAGAACCTCCTATGGAAGAGACTGCATGGTCTCAGTTGGCCTCCAATACAACAGCTGCCCAAAATGCAGAGGAAATTAAAGGAACAGAGGTGAATGTGACATCCCAAGAGATAGTCAATGAGGTTGTGCAAACAGATAAGATTAAAAGGACAGAGAAAAGAAAGAAAAATAAAGGCAAGAGAAGGTTCGAAAAGCAGAGGTCCTCTATTCTTCAGGCAAAGGTAGACTTCCCACCACACATGGTGAGGGCTCACCAGGCAGCCTATGCCTTTCTGAACCCAAATATCTCCAAATATGAGACACTGTTAGGCCTGCTGGACCAAGCAGCCCAGACACAGTTGTCCCTTCAGCCCATGATGACTGCTTTTGTGTTGCGCTTTGAGGAGATCAATCAGGCCCTAGAGGAGATGGCAGAGGAGGGGGAGCTGATGTTGAAGGAGCATGGGGACTACATGGCCTTGCCTTCTGGTATGAGGGGCCAAGCTGTTATGCAAGCTAAACCTAGCATGGCCACAGCCAGCCCCCCTGATCCACCTCCAGATCTGTTACAGCAACTTCTTCAGCATTCAACAGAGAAAATTAGGCTTGTGGGGGGTTCGGTCCAGGTACTGGGTGACACCACGCTTCAGGACGCAGTGGAGTACTTTTCTTCTGTTTCTAAGCTGCTAGTTGAGAAACTGCAGGCGAAGCAGGTAGCGGAACAGAGGTTGACTCAAGTGCTGGCACTGGTAGAGGGGGCTGCATTGAGGAAGTCTAACCCAGAGGATTCAGCACTGCACAGTGAGGACAGTGGGATTGGGGGGGAAAACGAGAGTCTGACAGGGTCTGAGAGGCACCGCCACCACCGAGGGAGTGCTGGATCTGGAAGTTGTGGCTCTGGAATTAACATTCGTGGTGCATTTGATACTATGCCCAGTAATTCACCCAACCTGGAAGGCCATAATGAAGATGATGAAGAGGACGAGGAGGAAGACGATGATGATGATGATGAAGAGTATGAAGATAATGAAGGTGATAGGCCTCAGAAGAAGAGGTCAAATTCTTCCCCACCAGATCCCAGTCAACCTATTCTCTACATGCAGGATCAGCAGTCTACAGTCGGACGTCCCCGGACTGCTGTCACTGCAACCAAACCTGAACACTCCTCATCCACTAGATGTGTAAACATAATGATGGAGCTACAAAACAGCCAGAGGGACTTGGATCAGCGAATGAAAAAGATGACTGAAACCCGAGGATACAAAGAATTAGCAGGACCTCATTATAACCTGTATAGGGCGGGACTAAGACGGCATTCATTAAGTGGATCAACAGGTTCACAAAAAGGCCCCCTTAGAGCAAATCAGTCACCTTGTTCCTTACCAGCTTTAACACCCCAACCACCTAAGCGCCAGTCAGTCAGAAGGCTGATAAATACCTTTAGCCAAGGGGTTGATGGTAGACCAGGGCAGAGCCTAGATAATATTCCACCTCATATCAGGAGGCCCAGGAAAAGTGGGATCCTTCTGTCATCTGGCACACTAAATGTTAATGAGGGGGGTTTAGTCATCAATGGCAACAATAACAACAACAGCTGGCCTGACAGCAGGGATGACCTGGATGTAGAAAACTTACCACCTCCACCCCCAGAGGTTCTGATGGACAATTCCTTCCAGAGTACTGAGGGCATACCAGGAAATGAGGGAAGGTCAAAGGAAGATTCAGTTCGAAGTCTCCCAATGATAAATCAAAACACCGGGGTCTCCCAGCGCCTGAAGGCATCCCTGCAAAATGTTGAAGTACTGCCAAGCCGTGCCAGCATAAAACCAAGATCTATCACTATCTTGCCTGCCCGCCCTGTCAGGCAGGGTGCAGTTATGGAGGTGCCAGATACAGAACAGCAACAAGAAACTGATCTGGATCCTGAAATGGAGAAGGCTAACTCTCTCTACCAACAGGCACGTAAGATCATTCACCTGTGCAATGCAGCAGAAACTGCTGACAAGAGAAATATTGCAGAACTAAGTAGCAGAGGACCTTTACCCCCTCAAGCCAGGATGGGCCAGAGATGTGAAAGCAATGAATTTTATGAGTCTGAGATGTCCTCTCCCAGCCTGCCTGTGACAGCACCACCTGTCTCTAGAGTCCGCCTACCACCATCTTGTCCCTCTGTGTGCCACAGATTTCCAAGCCCTCCTGTGCTCAGACCTCAGACCACCTCTAGGCCCTCATCTCGCCCAGGTTCTCCGAAAACAGTGACACGTGCCACAGATAACAACACCGAAGAGATCATTCCATCTGTGTCCTTTAAAGATGCCCGTTCAGTCTTCTGTCTAAAAGAGTCTCAAAACTCTCAGAACTGCATTTCCTCTGGAAGTTCTATTCTTCCCAGACCATGGGGAGAGACCTCCCGAGGCAGGCTACCAATGAGGAGGATAGACAGCTCTACCCGTCGCACCCAATCAGAACAGAGGCCTAGTTCGACTTCCCATTCAGAGCCTCCCAAAGCTGGCAGCTCAGCCTCTAGCCAGGCCAATGAGAGTGAGTCTGTTACCACAAAATATAGGTAAGTTATATCACAAAGTTGTGGGTCCAGGTCAGCGCTTGTCTTTTGTCCTGCTTTTTTGCCATTAAAGAAAAAAACATTTTATGACTGATCAATACCAGTCATGCTTGACAAAAGTGTTTACTTGAGTTTTGAGTCATCTCTAACCCTGTATTACGTTCCCACCTTTGTATTGCAACTGTTGCACAGTAATTTCCCTCAGGATAGATAAAGCTTCTTGAATCTTGAATCTTGAATCTTTAGATACTACAGGCAAATCTGATTTACATATATATTTTATATAACGCATAACTATGACAACTGGGCTTCCATGTTGCTACTCTATAAATATTGACATAGATGGTCGATATTGCTGAATACAAATGAAAGAAGGCTTAGATCCTTGTGATTAGGGTTTTTTTTTTGGTGTAATTAAAGCACCTAGTTAGTTTGACCTGTGGTTGTTTACTTTAAATCCACACAGATGGCTCCTGCCTGTGTTACTGTTTAAGTGAATGACATTGGCACGTCTGACCATCTGCATTCCCAGCAGAAACAAAACAGATCAGATAACACACAACTGGTTTACTTATATGCGCTACACCAGATGTCCTGCTTTATTTGTGAAAAAGTGCTCAAGTTTTTTCAGAGCTGTGACACAAGGCATCTTGTCATTGTAACTGAATCATAAACCGATGATTTGAGCCTGTTTAGGCCTGACTTATGCCTTAAACTTATGTTGTGAGAAAATCAAACTGCATCAAGACAATAAGAACAAAAGACTTTGCACTGCCAAATTACAACCATCATGCCATGTCACACGTAAGAAGCTTTTTTAAATTCTTTATTCAGTGAAAGGTGGCTTTGTACAAACAGGTAAAACAAGTAAGTGACTAGACAAAAGGAAGGATGACACATAGTACACACTGCAGGTGATAGGAGAATAGAGTAGCGTAGGGACTCTAGGTGGTAAAAGTTGAACACAAATGCAAACAAATAACCAAAAAATAAAAAATAGACACAGAGAAGTATATTAAAAAGTACATCTTTGTTCATGTAATATGCTACTGTAATTATTTGCTGAGTTAGCAGGATATATGCCAATGCATCTATACATGTTCTTATACTTGGGGACAGAAAAAATAAAACAAAGAAATAAATAAGCAAATAAATTTAAGGAAATTAATTTATCAAGAAAAGCTGGAAGATGGGGTTATATTGGTTGCGTAATGTGTGGAACCACAAAACCATTGAAAGATGGGCATCTGCCCCATACCCTATACCCCTGGGGCCCCAAAGTCCCATATTGATTATGTGTCAGTTAGCTGTACACAATGCAATTTCTCGAAGAATTGAGGTACAATATCAAGTAAGGCATTCAAATTTAAACCAGCACTCCAGGTATGTAGTATTGCACTTCCATGAAGTCAGAGCAGGAAAACAAAACAGTTTCAGTCCCTAGTGTGGGCCAAGCTCCAAAAGCCATGGGTCCTACACTTCACATAATGCAACTTTATAGCAGCTTTCATTAGACTGTGGGATATATTTCTCAAATTTTTGGCCTTGTTTGGTAGAGACGTGTGTAAATATAGTTTTAAGACATTTTATGTTGTGCTCATTTGGTTCGTTCTAAAATTAGTGACGCACAGAGCACATAAGGTGAACTCATGATTCCAGAGTACTGGTCGGAGAACTAGCTGTCTGAGTATCAGGACATTTAAGGAAGCTGCTATGAATAGTCTGCTGTGTTTTATGGGAATTTGGAGGCAAAAGGGTTCATATTCAATTCACAGAGGTCAGGAAGTTTTTCTTATACATTTATTCTTATTTTTTTTGTTTATACCATAGTTTAAAATTTATATTAGTGTAGAGCTTTACCTCTGAAGAGATTAACCGTAGGGATCTAGTCAGATTCTATCACGAGGTGTTGGACACCTGCAGTAAAAGCTTTTTCAAACAGTTTAACTCTAATTCGAACCTACAGTCACGGTGTCCGGTTGTATGTTACCAGCTCATCTCCTGCATCCAGAGAAACCACCTGGCCTAATCCAGATTGGATTAGCCCTCCTACCCCACCTCTCCACCCCTGTGGTTAGGTGAACTCCTCGGCCTGCTAGCCCACATAATCCACTCATGCGCTAAAACTGCTTCCCCCCTCCTTTCTTGCTTTCCTACAGGCCAGGCAGCCCTCTGATGAGAGGAGACAACGCCCAGTTGGATCCAAGTGCCACTGTGACGACAGCCTAGAGCCCGGCTGTGATTGGCCAGGGTTTCTAAAGTGAAATGTGAGGAGGGAAGGGAATGGAATGGAGAAAGGGATTATGGATTAGCAGGATTGTGAGGTTTAGCCCCTTTCTTTTTTCTTTCCTTTTCTGACTAAAGGATTTTGTTCCAAGTGTGGGTTTTAGATACATCTATAATATTCATTCAAGCGGTTTTAAGCACATGAAC
Source organism: Dicentrarchus labrax (assembly GCF_905237075.1). Lineage (NCBI taxonomy): Eukaryota > Metazoa > Chordata > Actinopteri > Moronidae > Dicentrarchus > Dicentrarchus labrax. The sequence goes on from NW_026136708.1 coordinate 294,707, forward strand.
ATTTTAATTTACTTCTGAAAACATTGTCAGAAGAATTCATCTGTATCAGTTTTTAGAAGTGCGTACTTAATTTAAACTGAATGTTGAATCTATAATCTACCTTGAATTTGTTTAAAGTCAAAGATATATGTAAAAATGTTGTTATTGCAGCCATTAGCACCACCAATTTTCCAGATTCCCTCTAGGCTCACAGCTGAACTTCAGAGCTGGGAGACAATTGGGGATTTGGAAGTTCTATTGGCTGCTATACCAAATACAGTATGCCTATAATTTACATAATTATCAGATGTACTCAAGTGTTTGTAAATGTCTTTTATTTTGTGTTTGGACAGTTTGCACTAGCTTTCTATTTGTGTTAAACCATGTTTTCTACCTCGACTACAACCCAATAAAAGAGGAAAAATCTGCCCCAAGTTTTATTGAGTTTTCTTGAAAATGTGTATGTTTATGGGAATATTCAGGGCCTATCAGTGCAATAATGTCATGAAAGCTACTCCACAGGGTACCTTTAAGGGGGTTCAGTACTCTGTATTATACTACCAGAAAGATGAGGGGAAATGGATACAATTGAAGCAGCAGACGAAGAGATATCCTAACTTTTAGTTCCTCTGTAAAGATCCAAAAACACTGGTTCCTACATTTCCCATAAAGCAACTGTAATTAGTTTGACTTTGTAAATGCACACCCCCAGTGTGTGAGACAGGCTTTCTGTTGTAAATGTGAATTCTTAGGCCATAGAAGACATATTTAGTACTCCACATGACTTTTAAACTAAGTTTTACATCTGTGGAGCACTACCCTGTTGATTGGTTATGTTATGGCATTAATATGCTAGCAGGGCTGGAGATAAACAATATGGTGACATTCATTAAAAACATGTTCTATAATACCAAAAAACCCCAAGGGTATCTTTATACCGTCTCTCTATAGCAGTGGTTCACAATCTTTTTCCTTAAGGGAGCCCTTTTCTATCATTGAGTAAACTGACTCAATGGCATATTTTATGGATATTTTATTATATATTTATTAAAATATTCAATGTATAACAATAACATTAGATAACAACTGATACACTTTACAACGAACCTCAACAGTGAACACAATAACTGCAGGAAGTTTGGTTAAAACCAGAGATTTGGATGAATTTTAAGCAAATTATTTCCTGTGAAATGAGGTTTCCTGAGATTTTTGTGAGCCTTTTGTTCTATTAGCTCTTTGGTTGTGTAAACCTTTCTCATGCAGGATGAGGCTGTTTGTGAACTGAAGGCTCTGTGAATATAGCTTGTCTTTAGGTCTTCACTGTGCCCTTATCCTATGAGATTTTTTTTTATACCTTAAATAAAATGTTAAACTTTAAAAATAACAATTGCATTTAGTTTTAGTTTAGTCTTAACAGAAATACATGAAATACATGCCAACTGTGTGATTTAAAAAAAAAAATTTCTTACACCTGTTAAAAATCAAGAAGGCCTCGCGAAGCAGTCCCTAGTGGGTGCTCATATGTGACTCTGATCTGTTTTTTTAATGACAAGCACAACACATGGATTCTGGTCTTTTCAGCTGATTTAGGCACCTTTCATATGTGGTCTAAATCAAACATAGGTCAGATTTTATGCAATGTGACCTTAGTGTCATATCAGAATGTATGTGACTTTAACAGCACTCTAGATAAACATTATTATGCCTGTTCACACTGTAGTCTGATGGGCCACATTTAACAAATAATGTGAACAGCCAAACAAAATCAATCAGATCCGAGCAAAATCTCAGAACTGACCGCTAAGGCTAGCATGACTGCTACACATCCCAGACAGGTGGCCCTCCACTCCAGTCACCAGTAACCCAAATCTCTTTCCAACTACCAGGATGACCGCATAACTTATAACCTAAAATCCTAGAAAGGAGGCCAATTACTATATGGTTCCCTTTACTAAAGATTCACTGGGATTTTTCAGCTCAGTCAGGTGGGAAATGAATGATAATCACATACCACCACAGCATATAAATATCAACAAATAGGAGCTACAGCCTGTATAGAGTTAAGTATTACTATGGATCTTTGTGTAGAAATGCTGCCATCTGCTGTCTTGCATCTCCAGGAGGACACACTTGAGTTGTCCTATTCTATTTAGATTCCTTGCTCCTTCTCTGTGAGCTTCAGGTTCATTGATTGATTTCATCTCTGCTTTCAAGTGTTTTATTTTTAGTTTTTTTTGTAAAACATTTAATTTCTATTAGAATTTTATTGTATTTGCCCTCATATATGATTAGTTTCCCCATTTCATATAGTGTACAAAAATATCTTATCAGCGTATAACCAATTGTAAATGTGCAATTATAATTTTAAGTAGTGTGTGCAAGGAGTTGTGCATAGCAGGTTAGGTTAAGCAGTCTTAATCAGCGGAGGTTGGAGCTACTGGGTGCTGTGGCTATAAAAATTGGCATTTCTTTTCCTTTTTAATGCTGCAGTAGTTAACTTAAAAATAACTTTTTGTCATATTTGCAGAAAATTTCACTGTGTCCTGACAGTAGTACATGAGACAGATAATTTGAAAAAATCAGGTTCCTCTGGCTCCTGCTAGTGCTCCTGGGTCTGAAGAAAACAACCAATCAGAGCCAAGAAAGTTAGTTGATTGTCTCATTCACAGGTTATCGAGAGGCACCTGGCTGCAGGCCTCCACTGTGAGGTCGCTTCCGGTGCAGGCTCCACTGTTAGAACACCTCCACTGTCAGGACGGGAAGTGGGCTTGGATTTTCCTTTCAGAAACGGGTATTAAAAACAGACAACGAGTGGTTATTTGATTTTCGTTTTAAAATACAAAAATTTAAATTGAAATACAAGGCGTTTTTCTTTTTCATGGTCAAAAAGGGATGAGCGAAATTTAAAAAATGATTCGATTTTCATTTTCTATTTCATATAACAAAAAATAAAATCACTAGAAAACAGAAACGGAAAAAAGGCCTGTATTTTCATATTCTGAGACCGGATGTTGTCATTTACAGGATGGTGCTGTGTAGAAGAAACAGTAGGCTAGTAGACTGCGGTCAATCCAGCCATGAGTCCGATCTCCGTGGTCAAATCAGCCGCACTTAAATTTAGAGTGTACAAGTATTCTCAGCATTATGGTAAATGCGGAGAAACAGTGTATTTACTTCTAAATAAACCATGAAAAAGAAAAACGCCTTGTATTTAAATTTTAATTTTTGTATTTTAAAACGAAAATCAAATAACCACTCGTTTTCTGTTTTTTAATACCCGTTTCTGAAAGGAAAATCCAATGACCAAAACATACACGGACCTACATGGCACATTTTATTTTTCCACCTCTGTTGTATACTACAGTATATAAACAAAACAAATAGTAACTGAAATTATTGAGAAATAGCATGCTTCTGCACCATCAGTACTTTTATTTTTGATACTTGAGTATATTTTGCTTCTAACATAACATACTAAATTACTTCAGTGTCTTGTTTTAGCCACTTTTACTTAAGTACGTTTTTGAATGCCGGACTTTAACCCGTAGTGCAGTATTTTCGTAGTCATTATTACTTCTTCTACATAAGTAAGGCCTCATTTACACTACCTGGTGCAAGTGGCCATTTTACATGTAAGCAAAGACAATCTAAGTTTGCAGGCTGTATACATTAATTTGAATTGAAGTTCATGTACTATAATTCAAACATGATGCATTTTCTATCCTTTTTAGATGCATCATTCAATCATTCCATCTGGTGGAAAGCCTGCAGTGGAACGCTGCACAACATGCTGCAGTCAGTTCCACTGCCCCCTTTGTCCCAAAGGCATGTATAATATTTATTTTGTTTCAGGTCAGAAACCAGCATTTCCATTTCCCTATTTTTCTTACCAATCTTTTTTCCAATTGTACTGCAATTGTGGGGTCGCTTTAAACAATATGCCATTCACAAGTTAAGGTCAGACCTGCTGTCTGCAGTTTAAAAGTGTCCAGATAATGTATGATTGGACATATTAGAGGAGGGCATTTTCTCAGGGCTTTTCTTTTTCTTCTTTTTGGAGCTTGTGTTTTGAATATTACAACTGATCATTTTGCTTATCTATATATTTTCAGGAAGAAGAGCAGCAGGCTGAGGTCTGCCACCAGTGGAAGGGGTAAGCTTTTTCACAGTATCTATTGGTCAGATACTGTTGGTGCAGCAGCTATGGACAGACATCTTTGTCTTTTCCATAGGACTTGGTTGAAGATCGCGTTCTTCGCAATTGCAGACATGCAGGGTTTGCATGCAGTGGGTTGAGGCCAACAAACAACTGTTATCTGCCAAAGTGGACCTGCCTGATGTTCTGTACACGGGGGAGGAGAACCAGGCTGAGGCTGCTCTGCAGTATGGAAGGGTGTGGAAAGATCAAGTGAAGACCATGAAAAGGAATCAATCCTGGAGCCCTTCAAATTCACATTTTACACACTGAGGACGTGGAGATTCTGTGAGGAAATAATGGACAAAAGAAATAATTTGGCCTATTGTCCACATCCACAACTTTTCCCCTCCTTATCTGTCCGACCTACTCCACATCGCCACCCCTTCCCGTTCCCTCAGATCTGCCTCCTCTGTCCACCTCTCTTTCCCTCCCACCCGTCTCGTCACCATGGGGAGCAGGGCTTTCAGCTGCTCTGCCCCCCGACTCTTGAAATCACTCCCACCGGACATCAGGAACCTGGACTCTCTCCCCCTCTTCAAATCAAGACTAAAAACTCACCAATTCAGAACTGCATACCCCACCTAACTATCTACATTGTCTTTTCTTATCTGTTTCTTATTTCTTACTGTCTTTATTTTTTATGTGTTGTACGGTGTCCTCGAGTGCCCAGAGAGGCGCCTTTAAATAAAATCTATTATTATTATTATTGTTGTGAATGTCACACAGATGAGTGAGTTTGTGTACGAGAATAAAGGACTACAGAACATTTGATCATGTTGTTTTTCTCATGGATTATACTGTAGATATCAAGAGTTAGGGTTGTATCTAGTGGTAGGTGTTCCAACAGCAGAAGAACATAATTAGCATAGACATAGAACCAAAAATTAAATTTATGGTGGTTAAGAATAAAAATGCAGAATAATACAACAGAAAAACAAATTGAAAAAAATATATAGAAAAAGAGCAGTGCAATAAAGTCAAAGTTAAATGATAATGAAAAGGCAGCAAAATACTGTATAGTACACAATAAAATGTATAGGCCTATGACATCTTATGAGATGTTGGCTTATGAAAATGAATAATAACTTAAAAGAAAATGTGTGCACTGACCAATGTTATTCCTGCCCTACATTGTTTTCCTTGATCAACTATTTGACCTCCTCTTTTCAAGATCCTCAGCTTTATAGTAGGCTACAAAGACAATTGAGCCCAGAGTCATATCACCCACCGTTTGTTTTTCATAAAGACTAAGTTGTAAAGTTATGCAGCGCAGTGAATATTAGTCTACATATATGGCAATCATTAATGCGACGTGTTTTGAAAAAGACAAAGGCTAATGCTTAAATTGTCCAAATCAAAAGGTTTATTTTTTTCTTTGAATTAATACAGGTTATGGATGGCTTTTTGTCCTAGATTTGGACAGAATAAATCAAAATGCCCACGTTGGGGCTCGTGTGCAACATAAAAGGAAAACACAGAACAAAAATGACAAAACAAAAGTTTACTATATAAATAAAAACGATATATACTATAGACAAGGAATTGATAGATTTTACGTCATATTGTTTACTAATTAATGCATTTGTAAGGAAAGCGATTCAACCGGAAGTGCATTCGCAATTTTATTTTGAAATGTATCCCGTGCATTTCCTGTCCTGACAGTGGAGGTGGCTTGAGAGTGGAGCCTGCAGCGGTAGCGACCTCACAGTGGAGGCCTGCAGCCAGGACCTCTTTGGGTTATCATGAGGGGCCAGTTGTTCAAAGGTAAACTGATCGGATTTTGGTTATCGGATTGGATCAAATCTTGAAAATGGATTGTTCAAAAGGGAAAGAAGGAATCTGAAATCAGATTAGATCACAGAATCTAATCCTAGTTTTAATCTGGATCAAACCTCTAGTAGTTCAAAACTTGTCAGTAGGATCTGGATAACTTTGATCCAAAAAAACAGGATTATCTTGATCCCAACAGGGGGTAGGATTTCAAGGTGGATTCCAGGAAGAAAGTGTAGTAAAACTTTAAAATTGGTCAAATAATACATTTGTATCATTTAGTGTATATACTTTTATTTATATTTTGCAGTTGACTTGTTTAACCGTTACAGTGATAAAGTAGATAAAGTAGACATAGGCTACCAATTAAGCCTTTCAGTAAAGTAAAGTAAAAATAAAATAAAAATAAAAATAAAAATAAAAATAAAAATAATCTTGTCCCTGTGAAATAATCCCCCAAACAGATTTCAATAACAAACAAAAATAATATATTACATTTTTCTGTCATTCATCACTGTATATTAATTTCAAAGAAACAATCATCAGAGATGAACCTGTCAAAAATAATTTCTAACAATTGCATCCCTTACTACACGTCCAGTCAGTCCCTCATTCTGACAGAACGCCAGAGGTTGGTCTGGTTCTTCAACAGGCTCAGGTGTATCATAAGCATCATCACAGAGAGGGACATTGCGTCTGGTAGCGATGTTGTGCAGGACAATACATGCAAGTATTTTGTTGCATGCTCCGTGTGGTTCCACTCGCAAGTAGGCATGCAAAGCGTCTCTTCAGAACTCCATTAAACGCTCAATTGCACATCTTGTTTTGCAATGAGCAGTGTTGAAGCATGCCTGCGCAGGTGTGGTTGCTGCAAGAAAAGGAGTCATCAGCCATGGTAGGAGTGGATAGGCACTGTCTCCTAATATTATGCCATCCGGTCGGTTGGTTTGGAGCTCTCTGTATAAAGCACTCTCTCTCAGGATACGTGCATCATGAACAGACCCAGGCCACTTCACGACACAGTTTGTGATGATGAGGTCAGCGTTGCCCACAAGTTGGATGTTGATGCCGCGCCTCCCCTTTTGGTTGATGTAATTCCTCTCATGAGGTGCTTGGATATGCACATGAGTGCAGTCAATAACCCCAATAGTATTGGGCATGTTCCCCAAAAAAGTGGTTTTGCATGCTCAACATACACCCTTTGACAGTATCCTCTTCCACCAAAATGGTGGTAGCGATGGACAATACCTGCCATGTCAGTGCCTCTCTCTAAGTCCTCTGAGAAAGGCTGAATATAAGATGGCTGTCAAATACCCACCCACCCATTAGCTGACGTGCTTCGGCTTGTGTTCAATTAAATCCATCATGCCCAAGGCCTATAAATACTATGTTCACTACAACAGATGAGGTGGAACCATGGACTCAAAAGGACCTAATTGCACTGTTGCAGAAACCCATGCACTGGTGGAGGGTGTTAAGTGCCATTATGCCTCAATAGTAGGAAGCTCTGTTGCGGGTGGAATGGTGACTAACAAAAGGAAGAAAGACATTTAGGTTGAAATCACCCAGAATGTGAATGCAATGGGGTCTGGCCAGAAGAGGACCTTGGAGCAAGTGAAATTTAGATGGAAGAATCTGAGGGCCAGAGCAACAAAGGACCTTGCTGAAGCAAAAACCACCCAAACAGGCAACAAACCCTTTAAGAAAGGTGAATACACAGATGTGGTTCTGGACATTATTGGAGGTGAGAACTCTAAAGCTCTGCACAGGATTCAAGGTGTTGTAGGGGATGGTGAGCCTATGATTGTAGAGGAAAGTGAGCCAGTTAATGCATAGGAAACGTTTATTCTGGATCTCAGCCCTATTATTGAAGAACAACCTGGATCCTCACTGGTAGAGCCAGCAGTCACAGGAGCTCAGAAAAGAGGCTTGAAGCGTCCTTTGCCAAATAAGAATGATGATGCCTAAGAATCACTTCTTAAACGAGAAACTGAAAGAGCAGAAGCACAGATACTCCTGGCAGAGGAACAAATCAAGCTGACCAAACTGCAGCAAACCAAAGTAAAACTTCAGATCCGCCTCCGAAAAGCAGGGCTTCAAAATGCTGGTCTCTCCTCCTCAGATGAAGAAGAACCCTGAACATTCTTTATTTTGTTAACTATTGGACATTTAGCCTTTTTTTTAATTTAAGACGTTTTCAAAATATCCACAATGTATTTGTTAATGTATATTTGTTTTTTATTTGTTGTGGCTCAAATGAGGGGTTATAAAATAAATTATGAATGGAAGTGGATGTTTATGTTATTTTTGTGTTTTGTCTCAAAATAAGAAACACTTACAGTGACCCCATGTTGGCTCTTCTACCTGTTGTTCTTTACATAGCTGGTAGCCCACATTGTGATATGTTGTCCCATTTAGAGCACTGGTAATCCGGATTTGGTAATCTTGAAAACTGTGTATCTGGATCAGGGTGATCCAGTCCAATGTTGCTTTGAAAAACCGGCATAAAAGTAAGACGGATTACCTGATCCTGAATATCAAAAAATGGGATTTCCAAATCCACATCATTTTGATCCAGATTAAATGTTTTGAACAACTGGCCCGAGATGATAATGGATGGAGACTCAACAATAAACTATTTTCAAGACACCAACTCAAAATGTCTTAACTATCTTTCTTGGCTACCATTGGGAGCACTAGGAGGAGCCAGAGGAACCAGAACTTTCACAGATTATGTGTCTCATGTTCTACTGTCAGGATATAGTGAAAGTTTCAGCAAAGATGACAAAAAAATAAAAAAATAATTAAAAAGGTCTCCAATTTAATGGTGATGGTTGGGATGGAGACCTTGTCACCATTTCGATCCATGTATCCATTTTTGTCCTATAAATGGCGCACTTCAAACAAGTTTCAGCTTACCCATTTCCATTAGTTAGAGCTAAGTAGCTTGGACACATGCAGAAGAAACATTCACATGGTCTTATTAAATATTTTAACATATTTGGGAAAAAAGTCCAACAAACTAATTATTAAAGATCTATACCTCGCAAAAAGATAGAATAATTCAATCTGCATCATAGAAAAAAAACACATTGTGACCAAATTGTGAAAACTCATTGCTTATGCTTAGTTTCAAGAATTCAAGGTTATGTAATGGTCATTTACAATGCAGGGTTGTATAATGAAAATTCAGGTTGCAGTTCACAAAACCACATATTTGCTACATGAAGCTGCATTTATTTGAGTTGGCCTTCCTTATGAAGTATATCACTAGAAAAAGGTAAGACTGAATTATATCTATTCTAGTTATTTTTCTCTATACAGATAACTCTTATAATTCTAAGAGGAAGAAAGTGGCTGTATTTTATTTAGATTATCCATGGCAGTTTTGTCGTTTTGCAGCATCATTAAAAATAATGAAACATATAGAGAATATTAAAGATTTACCTTTTGTATTGGATCATTTTCACATCTACATTTCCCCATTAGATCTCTAAAATAAAGTAGCGCTTTCTATGGAGCCTCATAGTTTTAGAACATCTGTTATGAGCAGCAGATATTAGAATCTGTGTTGACTGCTCACAGCCATAGTGCAAACAGCTGCAGGCACAATTACAGTGACACAATGGGTGAGATGCCTGAACCCGGTTATCCTACTACTGTTTGTGTACTGTACACAACAACTGTATTAGTGACAATAGATGTAGATGGTGATTATCTATATATTTGTGCATCACTTTAATTCATTTATTGTTCTGTGATCTTACCTGTTGTCAGAATTTGACCAATACTTTACACTAGTGTTTGTTACAACATTTGCAGTACAGAGCATGCACCCACTAAGCTAAAGTACAAGTTGTTCACAAGTACAAACCAAGTGTGAACCTATCGTGACGTCACCAATTGGTTTGTGGAGTACCATTTTGAAGTTTGGCATTATGGTCGTCGCTATGACAGTATATTAGCTGTACAGTTTGAACTCGTCCATAGCAGGAAACAATGGTAGGTTACCTGGTCATACCATGAATGAACCAACCATCATGTTTCCAGAGTAGCCTAGAACGACAAACTGAACACTAGCTATAGTGAATTTCTATTGCAGTTTCACGCTTGGAAGGCGAGTGGTATTCAAAAGGTTGCAATATGCAATCTACTTCTCCACCACTGCACCCCTAGATGGCACTAAATCCTACACATTGGAAAAGTGACATTATCAACCCGTGAACGTTTTGCAGTTGAGCCAGTCAACCACTTTCAAATCGGATGCAAATATTGAGCTAGCTTAGCTAGCTTAACCTAGCCTACACCTGATGACAGACTTAGTTTTCAAAAGCTGAATTCCTGTTCAACTTGTAAAAGATTACATAATAGCATTCTAGCTTTACATTCACCACAGTCATGAGAAAACACTGACATGCCTTTATTCTACTATTAAGTAAAGTTGCACAGTGGATGATGCGGTGCCCCCTTGTGGAGCCAACTCTGCCTAACTCTAATAAACTTATTGGATAATGAGATCCAATCCAAAACATGTTTGACCCTAACAGACCTAAATGGACAGTTAACAACAGCATTGGCAGCAGTATGATGCTCTACCAATTAACAAGGGATATGGGAGTCGCAGAACTGTTATAATGAATGTTTTGTTACAGAGCATAATTATGAGAATTTACTCAAAACATCAACATCAACTGGAATTTGTCAATCTAATGGCATGGATCACACTGAGTGCAAGTGTGAATACTGCTTGGAGACAAACCATGCTCATGTTCTTTATGTCTCAAAGACATAAAACAAGCAGTGCAGCCAGAGATAGAGGCAGATGATTCATTTTGGGATAGGTGGTACAGATCAATGCTCCTCAAGTAAAAATATGAACTCATAAAAACATTTACAAAATCCTAATGTATGGTCCCGTCCTATAAACCAAACCTGCCACCTCCCCTCCTCTCTTTGATTTCCCGTGGGAGGAGGTGAAAACCTTTTTTCCACAAAGTGTAACATCAAACTGTTAAACTGAACTGTTTTCTTCTGCATATCCTCTATCTAAAGTATCTGCTTGCCGGTGCTGATAATCTCAACAATGGCCAGTCTAGGCCTGCTTTTTTTCCACTAATCAATATATTTTTATATGAGCAGTGGATCAAGTGGCTATGTGTATTATTAAAGTTTTCAGTCCAGAGAATTCTGAATTCTCACTCTGCAGCTCCCCACACCTCTACAAAGGTGGTGGAGAGCAAACAGGGACTAAAGTGAATATTGGAAATTTCAATGTAATCAGTTTCAACAATTCTTTGAGTTTTCCCTTTCTGTATAAAGCACTATAATATTTGAGGTGTGCATTGTTTAGCTTTTTGTGGAGTTGGGGGGCTTCCCCAGAGTGGCCAATCAGAAAATGCAGATTTACCTTATTATCTCACTGCAACAATGTAAATCTTTGAGAAATATCAGTTGGCTAACGTTCATAAATACCTTTGAATGCATGTTATTTTACATGTTGTAAAGTTTTGAAGTATAAAATATTTTAGAGTGCAGCATGGCCATAGGCTATATTTAGACACTCAAGAGGCGTTATTATTACATGTACAAGTAACTGAATTTCTTCTGTCCTCCAAAATCATTCACTGAATGTTCCGACAAAATGTCAAGAGTGCGTTCCATCGCTTGAATTCAACTATATTATATTATGTTTATGTATTTTATTATTTACACGTTCCCAATCCCAGCTCTTCAGATACTACAGCTTGGTCAGTGGCCCTCTGCATACAACACTGTAGTAAAATCCTTTAGTAATAAATATGCAACATCAGGTTAGACTTCCAAAATAAAGCTTGCGTTGGAAATGTTGTGAAACAGTCGTGGTTTGGTTAGGTTTGGGTACACAAACTACTTGGTTATGATTAGCAAGTTACTGGTTATTGGTTTCACACAGTGTGATGTTAAAACTATGAAGAAGATGAAGCATGAACTTGATGAAGAGGAGACCTCTATGACTTACACAGCAGAATGTATTGAAGCTTGGCCAGGGGAGAACAAGACCAGCAAGTCAAAAAGGCTCTGACCTGTGAACTCCTTTATGTAGCTTCACAGTGACACGGCAGTACTATACCATTTCAGTATAATGTAAAGAAGGAAAAATCCAGTATTTGAGGCATCCATCCATCCATCCATCCATCCATCCACCCCACCTCCATACGTGGACTTTGTCACTCTTCATACTATGTCACCTGACTTCAATGGTGGGAACTTCCAGAAATGACGCTACAGGGATACCAACAGCGTCATATTTGAAGTGGCAGTATTTGAGGACTTGGGAGTGACACAGGTTGAGGGAAAATGTGTTATTTCTCCCTTTAAAAATTAGTCGGCTAATAAGAGGAAATAAACTGCTTTGGTCTCCATCAACTCCTGAGAAAAATATCTGCCACATAAACAAACACAACAGCTGCCTGTTGCAAATAATGTTGATGACAGCGGTAGGACTGAACCAAAACACTGTTGCTGGGGTGGTTAACAGCGAGCGAAAATAGTAGTTATTGATAATTCTCTGTGGGTTTACTATGACTAACACCTTTCTCATTACACACCATTTGATGAATTATTAATATGATATATATATATATATATACAATTATTTAAAGAAATAAAAACAAAAGGGATTAAACATAAAAACCTAATAAAATTTAAAACTATCTCCTCAGTAGCACAAAATAAAAGAATGAAATGTGGACTGTTAAATATCAGGTCTCTGTCCTCTAAAGCTGTTCTAGTGAATGAATTAATATCAGATTATGATATTGATTTACTTTGTCTTACTGAGACCTGGTTGTCCCATGAGGAGTATGTTAGCCTAAATGAATCCACCCCCCCAGTCATATTAATACTCACATTCCTCGAGGCACTGGCCGAGGAGGTGGAGTAGCAGCCATATATGATTCAAGCGTTTAAATTGACCCTAAACCTAAACTAAAAAGAATTTGAAAGCCTTGTTCTTAGTCTTTCTCACCCATCCTGGAAAACACTGCAGCCAGTTCTATTTGTTATAGTGTACCGCGCTCCTGGACCGTACTCTAATTTTATATCTGAATTCTCAGAGTTTTTATCAAGTTTAGTCCTTAAATAGTTATGCTGCTATAGGCCTAGTCTCTCTTTCTGCACTCATTCATGTTCCATTAATGCATGTTACTAACTTCACTTCTTCCCCGGAGTTCTTGTGCTTTCTCGTCTCGCAGGTTCTTATCGATCCTGGTGGAGCCTCCTGCCATGGTCCTGCTAGATTGCCATTGCCAATACTGTTGTTGCTGTCCACCTGTCTGTCTGTCTGTCTGTCTGTCTGTCTGTCTGTCTGTCTCTCTGTCTCTCTCTCTCACACCAACTGGTCGAGACAGACGACCACCCACCTAGAGCCGAAGGATCTGTCCTAGGTTTCTGCCTTTTAACAGGCAGTTTTTCCTTGCCACTGTCGCCAAGTGCTTGCTCATGGTGGTACTGTTGGGTCTCTGTAAATAATGTTATAAAGAGTTCGGTCTAGACCTGCTCTATTTGAAAAGTGTCCTGAGATAACTTCTGTTATGAATTGGCGCTATACAAATTGAACTGAATATATATTAGTGCAGGTTTAAACTAAATATGCACCTAGAGTGGCGTTACTACTATTACTTTATAGCACTAATAAATGCAAGTATGAAGATCCTTTTTACGTCTATCATTCCCCTGATGTTATGAGCCTGTGTATAGAAATAAAATGTCAGCATGAAGTGTTGCTACTTGGCCCCCACTCCCATGGAGGTTACACTCTCCACATCTCCTACTTAAAAAGACCCCCTTTCCTCTGATTCTCCCCATCTTCCTTCTAAATGATTAATGAGCTCCTTTGTTGTTTGTAGCGCTGTCAGTCTCAATACCTGATGAGGCTGTGAGATGAAAAGAAAAGAAAAGCACAGGCGCATGCAGCTGTTAGTGCTGCTGTAAATTTAATCAGAGCTGCCAACTGTGAACTGAGACTGTAAAGAGCACACTGTGTGGGACATGCTCATTTCCCACTATTATTCCAAATATGACAATATTCTGCATTTGATTAAGGTCATATAAACAGCATGTTCCTTATTAAGCCTGATTCCGAATGAAGCATTTTGTGATTAAAGGACCAGTGTGTAGGGTGACATCTAGCAGTGAATACCGCTCAGCTTCCATGCATGTAGGAGAAACTATGGTGGCCGAAAAACTTGTTGTTTAAAAATGTTTAGGTTTAGTTTTTATTAGTTTCTGTGCTAGTTTTTTTTAAATGTTTTTATTATTATTATTATATGGGGGTATTTGTCAGGGGCAAGATTTATGTATGTAGATTATGTAGATATCCCAGTCTCAATAATCATATGCAGAACGCAATGGTGGCAGTCTCCTCACAGCAAGAAGGACCAGGGCGGCTGTGGCTTAGAGGCAGAGCAGGTCGTTCCTTAATCAGAAGGTTGTGGGTTTGATCCCCGATCCTCTGCCACATGTCGAAGCATCCTTGAGCAAGATGCTGAGCATTGGTGTGTGAATATGTATGAATGTTAGTTTCTGTCCGATGGACTTTGCCGTGAATGTGGCACGTGTAAAAGTAAAAGTGCTTTGAGTGGTTGGAAGACTAGACTAGAAAGGCGCTATACAAGTACAGGTCCATTTACCTTGGTTAAAATCCCAGATGCGGCAGGGAATATTGGTACTACCTTGGACTTACTATGGGTCAAATGCAGAGAATAAAATTAAATCAATAAATGATAACTGTAGCCACTGTCAGTTCCCCTAGCGCAAAACAGAAACTCTATTTTCTGGCTGTACATAAATGTCAACACCTATTTGCAAGGCTTCTCTAGCCCTTCTCCAAACTCCACAAAGAATAATCCATAAACCATTACTTTCTGATGTGTGCAGCAGCCATCTCCGGTCCAGCACGCTACTGCGTTTAGAAAAGCTCATAAATATATATATATAGCTCTGCTCATAAACAACAGGTGGTGTAACGCCGGGCACATCTGTGTGAAAGAGCGTCTGCAGCCCGGACATCGAGCTCATCGCCGTCGGACTTCGTCCATGTTATCTGCCACGGGAACTTTCCAGTGTTATCACCATCACTGTCTATATTCCTCACAGTGGTCTTCATCATCACCATCACTGTTTACATTTATAATGTCTTATTTATTCTCCTGTACAGCACTTTGGTCAACTTTGGTTATTTTTAAAATGCTTAACAAATAAAGTTGGATTGGATTGGATTGGATATGTGGGATATTCATGTGGAACACAGGGCTGCCTGAGAAGACACTTTTACTACTACTGTCTGCAGCAGGATGTATTCATTATTTCAACAGTGAGTCAAAGAACATGATGTTTTTGCTGCTCTTATGTTGTTTTTATGTAAAGTGTCTTTGAATATCCAGAAAAGCGCTTACAAATAAAATGTATTGTTAATATTATTATAAATCAGGTCAACTATCAGTCTGATCTCAGTTTGTGCTGGCAGTATTGATTTAATTTCAGGTGCACAGCTAACTACTAGATTTATGTATGTTCCAGTACACACTGTTTCAAATGCAGTATGCCAAAAATACCAGGATGTACTGCATTTGGTCGCATTTTGCATTTTTGCTGGCTACTCTGACCCACAATCCTCTGCACAGCAGAAGATACAGTATGTCACCTCAACTGAGCTGCAGAGAGAGCACAGAAAGATGACAGCTCATTCGTTCATCATTCATTAATTTTTAATTGAACAAAATAATCATAAAGATAACCAATAACAACATGCAGAACTATGAAAACTGTGAAATTGTGCACCATGCCATGATGCCATGGGGCAGCTGTGGTTTAGAGGTGGAGTGGGTGGTCCACTAATCGGAAGGTTGCTGGTTCAATCCGCCACATGTCGAAGTATCCTTGAGCAAGATACTGAACCCCGTAGTGCTCCTGATGCTGTGTGAATGTGTGTGAAAGTGAGTGTAGTAGTGCAAAAGAGTACCATTTACCATGTAGTAAACACTGCAGGTGCGAAATACATGAAATTATTCTCTCACTAGCCATTTGACTATGTCTGATACTGTGGAGTACTTTAATGCTTCCCACAGGAGACCTTATGGAACAGAATTAAATGCATTTGCTGAATCTATGAATACCACATGCTACTTTCCTTCTTTGCTGACTGAATTTGATGCCAGATCATGCTTGTGTGCTCCAAGTATCCAGAAAACCTGTTTTGTCCAGCTTTGCTGTCAATGAGCTTACTCCTTTCTAGGTAACACCTAGAAACCTTAATGAATGATGTGATTGTTGAATCACACTCTGGGAATGACTTCAAGCCTCCAACCCAAAGTGTCTTTATATATTTCTTGGCTCTGATTGTTTGTTTTTGTCCAGGTCCACAAGATTCTTACAAATGCCATTAGGAGCACTAGGAGCAGCCATCGGAACCTGATCAATTTTCCTGGGGACTTGTTTGAACAACCTCAAGTACTCCTGGGTGTTGAGAAGCAATCACAATGACGACATGGACACAGAGGCTGCTCGCTGCCGTGATACAGTGGCTGGCTGACTCTTCCTAGGGGTGTGTGTGATGCTTCCGTAGAGTTGGCTTCCTCTTGATCAGGTCCTGTTGGGACCATTGTGCTGTTTTTAATTTAATCAACAATCTGTCCACATACCCAGTGCAAGTCAGTTCTATTCCCTGCGGACCCTCGAGAAACAACACCATGCCAACTAGGAGCTCAACATTAAGGCAAATCTTTTC
Organism: Dicentrarchus labrax; assembly: GCF_905237075.1. Taxonomy (NCBI): domain Eukaryota; kingdom Metazoa; phylum Chordata; class Actinopteri; family Moronidae; genus Dicentrarchus; species Dicentrarchus labrax. The sequence goes on from NW_026136708.1 coordinate 311,419, forward strand.
CTTGCTAGCTAGCTTAATAGTGCAGTCAGAATTAACATACCATCTACAACATAAAGCACAAATTATCTGCAATAATGATAATATCATGAGTAATAAATTAAAACCTGAGAATATGTCACAATGTGGCTCCAGCTAAGGACCCAGAAAGCACTAGAGCCTGCCTCCAACTCCGACACGTCCGGGTCCCTCGGCACAACCTTCTTCTACACTGTGAAGACAGACAGGCCTAATCTTTCCTATATCAGCAGAATCTTTCTGCTTAGAAAGAAACACCCCCCTGTCCTCCTCATGACCTAGAAATAAGCTGCTTCTTTCAAGGTTCCATTAACCATAACGCATCTTGGGGCATTGTTGTACAGCCTGTAGGGCACACCATCAGGCCCAGGGGCTGATTCTGACCTCTCTCGCCTAAGTACCATTCCCACCTCTTTTAAAGTAGGGGCTTTGACATCCATTGAGTGATCTATTATCCCTCTAGGAGGCATATCTAGTGGTATTCCCATCTCCCTGTCCCTATCTTTATCTGTATGCAGCTTCTCTACAAATAATCATCAGAACTTGACAAAGACTCAAGCGGCGTCTCACTCACACAGAGATGTTTATGATGAGGTGAATAGGATATTCACAGCACTAGAATAACAGAGTGATGCTATCAACTGTGGCCCAAGGTCTGTGTACACATCCTCAGTATGGTGATTCAGGCCTCAATCAATTCATGCTCATCTGTAAGAGATAGAGAATTTTTCCTTGGTACTCTCCAGATGGTACACGGATAGAAAGTTATTTATTTATCATTATACAGTGCAGGGTTGTATAATTAAATTCAGGTTGTAGTTCACTTTATGTTACTCTTAATGCAAACTTATTTACAGTAAAATTGATTAGATAAATACAAATGCACACTTTCAATGCACTTGAAAGATCACTTGTGGCTATAGCTCCAGCCAGGACTATGACTGGAGCCACTCTTTAGCTTTGGCTGTGATTGTGGCTATCGTGTGGTGACTGCTATGGCTAAGTCTGATGCTGTGGCTACTGTTTACGCCACCTAAGACAGTGTCATTGGCCAAAAAAAAGCCAGGATTCCAGCCTCGCAGATATGACAGATCACGTCACCAGTATACACAGCAACAACACAACCATGTCAAATACATGAACCACTCCAGCACCTAATACATGTTAAGCTACAGCCTGTCAAAACAGTAGCCAGTCATAACTCATCAAAAGGGCTTTCAGCACACAACCAATTTCTTACCTATGATGAATACAGCAGCTTTTCTTAGAGTCTTGACAGAGGTTGTGGAGGGGAAACTCTTATTATTGTTTGATGCAAAATTTAATAGCATGTCTTATGTAATATTCATACTCCTTGTTTGTGCCATTGGCCAGGGGGCAGAAATGCAAAACTGGAATAAAATAAAGCACATAATAATTGAGTTGGCATGATGGCTAAGAGGCTGTAGCTACGGCTATGCTACAAAACCTATTCAACATCAAATACATTTTAATGTGCTTAGTGTCATTGTAATCATGCATTTGAAGCACTACAAAGGACTAAGCTGGTAACAGGATGGCACTTGATCAAATATGACCACGCTAATTACAAACTGAATATGATTATGTTAATCTGCTTTCAAACACTAACCTGGCTGACTGTTGAAAGTGATTCAACTGATAATGCAGCCTGACATTTGCCTGCACTGATAAATGAACAACATACTTAGATAAACTTCACAAATTATATTTTAAATGCAGAAAGCTGCAAAACCATTGAACGGCTTTATGTGTCTCTTAGGCTCTGCTATGTCACATAAGGGGTTTCACTAACAAAGACCACGCCAATGGCTGTATGAAATAAGAAAAAATGTTATTACACGTTATGAACATATGTGGAATACTGGGAGGGAAAGGGTCGAGGGATGGAGGGGATGGAAGGATAAAGGGATGATGAGGTAGGGGTCGAGGGAAGGAGGAAAGGGTCGAGGGTTGAGGGATGAGGGGGTATAGGAAGGACAGCAAGACAGGTGCACGTGAGCGTTTTTGATGTAATTTATGTCGTTGCGAATGTATGTGAGATAAGCAGGAGAAGACCATCGGGGATCCCCTGCTTGGAAGCGGAAGAGGCAGCTCCGATGCGGAAGGAGTGCCCCGAGTACGGTTCTGGGGATATTCCTGATTGAGACAGGATTTGGCGGTAGTGACGGTGGAACCAGTGACGTGTGGCTACTTTTCCTGTTTCTGTGACGAACAAAGGGTCCTGGGGGGAAGCTCTGCTGGCTAGCCTAGGGTTGATGTATTTTTGTATTGGTTCGAAGGGACTTATGTACGAGTCTAGATGGAAGAGGTAGATGGGTTGAGCTAGACCGGACTGGTTGGTCTTGCTGCATTTAAGGTGGTAGATAAGGGTGTCTGTGGACTGTGTGGCAAGATGGATTGTGTGAATGGTGATGATTTTCTTTGACCATTTGTGGCCCCGAAGAATAGCTGCGATGATGACTGGGTACATTTCGTAGATGGCGGTGGAAGGGGAGAGCGATGAGAATTCGGGCAGCCATTTAGCTGAAAACCACTTGCCTCTAGAGTAGCTGCCGAAGCCAACGGAAGGAGCTGCGTCTGTGGATAGCTGGATGTCTTCTGGCGAAGTGATGCGTGTGTCGTAAAAGAAAGAGATTGAAGCCGGAGGGGGTGGGACAGGAAAGTTAGGAATGAGAGAAGAATAAGGGATGCTAGGATAGGAGACAGGAGGAAAGTATGGGTTTTGGCTGACAATGTTGCCGTGGACCGTTGTTGTGGGCACACTCTGTGCGGCTGAGGCAATCGGAGTAGGAATTATAGCCGAAGCAGGAGGGACAGGGAAGTTAGGAATTAGAGAAGAAGAAAGGATGCTGCGATGAAGGGATACATGTGCTCGGGTTGTTTGGGAAGTGTGGGGTAAGGAAGATGATGTATTAGGAGCGAGAAATGCAGGCTACGACCTGGCCCCCTGGGAGGGCTGGTGAGGGAGACTGGGCTGGGTGCGTGATGACGCCATCGGCGCTGCCGCGGGCGCAAGGCTGTGAACCCGGAAGTGGCCTTGGAGTTCTGCGATGTGGGGTGCTGCTCTGCTGGGAGTCCGTGAAGAGTTGGAACCATAGACATATATGCATAGATGCCACATCGACTGTGGAGCGGCGTGCCTACAGGGCGGCCATCTTGGAACAGGGCTAGCAGAGGCAGCGGTGCATCAACTTACGAAGGAAAGAGGTACTCCTCAATCTCGAAGTAGAATTATTCACTGAATTTTGGACCGATTTCCAAACATATTGATTTGTTAAAAACGTCACACATGTAGCTATGATACAGGGTGCTTGGATATTTTAAAAATGCTGGTTTTACTACCCAAATACAAATTCTACTTAATGTTATCAGCAGACGAGCTTCTGACAGAAGATTTGTGAATGAAAAGATGCCGGACTTCTATACGATATATATCTGATATTCAAAAAGGGTAGAGACAGCAGATCCTATGTCTACAATAATAATAATAATAATGATGATGATAGTGATATAATAATAATAATAATAATAGAATGATAATAATAGAATAATAATAATAATATAGCAATTATAGAAATAAATAATGATTACATCTATGGAGGAATGGTGTTTCTACACAATAAAAGTGATAATAAATCGCTCAGTTGTCAAGCTATTTTCACGAGGTTTGCTGGTCAAACGTCAGACATGACAGACAGACAGACAGACAGACAGACAGAGATAGAACGAAAAGAACCCAGAAAACGTTCAGGTGTGTTCAGGTCTTTAGTTAAAGTATTGCTTGAAGGGTATACATTGCATTTGAGTATAATAATAATAATATATTTAATATATAATAATAATAATATAATAATAATAATAATAATTATTATTATTATTATTATTATTATTATTATTATTATCGGCGAGACGGGCACGAGATCTTCCCCTGGATAAGATGTGAGTATTGCTGTGGCTGCACCAAGCAGCTGTCTAAAGTGGTTATGTTGTACAAATTCTCACATTAGTTCACAGTACTGGAACACACAGTAAGCAAGGGGCCTTTATGTGAAGCCCAAATGTAAAATATAAAAAAAAATAGCAGTGTGAAAAGGTAATTTGGTCCAAGGTCTCTGCTTTGGTAGGTGCTGAGTGAGCCTTTATTTGCACAATGCTAAAAATAGACATCTCATGCAGAGAGTGAAGCGAGGCCTGGTTACTCAGGAAAAAATAAGAATGCCGAGGTCTTTCTTTCTTTTTTGATGGGGGATTCAGGGTTAGTCTCAGACACAGCAGAACAAATTTGGGAACAAAATGATCTCTGTAGGGCCCCAATCAGTCTAAAAATCAATTCATGTTTTCTCATTTTACTCTCAACTCTGTTTAATATTTGATAACAGCTGAAAACCAAAGAGATACTGAATATACATGTCAAACTGCAGTTTCCAGGTTCTGTTAGAGTAGCATTCACATTCCCAAGTTGTCAAACAGGGCAGCTTGGTGAGTGGCCCTAGGGTCCAAACTAGGACACTGCAGGTACCCCTCTGGATACGCCCGTCTAGAGTGCTCTTTTGGTGTGCTATTGAAGCCAGGTGATGTAATATAAAGAGCGAGAAAGTCGACATATGTAGGAGGTGGGATGGACGGATAGGACAATGCAGGACTTCAAGCCGGGAGGCCGTGGTTTGTGTCCAGACCAACCAAAAGTCAACACTGACATTTTTCTTACGTTACTTTACGTTATGCTAGTTATGTTAAATTTCAATGGCGTGCACTACGTTGCGTTACGCTAGTTACGTTCCATTACAATGTGTTAAGTTGCGCTGGTTATGTTACGTTAGTTACCTTGTGTTACTCTAGTTATGTAACGTTACAATGCATTACAGTACGTTACACTAGTTACATTACATTAAGCTAGTTACGTTACAGTGCATTAAGTTGCGTTATGCTAGTTATGTTACGTTACAATGCATTATGTCATCAGAATCAGAATCAGACATACTTTAATAATCCCGTGGGGAAATTACTTGTAGGGGGGGAGGAAAAGGGGGAGAAAACAAGAGGAGAGGGGAGGAGAAAAAAAAGCAGCTTCCAGACTCTGCTCCTGTAGTGGAGTACAGTGTGGGACTTTTTATACTAGTTACATTACGATATGCTAGTTATGCTACAATGCAGTCAGTTGTGAAACAATAATTATGTTACATTACAATGCGTTACATTACGCTAGTTACATTACGTTAAGCTAGTTATGTTACAGTGCATTAAATTGCGTTATGCTAGTTATGGTACATTACAATGCATTACATCATGTTACACTAGTTACATTATGATACACTAGTTATGTTACAATGCAGTAAGTTGTGTTACAATAATTGTGTTACGTTACAATGCGTTCCGTTATTCTGGTTACATTACGTTACAGTAGTTACTCTACAATGCATTAAGTTACATTATCTTACGTTGCAATACAATACGTTACATGAAACTGACATTCTTATTTTAACCCAAAGCAAGATTGTATCCTAAACCTAACCAAGACGTCTTTGTGCCTAAACCTAACCAAACTGTGACAATTTAAAGCAATAAAATGTGAAATGTTTATCAGCAAGCTTAAGCTTTTGAAAGTCTATCCAGATGTTGCATATTTATTACTGCTAATTTAACCAGATGAGGTTAAGGGTAGGGGCACTCACCATGCTGTATTTGACAAGCTGGATATTGCGAGTTAGTCTGATGTCAGTGTAATTGAGCCTCTCATCATAGGGATGGATCAACATTCTGATCAATGTGCTCATTTCTGTAGGTGGAAGTAAACAAGCCATCATTACAGGGGTGGCACCTCCCATGTACTGCAACCCGAATGTATGTAAGGGGCTTTACTTTTTAATCACCTTTGTGCCAAACAATTTGTCAAAGAGATCCAGTATAACCTGTTACATGTTAAAAATATAGCCAACAAACAACATAGAAATTAAGGTTATGACAAACTTTTTTAACAAAATTTAGTTTTAACAGATGGCAAAATATCTTTTCTTTTCTGTGGTGTCATCAAATGCTCCAAGAACAAATTTAATTAAAGCTGCAAGCAGCGTTGGGCGTGACCTCGCACTCCACGCAACCCGGGGCGTGGTGCAGCTGCGTCACGTGCCGTCGTAACACGTGCAGACCACAACATGAAATTTTCACGTCACCCCACTCCCAAGCCCTCATCGCCAGAAGCTGAGGGAGCCCACTCTACGTTGGCACGCGTTACAGACACTGCAAAAGACTTGAGCTTTCATAGAGAGACTCTTCACTGAGAAAGGTGGAAATGCAGTGCCATGATACGGACACAGTTTGATGCACAGTAAATATTTGATTAATTTATGATGACCAATGTGTCTAGATTGCAGTGATTATGAAGTCAATATGATAAAAATCTGTAGGAGTTAGTTAAAATAAAAGCCCTGAAATGCCGGAAATGGCATCACAGTGGCCGACTTTGACGGTGATGGAACAGCGTTCATTCAGCACCATTTTTTGACTGCACTGACCAATTTTGAAGTAGATCCAATAAAACCTGTGGGAGGAGTTAGTTAAAATAGAAGCCCTGAAATGCCAAAAATGACATCACAGTGTGACATTCGTTTAAAATGGCCAACTTTGACGGCACGCCACGGACACGCCCTTCAACGTACAGTCACAAAAAGAACAGCGCTCATTCAGCACAATTTTGTGACTGCACTGACCAATTTTGAAGTAGATCCGATAAAACCTGTGGGAGGAGTTAGTTAAAATAGAAGCCCTGAAATGCCAAAAATGACATCACAGTTTGACAATCGATTCAAATGGCCAACTTTGAGGGCACGCCACAGACACGCCCTTCAACGTACGGTCACAAAAAGAATAGCGCTCATTCAGCACAATTTTGTGACTGCACTGACCAATTTTGAAGTAGATCCGATAAAACCTGTGGGAGGAGTTAGTTAAAATAGAAGCCCTGAAATGCCAAAAATGACATCACAGTTTGACAATCGATTCAAATGGCCAACTTTGAGGGCACGCCACAGACACGCCCTTCAACGTACGGTCACAAATTGAATAGCGTTCATTCAGCACCATTTTGTGACTGTACTGACCAATTTTGAAGCAGATCCCAGAAATTCCCTAGGAGGAGTTTGTTCAAATACAAGCCCAAAAAGTGAAAATTACCACAAAATGCGCTGTGAGTGAAAATTAAAAATTAAAATAGCCGACTTCCTGTGGGATTTGGGACATGGGTCCAAGAGGCTTTTTTGTACGTCTCGCAGCACCGGGGATGCTTTTTAAAAATCCTGTAGGGGGCACTACAACCACGACAAACATGATTTTTGGTATGTGAGCTACAGGCACCAGTCTACATGTGTCCTGTGAATTTCATATTCATAAATATTACGGTCTCCGCACAGCTAATTATGCCACCGAGTGGCGTGATTTTTTTTCCTTTTTAGGGGAGCTTTCAGGGAGTCATGGGCAATCATCCTACCAAGTTTCGTTTTAATCACACTTGCCGACACAGAGATATAAACGTTTGACTTTGAAAGAGCGCCACCTTGTGGCGGTGGCCTCAAATTGTTCAAGATTGTGCACAATGCCTAATCAAGACATGGGGAACTATGGACCCAAGCTTGATGTCAATCGGACATACCATTGTGGAGAAATGGTCCACTTCCTTTTTTTGATGAAAAATCAACAGGAAGTGCTAATTTTATAACATGCTTATTTTTTGAAATATCAAAATACTTTAAATTACTTTTTTTGCCAGGACGGTCTCCAGATGCTACGTGCAAAGTTTCGTGGAAATCGGACAAAAGTGCATGGGTGGAACACGATAACATCGTTTTTGGACATTTCGTGCTCTAGCGAAAAACAAAATGTAGGCGGAAGTGGGCGTGGCCTATATAGGGAGATTCAGCTCCATTCACCGAACGCGTGGATATAAGGTTTTTGAATGTGAGACAAACGATGCGGGAGTTATTAGCCTATCAAAATTTGCTTAAAAGTAGCGCCACCTAGTGGCTGACCTGAATGTGACACATAGAATATCCGATATCGCACCAGGCCCGACAAATTTGCAAAATAAAATTCACGCAAAGTTTACGTTCAGGGGGTCAAAAATGCAGTCAAAAGGGCTATGAAGAAGAATAATAATAAACAGACCAAAAACAATAGGGACCTATTTAATTTATCTCAAATATATTCTTTTGTTCTGTTTGCATTCTGACAGAATGCAGGGACCAACCAGGGACCATTAAGAGCTGAGCTATCTGTTTACACAGGCAGCATATCTCACTAGCTCGGTACTCTGTCTTAAATTCCACTTTCACACTATAATATGATTCAGACTTGTATTAAACTATATATTCATTCAGATCACAATGACAGAAATCAAGTTTGATGGTTTAAATAAAAATGCTCCCACACAATGTCTCGCTCACTGCTAATATCATTAGGTAATTTATAATATTTTGGCCTGCTCAACCTGCAAGATAGAAATCTCAAGAAAGTATAATTTTTATAATGCTAATTTTTTTCAAAACAGAAAGCTAATCTTGTCAAGAAAGTTTTGCATTACAAAAGTAAACTTTGTCTTAAGATATTACAGCTTATTGTAAGAGTAAGACCACTTACACAGCTTCTCAATTTAAGAGACCACCTTTTGTAAATGAAGCAGCTGTTTTTCAAAATGCTTCTGGCATAATTTAAGACAAGGTCACTTATTTTTCATCTCTTATTGTAAGATTGTTTTTGTTAATTATTAATTTTAGAAGGAGCTAATTCTTACATTCAGCTCAATTAAGTGACCAAAATACTTATTCTAAGAGAGTCTATCTTAAATAACTGAGTTTTCATTCCTATTAATTAGTGCAACTTGCTTAAGTTTTTGGTGTTGTTTCTACTTTTTAGGCCTCGGACAGTATTTTAGTGGCTACATTTGTTATGCTGGTTTTAGGGAATTCTAGCCAAGCAAAATTGGTTTACCCCATTTTTGCTCAATACAAGAAAATGTGGTTTGTTCGAGAGGGGCTGTTTTTGCAGTGTAGGTATATGGACCAGCTTCATAACAGTACATTATAAAGATGCTGGCTAAATTATCCAATAAGAGGACCACACAGTTCAATATGGTGAGTGCACAAATTGTCGCCCTAGTCATTTTTTGTCTTGTTTAAAACATCCTATTATCATATTATATGCCAGGGGAAGGAGAAGGATTAGAAAATGACAACCTTTATTTTAAAGTATAATATTTATTAGTATGCTGTTTTAAATGATTTCAGTAATAAGTCAGGGGACTGTTAGCGCACCCAACAGTTAGCGAGGTGTGTTTTTCATGAAATGCTTTGCTGATTTGGCCAAAGAGTTCAATTTTAACTTCATCAGCTCACAGCACTTGTTTACAGAGCACATCAGGCTTCCATAGATGTTTGGTTGTATACTTCGGACATTGGATTAAATGATGTGGAAAAAGGTATTCTTCTATTTCTAAGACCTTCTACTGAAGGCTGTGCAAGCATCACTGGACAATGGAGTCTGCTAAATCTTCCTGCAGGTGAACCTGTTTCACTGCCTGTAAGGTTTGCTGTTTGTATGCTGTAAAGAGACGCTGGGTGGAACAAGGCTCGCAGTTTCACCCTGCTACCAGTCTTTGCTAAACTAAACTAATCTCATCCTCCCTTCAGACATGAGATTGATATCTTCTCATCTCACTCAAATGTTTCCAAGGATGTTGAATTATTTCTTTAATAAAACTCTGGTGTCAATATTTTGCATGTGTGCTCTGTGATCTACTTAAAGAATGTGTTGTTTAGGTGTTGGAATTCAAAAATTTTCCAGTTCATCTTTCCCCACTTGAATTGATTGTCTGAGTAGTGGAAAAAAATTCAGAATCCTCTTAAAACTCGCAAAGGTTCACTCAGCTGTGATTTCTTATTTTATAATGCTCTCTACATGCAGCAGTGTTGGAGCCAGGCATATAGCTCATTTAAAGGGACTGGGGGCATGCTGTCACCTGTTCCATGACGCAGCAGAGCTCATTAGCCCTGGACACACATAAAAAACCGGAGGAAGCAGTCCAGTCTGTGCAGTGAGGTAATGCAGCTTGCCGTTCTCATAGCGCTGTAGGTCGATAGGTGCCCTTTTATCTAATGAGCTTGTAAAGATGAGGAGCTGCTCTGTCAAGTTATCGCAGTAAATAAACGGCATGATGACATCTTCCTACTGAGGCTGCTGGCTTTATTACTTGTAGGAGCAGCTTTAAATAGTCCCTGAGGTAACGTGGGGCAAAAAAGCCAACCCCAAAACTTAGGTTAGGTAGATCAGGTGGAGACAGGGCCCCGTTGGGGTGCCTCTGCAAACGGATAAGGGAAAATGCAAGAAAATAAATTGAATTGAATCATGTGTATTATTATAAAATATAATATAACAAAATTGTAAACTGGCAGTTTATGTAATGAAAATAACAGAAGGTGGTTTTATGGTTGAGCTAATGAGCTGGTTAAACACAGCTGTAAGTTGTACAGAGAACAAAATCAGTCACAAATTGTGTTAATTTTTGTTTGTGCAACATGTTAATTAGTGTTAGAGGTGTGATAGTTGTGAACTTTGGACATAGCCAGGCCGTCTATTTCCCCCTGTGTCCAGTCTTTATACTAAGCTAGGCTTAGCTCTGTATTTAAAATACCAACACACTCCCTAGTCGTGGAATACTGCCACTTGTTCAGTGGCCCTCCACTTCAAAATATGACGCTGTAGGTACCTCTCTTGCATCATTTCTAGATGTACAGCCAGAATAATTATACAACGTCAGTTAGACTTTCAAAATAAAGCATGTCTCAGTTTGGTTTAGGCACAAAAACTACTTACATTTAGGAAACATTTTTAAGTTACATCACATGTTAGTTAAAAATAAATAGTTATAAATTGTTTTTAGTAACTTTTCAGTCATTTTTGAGACACTAACAGTGGATTAAAGTCCTGTGTTTGTTTGAGCCATCCATCCACCCCATCAAGGGTTTGAGTAATGTCTTAGCCAGCGGAAGCAGTAAAATCATACATCTGTGGGGCTACCAACACAAATCACAAATAATGCATTTTTCAGTGTCATGGGTATTATTTCTCTTATTTCTCTACATCACCTGACTTCAAAGGTAGGTGGGTTTAGAAATGACATTAGAGGGATACCAACAGTGTAAAATTTTTAAGTGGAGGGCCACTGACTGATATTGATCCACTCATGTCATTCACAGAGAGAAAGTAAATAAATGTATTACCCAAAATGTTGAACTATTCCTTTAATGACCAGAGTAAAAGTAATAAAATAAGGTATAACTGAAACTTTAAACAGGGTTCGCAGGACAGCTCCTCTCCATCAAATAAAACCTCTCCATCAAATAAAACTTCATACTGGTGAAAATACTAAAACTGTATTTCCCTTTAAGCAACAAATTAGGCTGTTTGACATAGGGCAAGGTCTGACAGAGAACAGCATTTTCCTTGTTTGGGAGACTAATTGCAATTGCTGGAGATGGTGCAATTTGTGTTGAAAACTGTTAAAAATAAACATTTTTAGTGCTTCATCTAACAACCAGGCTGTTCACCCACACAGTGAGGCTCAGCCAGCCCTTGCAACTGAATAAAGTGAATATTATGTGAGCAAAGTTTGTCAATGAACACAAGACTGTAGGCAGTGCAATTTAAAAGTGGTTTACACTTTGAATGTGTTTATTAATTAACTTGATTTATATAAAGTAGTGTTAACATATGATTAATTAATCCTGGCTACTCACAGTCACACACTCTGATGCCATATGTGTCTGTTTACAGTGTAAAGATGAGCTGATTACTGCTTGTCTATCAGATCAAGTAACACACCTCGATGGAAACAGAAAAGAGGTATTAACTTATACAAAGATGGACAGATGGATGTAATTAACCCTCTCTAAAGGCCTCCCAAGTCTGTATTTTCTGTCCGAAATTATCTCACGTTTAAAAATAAATACCTCACAGTCAATCATGTTAACACACCGACTCTGAACCTTACGTCTGTTATGAAAGTTTTTGGAACAAGTTACATTTTCTGCATTTTTTAACACTATTTAAAAGAAATAGAGGATTAGGGCAGCACATTGACAGAGAGCCAGAGCAACATTGTGGAGACAGAGAGAGGGGACAGCTCAGCCTCTTGTAGCTGTTGTCTTATATTGTGAATTTCACAACAAATAGAATAATAAAATGCATCAGACTCAATGTGCAAGGTTTCCCTGCCTCAAGATTTTAATCGGTCAATTAAAAAAAAACTCAGACTAAAAATACTACCTTTTTTGTGCAAAGGCCTTAAGTTATTCCCCCTTGGCACCTCTGTCAACTTTCTTTTTTCCAGTGCTTATATATGCTATGTTAAAAAGCCCACTCTTGACCCAGCGGTTTCAGCCAACTATAGACCAATCTCTAACCTCCCCTTCCTCTCTAAGATTCTGGAGAAAGTAGTCGCCAAAGAGTTGCGTGACTTTTTACATAGCAATAGTTTATTTGAGGATTTTCAGTCAGGATTTAGAGTTGATTGCTTCTGTGATGCCCACTAAAGTGTTATCACATTTGTGGTAGTTTCTGTAATTTTATAATTAATGGTTTGAATATTAGTTCAGGGGTAATTAACCTGTTTCCACCATCCTTGCACTAAAATATTTAATATAGATGTCAGGAGTAATTGGGGGTCACCAGCAGGGGGCAGTGTGGCGCTTATTGTGTTCCGGGGGGGCTTTACGTCAGTTTGGTCCGCTTTGCAGTTTTCCTCTTTCTGCTGAGCGAGATGAAAAACGGACGCAGAGTTTGCCCTGTCTCACTTATTTCTCCTGTTTCCAGGTTGGTGGAATAGTAAATTAAGCTAAGTAAATGAAGTGCAATACGTTGACATGTCACTGAATGATTTAATGTCCGCTAATAAGGCTGTTTTATGAATATGAGGACATTTATGTACATATAGCAGTAGTCGCGGTTTCGCGCCTGATGATATCACCTGTTGCTACCTGAGTCACGTCGGTCAGAGTTTTATTTTTAGCTCCTTGAACATTTTTGTCAAATGTAATAGTTTTGAAACGTATGATTTTGTGTAAATTGTTAAAAACTGTGTTCATGTACTGTAAAGCAGTTAGAAGCTAATGTTAAAAGCACAATTTTATATATTGTAAAAGTGGTAAAAAAACAAGTTAAAAATCTGTCAGCTCATGCATTATGGAAGAGTAAAATGATTTTAGTTGGAAAGGGAAAATGCATTTAGGAACCATATGTAAGTGGTAACATCAGCTATGTTTTATATGTAAGTGGTAACATAAGCTATGTTTTATTTTAAGTTGAAAAGAGACAACTTACAGGGCAACAGTGGTTATTGTCATTTTGATTTATTTAATCACACAAAACTTATAACTCAGTATTTGCTGAAAGATAAGGAAAGAGAAATTGTATTTGATTTTGAAGCCATGTTTCTTTCTTTGAAAACATTGAGTGTTTGTTACAGACGAGGATTTAAATGGTAAATGTTTTAATAAATCCTCTTTCCTCTTTCTGCTGAGCGAGATGAAAAACGGACGCAGAGTTTGCGCTGTCTCACTTATTTCTCCTGTTTCCAGGAAGAGCATATAAGCTGTTGATGTGGTGCCAGCCGGTACCTGTAACACTTCCGACAATGGACTTGTCTCTGTACTTGTATTATTAGATCTTAGTGCTGCATTTGACACCATTGACCATGATATTCTTTTATAGAGACTTGAGCATCAAATTGGCATTAAAGGAACTGCACTAAGCTGGTTTAAGTCATATTTATCAGATCGTTCGCAGTTTGTACATGTTAACGATGAATCTTCAATAAATACTACAGTTAGTCATGGAGTTCCACAAGGTTCTGTACCAATACTATTTACTTTATATATGCTCCCTTTAGGCAACATTACTAGGAATCACTCCATTAACTTTCACTGTTATGCAGATGATACACAGTTATATCTATCAATCAAGCCCCATGAAATTAATCAATTATCTAAATTACAAACATGTCTTAAGGACATAAAATCCTGGATGAGCTGCAATTTTTTGATGTTAAACTCACTAAATTCTTGTACTTGGCCCCAAAAACCTTAGAGACTCACTGTCTAAAGATATAGTTACTCTAGATGGCATTACCTTGGCCTCTAGCACCACTGTCAGGAATCATGGAGTTATCTTTGATCAGGATTTGTCATTTAACTCCCACATAAAGCAGACCTCCAGGACAGATGCAGAAAAACTAATCCATGCATTTGTTACTTCAAGGCTGCATTACTGCAACTCTTTATTATCAGGTTGCCCCAATAAGTCCATTAAAACGCTCCAATTAATTCAGAACACTGCAGCACGAGTACTGACAGGAACTAGAAAAAGAGATCACATCTCTCCTGTACTAGCCTCTCTGCACTGGCTCCCTGTAAAATGTAGAATAGAATGTAAAATCCTCCTCCTCACCTATAAAGCTCTTCATGGTCAGGCCCCTTCATATCTTAAAGAGCTCATAGTACCCTATTACCCCTCTAGAACACTACGTTCTCTGAATGCTGGGCTACTTGTGGTTCCTATAGTCTCTAAAAGTAGAACAGGAGCCAGAGCCTTCAGTTGCCAAGCTCCTCTCCTGTGGAACCAGGTTCCAGTTGTGGTTTGGAAGGCAGACACCCTCTCCACATTCAAGAGTAGGCTTAAGACATTCTTCTTTGATAAAGCTTATAGTTAGGGCTGGATCAGGTGAGTCCTGAACCATCCCTGAGTTATGCTGCTATAGGCCTAGACTATCGGGGGATTTCCCATGGTGCACTGAGCTCCTCTCTTCCTCTCTCTTTCTGCACTCATTCATGTTCCATTAATACATGTTACTAACTCCACTTCTTCCCCGGAGTTCTTGTGCTTTCTCGTCTCGCAGGTTCTTGTCGATCCTGGTGGAGCCTCCTGCCATGGTCCTGCTAGATTGCCATTGCCAATACTGTTGTTGCTGTGCACCTGTCTGTCTGTCTGTCTGTCTGTCTGTCTGTCTGTCTCTCTCTCTCTCTCTCTCTCTCTCTCTCTCTCTCTCCTCCGTCTCTCTCTCTCTCTCTCTCTCTCTCTCTCTCTCTCTCTCTCCTCCCCCCACTGGTCGAGACAGACGACCACCCACCTAGAGCCGGAGGATCTGTCCTAGGTTTCTGCCTTTTAACAGGCAGTTTTTCCTTGCCCTTGTCGCCAAGGTCTTGCTCATGGTGGTACTGTTGGGTCTCTGTAAATAATGTTATAAAGAGTTCGGTCTAGACCTGCTCTATTTGAAAAGTGTCCTGAGATTCTGTTATGAATTGGCGCTATACAAATAAAATTGAATTGAATTAAGCTTGCCTTATTTTGAAGGTGGTTAAAAGACAAAAGTGAAATATGCAGAACATAGTCACATCTTAAGTCAGCTGATTAGAAAAACTCTAGCTAACTAGCTAACTAATCTAAATAAATTGTTATCTAGGTAATAACTAGCCAGCTAGCTAACAATTGAGGATTTGCTATCTAGTAGCTTGCGTTTTGCTAACATTAGCTAGCTAACTTAAGATGTGACTATATATATGTCTCTTGACTGAGGACTGAGGAAGTTGACTGAGGTTCTGACTGAGACTTGCTTAAATGTTACTGGAGCACAGACCAAAAGGGGCCACCTTAAAAAAAAAGAAATGTGATAGTTGTTCCAATTCTCATCCATCCAATCAGTTCCTATCTAACTGTCTCACCTCTTCCTATTCATGAACTAGTTCCTTATTTTCTGTGTTGCTCATCTCGCTGGCGGCCACCCACCACCATCCCAACTCCGCTTTCCACCAGGCGAATCAAGACCCCATCAGGACAGGCTCAGACACCCTCCTGCAGAGCCAGGATCTGTCTCAGCCTTGAGCCATGCAAGCTGTGCTGTTGGAAACAAAGCTCCAGGTCAGACAAACTTATTTGGAAGAGAAAACTAAGGTGAACAATGAAATTATTACCAAACATCATCGCAGTTCACAGACTCACTGTAGTTGTGTGCACAGTTTGTGTATGAGGGATCTTGAGTGACATAGGAGGTGTGCTCACTTTCAGTTTGGCCTCCAAATGAAGTGGTTTAGATAATCTGGCTAGAGTCTTTGCTTGTTTCCAACCAACAGACTTCGCTGTAGTGAAGTCGCCATGTAAATTCTCACACAGTTCAACATTTTCAAGGTCGGTACAGTTGATAGTTGATTTTCAATTCAAATGAGTGAGGAAATGCAGGATTTTGTTTTATCTTCAAGATAGCATTTAGCTTTATTCTTTCATTAAACTTATTGACCATTACTTAATCAAGTTTATCAATCATAATAATTAAGATTAAGTCAAGTAAAAGTCATTTGACTACATCATCCGCTAATTAGATATTAAATATTCTATATGTAAGATATAGAAGGGTTTTACATGTTATTTTTATGTATTGATCACTTTTTATTATGTGTAAACAGGTTATAAACTAACTGGTAACCTGTTACCTGTGGACTGATTTTCATTGTTTCTATGTAGGGATGTGGTAATGTTATAAGGAGTTTGGTCTAGACCTGCTGTATTTGAAAAGTGTCCTGAGATAACCTCTGTTATGAATTGGCGCTATATAAATAAAATTGAATTGAATTGTGGGTAGGACTTTTGCAAAATGCAAAGATGTGACCTTTATGTGCGCTCCCAAGAGCTTGGCGTTGGTTGCTTCATGGTGTTAGCTGATGGGCAACCTATAGTTAGTAACATGGAGTCAATGGTCCAAATAAAATATAGGAACATTGCAGATTGTAACGTTATTCTAAATATGATTGTCATTTATTTTCCAGCGTTCAGTCTAGTGTATGTCACAACAACCCATCAGGGCCAACCTCGTCAAATACTGAGGCAGGGAATGAGACTCGACAATCAACTATCTTCAAGCAACCAACCCAAAGTGTCTTTCCATCTTTCCATGCTCTGATTTTCACAGGTATTATTGATATTATTGACCATTATTAAGTCCTAAAGTGCTATGGGTGAAATCATACCAGCTACAAAGCTCAGTCAACCATCGGAATGGACTGGTGTCCAAGAGTTTGGAGTTGTCCGTCACAGAATAAAGTGCCAAACTACGTCTATCAGCGACTCTGGATTCTGTGCTGCAGCTCCTCTAATTATGTCTCCCACCTTGATCTGTTTACCTGTCTGGGAGAGCGGAGGATTGAAGTTAATGCCTGCGAGTCAGTGTTGATTGGGGAGCAGCTGTGAAGCCCAGGGGAAGCTGGAAGCCTAATGAAATCTTTATCAAGGACATTCGCTGCAAGAGACCACCTGGGGCTAATTAGCCTCAACTCTCAACTAGAGCAAAGAGAGAGAGAGGCCACAGATTAATAAGCCAAATGTTCATACAAGTTTAAGAGTTAAAAAGGAACTCATTTAAAAGTAATGAATGATATGTGCTGGGGACAGAACAGTAACCTGGAGGGCAGGACTGCCCTTTACAAGTCGCCAATGTAAAAGATACAAATAGTAGGTGTGCACTGCTTGATAATGAGCAGGAGATTGGGAAGTAAGTAATCAGCAGGCTGGTGACAAACGGGCAGGGCTGGCCAAAACATCAATACGAATGTCAGTTACAGCATCTCAAGCTCTTCCTTGTTCTGCATCTCCCCTTATGTCACTGCTATTCTCACCTTTTTCAACCAGTTGGCAGGTATCGGCAGCAGGGCTCTCTGTGATGATATCACAAACATTGATTGGCTGAGGCTGTTGTTGCCCCAGAGCTATCATACAAAATGTTGGTCTTAGCACAACAGCCACTTGGCAAAATCAGGACGGGCAGAGAGAGAGGGTGGGAGGGAGAAATGTCTCTTTATGTATTGAAAATGTATTTTAAAAAAGGTTTTTAAAAAAGTTAAATTTCAGTGCATGAAAATCATGCAAGTTAACGTATCATTTCCAAAGAATTAACCAGTCAGCCATTAAAATTAGATTGTCATAGTAATCTGTATTTATACTGTACATGCACAGACGCCATTAGAGTTTTACCCCATTTTGCACATGGGGTAAAGGGTAATAGTTTGACCCAGCCAAACATTCATCCTGTGAACTCTTCTCCAATGCAGTTTAACAAAAACCCCACCTATGTTATTAAAAATAATAACAACAATAATAACATCAGACAGTATTTGCCTCTTTTTCCATGACTGTACGGTCAGCAGCTGCTCAGCTTCAGTGCAAGTTTAAAGGAAAATTTCAACCTGTTGCTTTTTTTTCATTATTTGCTTTTTCTCTCAGAAGTCTTTTTATTGGAGCTGTAGACACAAATATAGTATCCACAAATAACAAATATCTCCTTATTTTCTATTTATGGACAGAAAAACATATAAAAACAAAACAAAGAACAGAACAGGTATATGTATATTTAATTTTTTTACAAAGTTAAATATGACATTATATCTCTTAACCACCCAGAATGAGAAGGTGGTAAGGAAGATTTCCAGGCTTCCAACAGAATCCTCCAATGAGCCAAAAACAGTTGTGAATGCAATAATATCACTTTGTTTAGTGTTCAAGCAAAAGAACAAACTATTTGGTACTCTAAATATGGAACCTGTTGCTTTTTACCCTGGGGGACTTTTACTACTTTACAACTTTCACTAGAAAAAAATGACCTGTATCCAGAAAGATCCAATGGTATCCAAGTTTATGGTAATGTATCTAGATCTGTATATCATATCATATAAAATAAAGATATCATATCTGGTTTAAAACTGGTTTAATAAACATAGGGAATATAGCTGCTGTAAATGGGAAAAAATGCAGTTGGACAGGCAGTTTAAATTTTTTGGTAAGCCATCTGTATCGTTTATCTGCTTAATAGTTACAGCCGAAATGTTTACCATTGTCGACACGATGTTGGGCTGAAAATATCATTAACATTTAAAAAAGCAATGCTAAATTCCAATAATTGGAAATGATGATGGATTACAATGACAGTGTGCGGCCTTTGGATGCTCAATTTCATATTTAGATCAGACACAGGGTGTACAGGGTCATGCAGACTGTTGGCAGGGAAGTGTTTCAGCTATGAGGCTAAAAACATCACAGTCTCTGCTGCTTTCTTTTCTTATTGTGTGCAGCGGTGCGATGCTACATTCTCTTTTACTATAATACTTTACTATAAAAATTATCCCTTGACCTCTGACCTCAAGATATCTAAATATAAATGGGTCCTCTGGGTACTCACAAGTCCCCCTTATGCAGACATTCAATTCAATTCAATTTTATTTATATTGCGCCAATTTATAACAGAAGTTATCTCAGGAGACTTTTCAAATAGAGCAGGTTTAGACTGAACTCCTTGTAACATTATTTACAAAGACCCAACAGTACCACCATGAGCAAGCACTTGGCAACAGTGGCAAGGAAAAACTGCCTTTTAAGAGGCAGAAACCTAGGACAGACCCTTCGGCTCTAGGTGGGTGGTCGTCTGCCTTGACCAGTTGGGGTGAGAAAGAGAGAGAGAGAGAGAGAGAGAAACGCACAGCAACTACACTAATAGTAGTGACTGCTGATGATGAACATGAAGATGACAACAACGATGGAAAATAATATAAATACGTATAATAATAATAGTAATAATAATATTAACAATAATTGAGCATGGCATGGCAGGAGGGGCATGTCATTCAGCATTTTTTTAATTATTATAAAAATTATTTTATTTTTTAAATTGGAAAAAAAAAAAAAAAAAAAAAAAAAAATATATCTGGTGCTTGTGGGGTTTTTTGGGGTTTTTGGGGCAACTTAAAAAAGATTTTTAAGTAAATTTTGTTAATTTTTTTGATATAATGGGGGAAATTTTTTTGAGGGGTGTTTTGGGGTTTTAAAGGGCCTCCCCTGCGGCTTTCGCTTTGTTTTTGTTTTTTTTTTTTTTTTTTTTTTTTTTTTTTTTTTTTTTTTTTATTTTTTTTTTTTTTTTTGTTTTGTTTATGTTAAATTTAAAAAAATATAAAAAAAAAAAATTTTTATTATTTTTTTTTTTTTTATAAAATTTAAATTTATAATTTTAAGTTTTTGTTTTTTTTTTTTTTTTTTTTTTTTTTTTTTTTTTTTTTTTTTTTTTTTTTTTCTTTTTGTCCCCTTCTGTGTGCCGCCCCGGCAGGGGAAAAAAAAAAAAAATTTTAAAGTTTGTTGTTTTTTTTTGTTTTGTTGTGGGTGTGGGTGTGTGTGTGGGGGTGTGTGGGGGTGGGGGGGGGGGGGGGGGGGGGGGGGGGGGGGGGGGGGGGGGGGGGGGGGGTATAAATTATTTTTTTTTATTTTTTTTTTTAATAATTTTTTTTTATATTTTTTTTTTTTAATTTACCTTCCCCCCCCCCCCCCCCCCCCCCCAAACCAAAAAAAACAAAGGGGGGGGGGTGGGGTTTGGGGTTTTTTTTTTTTAAAGTTTTAATTTTAAGGGGGGGGGGGGGGGGGGGGGGGGGTACAACTTTTATTTTGAGAAAAAAAAAAACTTTTTAATTTATAAATTTTTTTTTTTTTTTTTTTTTCCCTCCCCCCACCCCCAAAAAACACAAAAAAAAATATTAAAAATATATTTGTTTTTTGGTTTTGGGGGGGTGGGGGGGGGTTTTTTTTTTTTTTTTTTTTTTTTTTTTTTTTTTTTTTTTTTTTTTTTTTTTTTTTTATTATTTTTTTTTTTTTTTTTAATAATTTTTTTTTTTTTTTTTTTTTTTTTTTTTCCCCTGAGAATTAAATAAAAAAAAAACCCCAACACCACAATTTTTTTTTTTTTTTTTTTTTTTTCTCAAAAAAAAAAAAACGGGGTTTTTTTTTTTAATTGTTTTTTTTTTTATTTTTTTTATTATTTCCCCCCCCAAAAAAAAAAATTTTGTGGGGGGGGGGGAAAAAAATTTTTTTAAAAGGGGGAAAACCCCCGGGGGCCCCCGGGGAGGGGGGGGGAGAGAGAGAGAGAGGGGGAAAAAAAAAAAAAAAGGGAAAGGGAAAAAGGTGCACAGTAACAACAGTAGCAACAACTACACTAATAGTAGTGACTGATGTTGATAATGATGATGAACATGAAGAAGATGATGACGACGACGACAACAACCACAACGATGAGGAACAATGAGCAATGATAATAGTAATAATAGTAACTGTAGTAATAATAATAATAACAACAATAATATCAGTAATATTAGCAGTGGGAGTCAAGCAGGACCATGGCAGGAGGCTCCACCAGGATCCATGAGAAACTGCGAGACGAGAAAGCACAAGAACCGGGAAAGAAGTGAAGTTAGTAACATGCAGTAATGGGACATGAATGAGTGCAGAAAGAGAGAGAGAAGAGCTCAGTGCATCATGGGAAATCCCCCAGCACTCTAGGCCTGTAGTAGCATAACTAGCCCCGTGCCTCAAAGCACTCAGAGGCTCATTTGTTCCATCAGCCATCTGACCCCACAACGCCACAGAACCCAGTACCTCCCACCCACGCTGATTGAGTTCATTATTAACCTGCTAAGCACAACTCTTTGTTGCACAATACCTTAAAGAATTGCACATGTACAGTTCTATTATATTTTATTTTCTTAATTTATTATTGTATTTTATTCTTTCTCTTCTTTAGAACTACATTCCGCTGTGCTGCTGTGCCAAACTTGAATTTCCCCCCATGGGGGAGCAATAAAGGAACATTTTGTCTTATCTTATCTAAGCTGAAAACAAGGCTGTTAATCTTAACTCGAACACATTTAGAAAATACCAGATTTTCACTGACTGAAATTATGTATATTAATGTGTAGTTTAAATATATAGAATTTTCACCAAAATTCCATAAAATGATTATGTGGCTAAAGTAAAAGATATTAGTTGTGTGGTACGTTACCTGTGCAATCCAGTGTTCCCATTCAATGTTCAGTGTAGGGATAGATATGAAGGTTACATTTTATATTTTATATTATTATTATATAAGTAAAAACACAATTACAAGCAAATTAGTAAAAACGAAGCTTTCTGAGAGCAAAAGCTGTATCTCCATTTTGAGCAGCTGCAACAGTAAAATGCTGCTTACACTTGAATAAATCAGTATTATATACCCAGTGGCAGGCATTAAGAATAACAACATAAAAATAGCCTTAATCATCTCATTGATGGTCTTGGTTTTTTATCTACAGTAGGTCATATACAATACAGACATCAGTATTATTTTATATTTTATACATACATCTACACAAACCTCCTTAACCTTATCAGTAGTAATCTGAGACTGTTTCATAAGCAGTTAAAACAACTTGTAGTGGGTTTAAGTACTTCTTCCACCACTGCTTCTGGGTAATGTGTTTTATGTCTGGCTAAAGAAGCAATAAGGGAGGCTTAACTACGGCAGCACAAAGTGGCCATAATAATACATCTGTGGGTGGCTGATGGGACTGTTGATCCATAGCATTCAGCAGTGATTGTCCGGCCAGAAGACAAACCCACATTTGTTGGCTTAACTCTGGCATTTCTGTTTCTCAACAGTGGCTCACGTTCAAGCAGGTACGTCACCATGGTAACTCAGGCTGCACACCTAACCTGCTAACCTGCTCTGACAATGATTACAAAAAGAGAGCCCTCTGTCCAGTCAGTTAAAAAAATGACATCACTCCCAGGGGATTCTGGGTGAGAAGGAATTAGTATATTCATTTCTGTAAATCAGGGATTAACATCATGGTGTCATAACGTCATGGTGTTATACCGACACATTCAGCTTGGTCAGTGGCCCTAAGCTTCAAACTGGGATACTGTAGGTACCATCTAGTGTCAGTTTTGCACGTGCGGGGCTCTGCGGTCAAGTTAGCAAGAATTAATATGCAACATCCGGTTAGCCTTTTTAAAATAAAGCTTGCTGAAAAATATTTAGCATTTTATGACTTTAAACAGTCACAGTTTGGTTCAGTTAAAGCACAAAACTACTTGGTTAGGTTTAGGGAAAGATCATGGTTTGGGTTTAAAAAAAAAAAAGTATGTAATGTAGATAACATACTGGAAGTTATGTTGCATAGTCAAGTTAAAAAGAAGTCAGTTTTTGGTCTCTACCAACTCCTGATGGAAATATCTGGCTCCTTAGCTGCTTAATGTTTCACTATGTTCACCAGCCAGTGTCTGCCTGCTGCTTGAGTTTTTAGAGCTTTTTTCTCTGCCCAAAGTGACACTCCTAGAGCTGTGAGAGTGAAGTTGTGGCCAGACAGATAAACAATGAGCTGAACTCACTATAAAGCTTTAAAGGAGCAACCCCTTTCACGTCCACTACAAAGGAAAATAAGTAGTGAATGTGCAGCAGCATCACTTCAGGAGAGTATCCAAGGACTGCTATGATGTGTGAGACCAGGGTCACATGACCAGCGGGGTCCAGCTGAGCTAGCACTAGCTCCATCAAGTTTCTCCACAGGCTCTGTTTACCGTCTTACAGTAAGTAACAAGCTCTGCATCCTTGCTGTGTGTGACTCTCAATTTGAAACGTTATTGGCCTGTGGTACCTCAACCCGATCACTTCCTTTTCCGTCTCCTCCCAATGCACAGCAATAATCAGATAACCAGTGTAGTTATAAATACCAGAAGAGCAAAAAAAAAAAAAAGCAAGTAGAAAACTACATGCAATGGCTACATACATCCTGTAAAGGTTTTAACTGCATGGCTTTTCTTCTTCTACAGCAGTCTCCCCATGTGCTTGCAGATTGTCCACAGTGCCCGCTACAGTGCTGGACAGCTTGTGCAAGTATGTACACTTTAATTGTTGCCCGCACACCTACAGGGATGGTCTGTGTCAAACGAGATTTGTTCCAGAGCATCAATGCGAGACGAGTCACACCACCACACTAAAATATATATTATATATTATATTATTATATTGCTGCAATGAATGGTTAAAACCTTGATGTGAGAGTCCTGACTGAACAAAGGGTAAATCCCCTGCTGGCATTCCACAACAAGCAATATCAATTTGGTTGACTGGAACATATGAACAAGCCAGAGGTGCCGCTGTCTTAAAATGTTTTCATACACAGAAATTAAGAGTAATTTAAAGGTGCAATGTTGGAGAGATAGGGCCTTTTGCATTTTTGCCAGTGACAATGGGTCGCAAGTTTTATGGCCACTGTAGTTTCTCCTACTTTAAACCCTTACAAGGCAGAAGCGTGCTGCCTTGATCAACTGTGCCTTCCTGTGTGTCGTAAAAAGAGGCGCCAGTGTATAGGGACTTTCTCTTGTTTGTATCCATCATGATAGGAAGTGGAAGAAACGTCAAAGAGGTATGCATGCTGTTGCCACAGCTCCACAAGCTTCCATTTTTTCATAGGACGATGAAAACGATGAAAAATTCATGTCACAATTATAAAAAATAATAACACGTCCCATCCCTATTTTGAGGAGTTGACTTGTGGCTCTTTTTAAAACATTTTCTGAAACTAAAAGTTTCGAAAAATTGTACTTTGTATTCCCAGCTTAACACATAGTTTCCTTATCCTGTTTTTGCAAACTAGAGACACAAAACCCTAGCATTTTATTTCCCTAAAGCACATTACAAAAAATTGGGATTAATAATAAATCCACTTCTTCTGGCTTGTGGTAAAACCGTCACCATATGAAACAACTTCTAAAAACCAGCAGGTAGTACCATCAGATTTCAGTGATTAATTAAACTGACATATTTAGTGCACTGAAATTGGTCCCTTTGTTATTGAAACTACTGAGGCGCTGACACAATGTTGAGCTCATATTCTGTATGCAGCTTGAGGCTGACTTTGTGAATTCAAATCTTTGGAAACGTGCAGACTGATGAGACAAGATGGAAAGTGCACTCAGCGTAACAGAGCTGTGTTAACAAAAAATTCCTCAAGCAATCCTCTGTGGCCTTGGAAGAGGAAAGTGTTAGTTTTCTCTGTTACATATTTTTTTATTTCTCTCAGCATAATGGTTTGCTCGTTGTAAGGGAAGATTAAGGACATCTTTTATCCCACGCCTCCCACTTACACAGTCTGTATAACACTGCCAGCCACATGTCACAGATCGCTTCGTTCCTAATGGTCTGTGAAGGTCATTTTTTTGCATTTTAATTATTTCAAAGTTAAACAAGGTGCTTCTTGACCTGCAGTGCAGTGAGTGGCTGAATGGGATGAGAAAAGAGCCCTTCCTCCATATACATCAGCTCAGCAGCTCAGTCAGGGTTTCTGACCAAGTTCAAGGTCAGTGTCATCATCCTGAGCAATGAAGCAAGAGAAGAAAATGCATTATTCCATTGGTGAGAACAAAGTTATGTTTTTGCTACCCCACTTGCTGTCTTTTTAAAAATAAACTTAAATCAATATACGGTCCAGACAATCAGGTGAATATAATTAAGCAGCCTAAATCAATAATCCAAAAACAATTAATACATACAATACAAACAATACAGTTTTAGAATACCCTTTGAGTTGGTTCAGTGAAATAGGTCGCTGCGTTTGCCACAGTGTGCTCTGTAAAACCAGATTCATTCAGAAGTTCATTTAACTCCAAAAACTGTTTTTAAGTAAAATCAACAATTTTATAAGTTAAAAAAACAATCTTGATCAAATAGTTTTGTTGATTTTTAATTGACCCTGACTTACTTGTACTATGAAATCCTTGATCAAGACTTACAAAAATGAATATGAGTTACTTAAAGTTTTTGATGTAATCCACATCAACAATTACAGTGAGTCTGTCAATCACACACACTAAGAAACCACTTAAAAATGCTCAATAACCCCTTTTCCAACACATTATCTCATAATATCTTCTTGGACCAGCTCTGTTTAAGATTCTTGGAACCTTGGTGCTATCTAGAGAACCAGCCTACATTTACACCAATTTTGAGTGGAACCATTGCAACTTCATTAACAGAGCCCAGTGCATAAGGACCAGTAGGATACCTTTCAGTGACAAGATATGAGCTCCTGTAAACACTTTTTTGCAAGGGGAAAACTGCATGTTATGTGTTGTATTGCCCCTTTAAACGTATTTTAACTGGTAATAATAGTGGGTGAGCTTTGAACTTTAAAAAATAACTCTCATGGGTGACATAAAGGCATTTTGGCACATAAAAGACCTTTCAGGGACAAGATAGAGGCTCTAATCACTTTTTGGCAGGTACAAAAGAAGGATAATCACTGACACCATTAAATGTACATTTCATAGAAATCGGTCCATTATATTTTGGTATATTTGTCTGAAAATGGACTGATAGTGGTGCTAGAGAAAAGTCAAGAAGTTACCTAAAACATTATCGTCAGAGTCTCATGAATATTCCTGTCAGTCTCAGATGTTCAGTGAGAGTGGCTCAGTGCAGCTAAAGCCTTTAATAATGGTTGGTTTCACACAAATAACAGTGTTGGCTTTGTTGCTGCATGAGACATCGGTATGTAACATTTGTTAGATGCTGGCTATCTGTTTGGAAAGAGATCAACTCCTCTTTGTGCTGCAGAGTGTCCTGCTGGGCTTCTACACTGAGGGTGTTGATGAGTTTCTTCAGCCTCCTACTGTACATTAGCCACAAGCTCATTAAGCTCATTAAAATTAACTACAGGCTTAACTTGACAGTGTGTATGCTGTTTAGACTACAGAGCTTCTGGAAATAATAACAGATTGTCAGTGAGAGACAGCAGGGTGATATCGATCTAATACTAGATGATGTCCCATCCACCCAGACTGTCAAAATATGACAGTATCCGTCGTTCAAATGCAGTAGTTTGACAATGTTACAGTGCTGAAAAGTCTCTTTGGGCCAGGTAAGGCCATCATTCACAACGGACAAAGTGAAGAAATAAATACATTTCATTGGAATCAGTGACATTTTCCTTTCACTAGAGCATCCTAGTTGTGTACTGCATGTTTTGGCAGGTTAATGTAATGTAAGTTTCTTTCCAACGCCATCAATTTGGTGAGCTGACACAAGCAGGGGCAGATGTAGAGAAATATTCATGTGGTGGCCAGAGGGTGACGTGGAGACTATAAGGGGTGGCAGAAATATATTTAATCACAAACAGTCACATATATCTGTTGTATAGCTTGCTTGAAAAAGCCCCCAAATTAAGATATTTGAACTTAAAGACTGGAACTACAATGGAGCTAACTAACTATGGCTACATTTGACAGCAGTTACTTTACTGTCCATCTGGAAACTCTGTATTTTACAGAGAGTTGAGACGAAGCAGCTGGAGGACATCAGAGGGAAAACCAGAAAACATTGTCTCCATAAAATATGATCCAGTTTTACCAAAACCACTGACATGTATTTACAAGTCAATGTAGTATCAAAATGATTTTGAAGCTGTTATTTTTAGGTTAAGAAAAGTTACATAACGTAAGTCCCACTTAATCTGTGCGCCGGATCACCACTATTCATTGCTCTGTTTTGGGGGTGGCTGTGGCTCAGGAGGTAGAGTAGGTCATGCAATAATTGGAAGGTTGGCTGTTCGATCCCTGGCTCCTCCCACTGCATGTTGAAGTGTCCTTGAGCAAGATACTGAACCCACTGTACCCAAATTGCTTCTGATGCTGTGTATTTCTTTCATTTCATTTCTATTCAGTTCATTTCTGATTGTGACGAGCCTTTGCCTTCACTGTATGAATGGGTAAACGTGGCATGTAGTGTTGAATGCTTCAGAAGACTAGAAAGTACATTTACCAGGTTTTGCAGTAAGCATACAGTTATGTCAAAAAGAAGACAACCAGAGCCGGAGGCGTGTTCTACCGCAAATATTAGCTTGATGACAACCGACAATGATGCTACAGCTCCTGGGACTGCTGTCAGCAGAACCCTGGGCGGTAAGCTGGTACATCACTCTGTATTCTATCATACTATGCCATTTCGGTTTTGTTACCCATGTTGAGGTTTGATGTGGTCACTCATTAAATGATTAATATATATCAGATATCTGCCATAAAGCAAGGCCAAAGTTTTAACAAGTTAAAATATACAAGACAGTCACAGTCAATCCACAAATGAGTCCCCAAATGAGCTCCACTGAAGTAGTATATTTCGCACACTGACTGCAACCCATTACCCCACTTAGCTGTCACATCTTTATTTGCACTACGCTGTCTTTTCTTTTTGGTGGAAATCCAGCCCATCCATCTTTCACTGGCTTCAGGATGTCATGTTTTTCTAAAACAGAAAAAAAGACAAGGCAAGCAGCTCTGAGGAATTCCTTGAGAAATGGCAGCCTTTTATAACTAACTTACCAAAGGTCTTACCACCAGACCGAACCCCCCCTTTTTTTTTTTTTGCTTTTCTTTCTATTTTTGTCTTTTCTTTCTGTTTGAGAGTGTTTGACTTATTTGAGAGTGTTTGTGTTGTACAATACAATACAATACAACCACTAAGATATTCTATTACTTTTCCATTTTCTATTACTTTAGACTGTTCTTTAAAGGTCCAGTGTGTCGGATTTAATGGCTTAGTTGTGCAGTGGTGCAGATCACGAATTCACTTGTTTCACTCTCCCATTCCAAGCATGAGGGAGAAACTACGGTTTCTGCGAAACATGCGAAAAACGTGAAAAGTCCTTTCCACAGCCAGTGTTGTCTTGTCCCTTATGGGCTACGGTAGAAACAGGGCAGGTCCACATGTCACCAGCAGATACTCTGGCAATCATACATTTGGCACTCTTGTCATGTAAATGACCACATCCAGTCTCAGAATATGATAAACCATTTTGAATCCCTTTTCTTTACAATGAAAAGAAAAACACCTTGTTTTTTATTTTATTATTTTCAACATAAATTTTCCATTTTGATATATTTTTAGTATTTTAAAATGAAAATCAAATAACCACTTGTTG
Organism: Dicentrarchus labrax; assembly: GCF_905237075.1. NCBI lineage: Eukaryota > Metazoa > Chordata > Actinopteri > Moronidae > Dicentrarchus > Dicentrarchus labrax. The sequence goes on from NW_026136708.1 coordinate 340,305, forward strand.
TTATATCTGGTGAAACCACAGGCAATAGGACTCAAACGCACAACTTGGATATTGGTACAACAAATACACAGCCTTCACATGCCAAAATCAGGTTGGTACACAGGTAAACAAATCCAACAGGGAAAAAGGCTTCACTGACCCTGTTGTAGCAACCTAGTATTTGCCTATATTTGCATTTTTAAAACAAGACTTGCATTATTTTTCCCATGGTGCAAAAAAACCAAATACTTAGCAAGTCAAGTAAACTTAAGTAAATTTACAATTGGAATGAATTGTAATTTTATAGTAGTACTGGATGAATGTGCTTTATCACACTAACCATGGTTAGTGTGACAGTAACCGTGGTTAGTGTAATAGAGACTATGTAATAGTGTTGCATGTAAATAGTTTAAGTGTCTTGTGATTGTTCTGTTTGTAGCTGCCCAGGGAATGCAGATGGAGATGAGCTAATAGCAAAATCTGGCATAAATGATCTCTTCTCATTCTGAGATTAGTGTTTTTTTATGGTCCTTGTTTAATAAAGACTAATAACTAACTAAAGCCATTAGCCGACTCTTTTTCGTTACAGTGACAAAAAATATTAAATAACACCAGCCTTATCTTTTCTCACTGGACAAAAAGGACCTGTAAGATCCTTTAAAGGCATACTATGCAGTTTTTCCTTTTTTGTGAAACAGCTACCCCTAGAGTCGCTGTGGAGTACTTGTATTTAACGTTAACTGTCGTAAATACCACTCACCAGAGCCATCTCTATATACGGCTCTGCGTCTCTGCACTCAAGGCCTGATCCCCTCCCCCCTGTATACCTGTACATAGATAGATAGATAGATAGATAGATAGATAGATAGATAGATAGATAGATAGATAGATAGATAGATAGATAGATAGATAGATAGATAGATAGATAGATAGATAGATAGATAGATAGATAGATAGATAACTTTATTAATCCCACAATGGGGAAATTCACTTGTCACAGCAACATTTGAGTGAAATAAATACAGATACAGCAGGTCCAAGGTCTTATTGTCTCTGGTGGTGCATGTGACAAACTGGTGGAAGGTTGGGAGTTTGGACGAGAGAAAAACGTGGTTGAAGTCCCCTGTGATGATGATGAAGTCCCCTGTGATGATGATGAAGGCCTCAAGGTGTTTCGTTTGTAGTCCTGCAGTCACAGTGTGGATGACGTCACACGCTGCTTCTGCTTTCCCAGACAGAGGAATATAGACAGTGATGGCGATAACACTGGAAAGTTCCCATGGCAGATCATATGGACGAAGTCCAACAGCGACAAGCTTGATGTCCGGGCTGCAGACACGCTCTTTCACAGAGACGTGCCCGCCCCCTACCTGTTGTTTATAAGCACGGCCAGTCCCCCTCCTTTCTTCATGCCGGTCGCGGTGGATGCCCTATCGGCTCGAACCGTCTGGAAGCCAGGAATGGTGACGGTATCTGCTCGTGTAGCCACGTTTGTTTCCAGTGATGACTGCAGGGATGTAGGGTTTAAACCTCCTCTTCTTCATCCTCAGTTTAACCCCCGCTCTGCAGCCTCGCCGTCTCCTCCTCAGCTCCTCCGGTATGGAGGGTCTCTCTCCACTCAGGATGCTGGGGTACCTCAGGGCGATCATCTGGTCGCGGGTGTAAACAATGCAACTCCCCGTCGTCATGGAGGCCCATGCAAACAAAAAATAAAAAGTGCTCAAAAACGCCAAAAAAGTATTTAGGCGACGTGAACAAAGTAGTAAGAAAGTAAGAAAACAGTTAAAAATAGAAAAAAACACACATGCTCAGTAGGATGGAAGCTCGGACATCGAACAGGCAAAGATAGACTCTGAAGATGTCTACTGACCAGGTAACGTCTGAGTGAATGCCGTCAAGCAATTTGTGATTCTCGCGAGATTTGGCGGGGCGCCACCTTTCAGACTGGTAATGCTGGTTCTGCCAACGGCGTCCCTCTCCTTCTTTGCTATCGGGATGATTCGCTATACTACGATTTTGTTTACCATCGAAATGACTTCGAAGCTGTTATATTAAGGTAAAAATCTTGCATAGTGTGCCTTTAAGATGTAAGGAATGAGACTCAACAGTCAGCTATCTTCAAGCCAACAACCCAAAGCGTCTTTGTATCTTTCTTAGCTCTGATTGGTTGTTTTCATTCAGGCCCGATGGATTCTTGCAAATGCCATTTGGAGCACTAGGAGGAGCCATAGGAACCTGATTTTTTTTACAGATTATCTGTCTCATGTACTACTGTCAGGATATAGTGAGTAGATGGTAAGTTTCAGCAAACATAATAAAAAGTTATGTTTATAAAAGTGATCTACTGCAGTTTTAACCATGCATAGTCAGTCCCCAACCTTACTGAGTTGCTTAAATTGAACCTACTCTTAAAGATAGCAGAGCAGAAAGCACTCATATAAATAGCTTTGTAGCTGTCATTTGAAAGGCGATAACATAATAATAACATTACAGTACAGTTCAGTCTCCTGGTTTCTTTTAACAGAGCATGATTATTATATATTCAATACTAACACAATGAAAATACAGAGGGATTAGAGGAGAAAAATGTGAAGTGAAGCAGGGAGTCTAGTAAGCACATTAATCCAGAGGCCCGCCTAGGGATTCAACCACTGAGTCAAGGCACAAGTCGGCTGCTCTAATTGTGAGGCTGCGATACTATAAAACAGTATCAAATTAAAGCTGAAAGCACTCTGAGACCACAGACACTGAGCTAGTTAACCCCCACACCTCTGACAGTACCGATCCAAAACTGAAAAAAATATCTGTGGATTAACATGAAAAGAATACAAATATTGGTTGAACATCATCAAAATCATGCTTAGTGTAAATTATGTAAATCTATTATACACTAATGAAAACATACCTATGAATATTATATTGCATTTTTGACTGTAGAGCCGTAGCTGTAATGTTACACACTGGACCTTTAAGATCCAGATTCTGAAAGAAAACAATACCTCATTCTGATTAACTAAGAGGTGACTTCTTATTTATTATCACAGAATCTTCAATTTTGGGCATATTTTTTACAAATATAGAGCTTGTATCTGGATCATGTTGCATACTGTGTTAAAGAAATGACCACACAGCACAGCTCGGTGGGATATAGTATTCCAGCATAGAACAACTCTACACGTTGCCCACAGTGTGAGGAATGAGGTGCTGATAGGGGCCCGGCAGCTATTTTTTGTCCCAGCACCACTGCAGTTTAACCTGGCCATGCCCCATGACACGTTAGTCCAAGTGACAGACAGTAAGAAGGAGTGTGTGCCTGCTCTATCCCAGCTCTTACACTTGGTTCAGCAGTGTTAGAGATGCTCTGGTAAAAGTGCAATTTGCTCCCTGTTGTCTGACACTTTCAGATTGTTACTGTCTTGTTGCTAAAAGGTGAGGAGGAGAGAGTGTAAAAAGAAGACAGGTTCATCTACTGATCCACTATTTACACTTACTGTACATAGCACTACTAAAGTGTGTACTCAGTACTGCACAGTACACAGTACTACATTATACGGTTCAAGTTCGCAGTGATAGACGGTGATAAATGGTTGATCCAATCAACTGAGGAGTATTGTTTTGAAAGTGCCTGCCCTTTTCCAAACAGTTTCCAATGCTGACTTTCTTTCTGTTACTCTGTTACAACCCATCCTCTCTATGTGGACATTGTTGCTCTTTGTACTACGTCACCTGGCTTCCTAAAGGCTTTGTGGCAGCCGGTTAAACATAAATGTGATAAAACATCAATGTTTGATGACCTGGAATGAGAATGGGCTGCGCCTTTTGAATTGTTAGCAATGTCACCGTATTCCAAGATGTCAGTACCAAATACCAGAGCTGCAAAGTTGTAATAAACCATCGTGGAAAAACTAAAAAACTGAGTATTCTGAAACACCTCTGTGGGGGCTCTAACCTGATTCCCATTTACAGACTCACCAACAGTAGGTGAGTCAGGGTTCATAGTTCCAAATAATTCAAAAATATTCTTCTGCCACTGATAAAACCACCATACCATATCCAGCTCCTCTTGGCTTAATGCAGAGCCTGCAGACTTCCGTTCCATACTGATAAGACATCATACATGATTGATCACGCAATAATTTCAGCACAGAGGGTGGAAGCAGCCTGAAGGTTAGAGGTTCTGGCCTTTGATCAAAAGGTTGCAGTTGGAAATCCCAGCAGGACGACCCGGTAACGTGGAGTTTCTTTTTTTTCTTTTTTTAGTGCTCCTAATGGCTTTTGCAAGAATCCACCAAGCCTGAACGAAAACAACCAATCAGAGCCAAGAAAGATGATAATTGTTGAGTCTTACCAGGTTGTGAGGTAGACAACCTTGGACCCTAGGAATGAGACTCAACAGTCAGCTATCTTCAAGCCAACAACCCAAAGCGTCTTCGTATCTTTCTCAGCTCTGATTGGTTGTTTTCATTCAGGCCCGGTGGATTTTTGCAAAAGCCATTAGGAGCACTAAAACGGGCCAGAGGAACCACATTTTTTCACAGATTATCTGTCTCATGTACTACTGTTAGGATATAGTGAAGGTTTCAGCAAATATGACAAAAAGTTATTTTTATGAAAGTTACCTACTGCAGCTTTAAAACATTAAACTAACAGAAATGTCAACTCATAATAATAGTAGTAATTGGAAACAAGCATTCACATTTTCTTCTGCAGATTTACTCATAATTAAATGACATTTTGTGATACATTTGGATGGAAACACAGCTACAAATGCACCACTGCACACACCTTTGACCTCTCTGATGCAATAGTTGTTCAGTTAAAAGACTGTTATTCAGTTGCTCTGCAGTGTGGGAAATGAGTCGGACATCAATATCAGTTTCTTTCTGCAGCAAAACAAATAAAGTTTCCTCAAAAACATCAATCTATCATTGATTCTAATGGCCCAGTAAGGACAACATCATTTTAGCCCTGTCAGCCCTCATACAGTACACAATTAAGACTGATTATTATCATCATTATAGGGAAATAGGATTAGGATTCAGGATTAATTTATTATTGTAAGACTAGTCTTCCACCATCAGTTAGATCATTCTTAAAACTCAAATCCAAGTCAAAATTCTGAAGCTCTGTGATACTCATTTTTAGTTTTTTATAGCAATATGAATAGCAATATCCAGATTAGAAACTGTTAACCAAAGACAACATTTTGTACTCCTGAGTCCTGAATGTGGTTAGCTTTAGGCAACCAAACCTGAGGTAAGGTGGTTACAGATATGGAAAGATTGTGGTTTGGTTAAAGATCCAGTGTGTAACATTGAGAAGAATCTATTGGCAGAAATGGATTATAATATAAAAGCTGCACTAAATAACTTTTATTCAATCAGGACAGACCCCATTCTGACTAAAGATACACACATATACAGTCTTTGGATTAGACCCCATCGTGGTATGTCATATTCGAAGAGGGTGTGTGTAGCCGTGAATAGTATAGGAGGAAGGAGGGAGTGACTAAAGACTGAAGACTGATGTGATGTGATGAAGAGTGGCTTTGATGAGCTTCGTGTGGGCCCTCTCTGATGATGATGCCTATTGGACTTACAACTCAGATTTTATGTGTGCAACCTATAAAGTAGTGGATTTTCTGCTTCTGCCAGGTGTGTTACTGTGTGTGTTAATGTGGCTGCAATGTCAAGTTGTTATTTTAACATTAATATTTAACAGCAGTGTCTGCTGTGTGTGTGTGTGTGTGTGTGTGTGTGTGTGTGTGTGTGTGTGTGTGTGTGTGTGTGTGTGTGTGTGCGGGTTGCAATTCCGCCCGAGGGGTAATGCTTGCGTGGGTGCATGTAATTTTACCAGGGATGGGACTAACGAATTTACTGTTACTTTAACAAAGTAATTTTTAGTCATTTTACTTGTTTTTAACAAGGAGTTTTGAACTGCTTATGTATGGAGCCAGAACAGTCTCTAATGGATTAATGCACACAGAAATGAATAAATGCACGAAAAAGGACTCACAAATGTATTTGGGGAGTTGTATATATATATATGACCAGTGTTGGATAAGTTAGTTTTAAAAAGTAATTAGTTACAGTTACTAGTTACTTCTTCCAAAAAGTAACTAAATTAGTTACTCAGTTACAAATTATAAAGTAACTAGTTACTTCAGAAAGTAACTATTGCGTTACTTTCAAGTAAAATTTTAAATGCTCAAATGTGACCCCACCTCCACCCCTCTTTAACGGAACTTAAAATACATGTGCATGTTCAATTATTTATGATAAATCTGAACATTATAATGAAATGGAAACTTAATACAATACATCATTAACAGAAACAATGTACACAAATCTAAACTATTTTAATGTTGCTGTGGGACAAAGTGAGACTAGCCTCCAATCAAATGCCATGTATGTAGATATTATGTTTATATAGTGGATCCATACAAATAACACAATAGATGTTTTGGAACTTTGATATTTATTGCCCCTCAACAGGCCACAACTGGGCAAAATTAAATTATGCTTGTTAAGCACTATACCAAAAATAAATAACAAATATATACACTCTTTGGAGTGCAAATAAAACCAAAAAACCTCCAGACAATTGGTAGATATACTGTACTTCAAGTATTTTCTTCCTCGAAAAAGTAGAACAGTGTAACAATATGAGGTGCTTTCAATCTAACTGTAAAGTACAATGTATAGCAAAACTAAGGAATCCAAATATAAACAGGTAATACATAAGAAATAAAAAATACATCTCCATAAAAATAAATCTGGCTGTAAAGGAGTGAGACATCTGATTGGCTGCAGACGACCCCCTTGTAGAAAAAATGCATTTGTGTATGGGAGTCACGCTAGAAGAGTCTCAAAGTTCCACACACAAATGCAGGGAGGTTTACAAATTAAAAGCACTGAGACAAATGCGTGTTTGACAATTCATATATCAATATAACAACTTCCAAATATGTATTTGATGAAAATTGCAAATACCTGACGATTTGTACATTTGTGAATTTTTATTGCACATATTTAAAAACAAGAAATATTTGTGTGCGCATCACAAATATGTTTACAAATCTTATTTTTATATGTGAATTTTTTTTTTACTTATATATGGATTGAAGCATATTTGTGTGTGCATTGAAAATGCATGCATAGCTACGGCCCTGGCACAGACCTGTTTGCTCTGCAGCAAGGAAAGAAAAAGAATGTGCGCATGACGACGATGTGGCATCACATTACAGCAAGTCGTATATTTGGATAAAAACGTCAGTTGTAGGCTATTTACTGTATTGTCGAGTCATTAATGCGCGAGTCGTTAACATTTCCGACAGCCCTTGAACGCAGCAGCAGACAGCCTCAGCAGGCGCACAGACGAGCTGCAGCCACACAGCGCTACAGGACTCATGAAGTTCTCCTGTTTTCCCTCAGCTGGCAGATGCATGTCGGGTGATTGGTAGCGTGGATTCGTGCGCGTTCATCATAAGTTTATTTGAACGAATGTGTGTTTGTTCATCATGTGAAGGGAAAACGCTGCAGCTGTGTGCAACAAGCGCGAGGCAGACATCACATCTAGTTTTGATTGTTTATTAAAAGAAGAGGATGAGACCAAACATCAATGGTAAGTGGACTGAGCCCAGCCTGGGTAGGGGGGGTATGAATGGGTAGATAGAGTGTAGTAGGGTGCGTTACTGGTGCCACAGGTGCCCTGTCTGTCTGTCAGCACACAGCCTGCTGTCCTTACAATGTAATTCATAAAACAAGATACTGTCTGTCCCTGCAGCAGCTGCCCTGCCTCCCTTTTGTTCTGTGCATGCAGACAGTTAGGTGATACTCATGCAACCACTGTAATATCTGATTGAACAGGACCTGAACATGAGTGGGGTTTTTTTTATAAATCACTACATTCATGTAGTGCTGAATCAAATAGGTGATTAATCAATAAATAGAATCATTCATCATCAGGTGGAATGTGACATGGAAAAAAAGATTATTTAAGTCATTATAATGAGAAACCAAAATATTGATAAAGTTTCTCATTGTAATGATTTACAGCATCTTTTTTTTTTGTTTCGTCACATGGGCTTCCATAGGATCTAGAGAATAATTCATGGGGAGTTTGTGTAAAATGAGTGATTTGATTATTTCCTGTATAAGAAAACCTTTTATACTCGCTTAATAGGCTTCTTATTTAACAAATTCAGTGTTTTCTTGTCCCTGACACTATTAGACAATTTACTTAACAATTTACTCTTCTTCACAGAAGTGACCCAATTGCTGAGATGCAGGCCTACTGTGTATATACGGTGTATTTTTTGTACATCTTCTAGCACACTGGCCTACACTAATATAGATGTTTTAACTTATTCAGTATTGATATGCTACACATTATTTCACAAAAAAAGTAAAAAAGTTACCACACCTCCGACTTTAAACAGGATGGTTCACCCTCAATTTCAAAATCTTCACCTGCAGCCACCATGTCCTTGATACAGCCACTGGTGACATGGGTAGAGCGCCAGACACACCCAGTCAAAAGTAAAGAGTGCCCTCTGAGTATCACAGTTCATTATTTATCTCACAGATTTGAATCTTCACATATTGCGCTTGAACTGTCTCTTGACATCAGATAACAATCGAGTCATTGATATAATTTTTTGAGATCATTTATGGTGGAACAGCTTAGTCAGGGTTAGGATTAGCACCCTAGAGGGGATGTATTATCTGCCACAGGGGCATCCAAGAGGGCACTTTTAGAGATTTTTTTTTCTCAGAGCCCATAGAGGTTACATTTGTGTATCTTATATTATATATTATATTATATTAGGCACAAGATATGGATCTTGAGCATACGGCAACTTGTGCATAAACATTCTGCGCCCACAGATTAAATATATAATATAATACATGTAATACTGTGATTATTTTGACAGATAATGCGATATGATTCACAATTAGAATATAATATAATTAGAATATAATATAATTAGAATAATCCTTTTCACATCACAAATTTTCACTGAAAAAACTATTAAAATCATGATGATGTCATTTCTTTTAGGATCTGTACCAAGACTTGTAGACCAGGGCATCTCTGCAGCGCTACAGCTACTTCATTATTATGTCAATTGTGCAGCCCGAATTTTAATAAATGAAGTGTACTGGAATAACCCAATTGAATACCCACCATTTATAGTATTTTGTAGAACTCCAGGTTGCTTAGACTCCCAAATTCACATGACCTGAATGTCCTTATTGTTAGCTGTGGCCCTGGTTGAAGCACAACTGTAACACAGCAGCTTTTTGGTTTATTTTAAGAAATGTTTCTATTGTTAAATATTTCTACAGCAGACATATCTGATGTGTGCTCCAGCCAAAGAATATCTGTTGGATTAACAAATATGGAGGACCATCTTATTGTCCAGCCAAGCAGTGATTAACCAACTGGTTACAGCAGTAATGTGTCAGTATTCTGAGTTGTCTCAAGTTGACTTTAGCTGAGTCAGTTCTGTCTGTGTGTCTGTGAGTTTTGTGGCTCATGCCAGACTGAGGTCAGGACGGTAAGAGGTAGCGCTGTACGCTCATTCTCATGATGTGGTGGATTCAAGAGTGCTGAATTAGCTGGAGAAATGAAGAGGAGCGTGGGTGTACTGAGTCACTATGCATGTGTGTGTGTGTGCATGCAGGAAATAAAAAAAGAGAGAATGAGTAAATAAGGCTAATTATTTATCCTTATTTAACCAGTCATGTCCATGAAACTCTCAGTTGAGCTGTTTTCAGGTATCAGTGCATGGGAGAGCAGCAACAGCATCAGTTGTTTCAGCCCCAAAACCACATATGTTCATGTTTAAGGTGGATGGACGGTCAACAAAACATTGAACCGCTGTTCACTTCCTGATCCTTACAATCATCGTTTTTTTTTGGGTTTTTTTTTACCATGAAAGGGTTCAATGTTGATGTTTTTTTCACTTGCCCAGTCAGGCAAATAGGTCAGAAATAGTAAATTTGTAATTGCCCCCATACAAATTGTTTTATTCATTAGCAGTTATCAAATAACAGCAAAGACCCTCTTCGCTGCCATGCTAGCGGGACGCTGTCGGCTCTCGTTATGGCACTCTAGTGATCTTGTTTTATCTACCTTGCAACCAAGTGGTAGTAATTGGATCCACAACCATGAATGTCCCCTAACTGTAACAAATTAATTATTTTAAAATCACAATTAATTTGAACCCAAACCCTGATGTTCACCTAGCCTTAATAAAGTTGTTTTTGTGCCTGAACCTAAGCACATCTCAAACGCACATTGACACATCTTAAAACAAACAAATGACATAGTCTGGCCAACAGTGGCATTGGATCAAAATACTTGTGCGTACAAGTTGTTAATACATCCAAGTAGCAACCTTCATGGCTGGCAAATAAAGCCAACACAGAAGTTACAAAAACTGCCAGTCCTCTAACGTATTAACATTTGAGTGGACCTATGCATACCTACCAAGGCTGTTAAAAGCTACAGCAATAACAAACCCTGGTTCAAAAAGGGACCTTGCGGCAACCTCTGTGGCTGCCAAATTAAGCTGACACAAAGTAAAGAAACCTGCAGTTCCTCTAATGGCCACTTGAGGCTGGCTCTAGCAGGGAGTCAATCTCCGTAAGGCCCCATATTAAAATGGCCAACTTTAGAGCAGAAATAAACATGTTTACAGCGTGGTACAAAAACAGTTCTGGTCTCTAAAGCTAATTTCCGCGTTCATGACAACTGTACGAGGGGGTGAGTTTTTTTTATATAATTCACCCATTTAAATTATATCAAGGCTTTAGGTTATACATGATTAAGGGTGTGGCCACTTTGAGTGACAGGTTGGTGCTGTCACAGGTCGCTGTTCAGTAACCAGGCTTCATTCAGCCTGCCTCAGCTCCACCCACGCTCCACGACTTTGCCCATTTTTGGATTAGCCAGGAACCGGTGGAGTCTGGACTGCCAAGACGGCGACGGCTCTTCAGAAAAGTATGGGTGACATCACAGAGAGATGGCCATTTTTTATTATACAGTCTACTGTAATTACGGCATCACTTAACTCAAGCCTAATTTACCTCTTGAATTGGCCAGTGACATATTGGCTTTTTCCACTCCTCAAAATGTCGTACCCCTGACAAAAACATCAGACTTCACTGGTAATCATCCCAATCCAGTGAGCTCAGGAGCACAGAATGGCACCCAGGACCGTCAGGATGTGGCGATCCTTTCACAGCTCAATAATGACCCTGTAGGATTAGGCCACATGTCTCTGGCTGAGTGTTTTCCTCTCTGCTGTATTAAACAGCCCTGGCAGAGTTATTACAGATAAGTCATACTGTAGAAGTGTGATAGAGCGCTGGAGACAATGGCAGTATCACTTTTTCCAATCACTGCACTGTTATTGCTTTCTAGGCAAAAAAGAAGGTTATTGAGAACAATTAACAAAAGTAAGAAAAAACAAATTACATTACAAATATCAAAAAAGCGGTAAAAGAAAGAAAAAAGTATCTGGTATCAGGGAGAATGCACCGATTTGATACCACTTTATTTATTAGCCCTGAAATGCCCTTTTTTCCCAGGAGGGCAAAGTCATGACTGGCTCTACTCTGACAGGTTTAACCTGAGCCAGGCCATACAAAAGTGATAGCAACCATATAGGCTTAGTAGTATACACAGTATATATCTATTTTTAATACAGATCAGTACTCAGTATTGGATGATTTGCACTTTTCAGGTATGGGAATCTGTATCAACAAGGAAAAAATGGTATCAGAACAAGGACAACAAAAATGCACTGTGGGCCCCCTATTGATTTGCTCTCCTGTCCTATTTGCATAGTTCCCATCAAGGTTGCCATACCAAACAGTCAAAGATGAAGTGAAGAGACTGAAGATAAAACTGTAGGATGATTCTGTGTTTCATTTTGACTTCCTTAAGTTGTTTGAACAATCTCTGCTCGGAATTTCTGGTGATGCGGTGTGAGTAAATATTCCAGTGTATTTAAATGAGTCTGTGATGATCGGATATGTATGACAGATTTGGGTTCATCAAATGTTGAGTAGGAGGTTGTGGCACCAACTGAATGTTTACCTAATGGTTGTATCATCAGTGTACTCGAGGATGGTTACTGAACTGTGCTGGGATGTGAAGCTGTTGGTGTGTAAGGAGAAGAGCCAGAGTGATAAGACCTTGAGGGACACCAGTGCTCAGGGTTAAAGGGCAAGGCAGGTTGTTCACCTTAACCCACTGTCCCCTCTCCCACAGGACACTCCAGGCTCAGTGGCATGTGTAGGAGCTAATGTTCACATCCATCAATGAATTGAAGAGTGTAATAGGATTTATGGTGCTGAAGGCAGAGCTGAAATCAAGGTGTCAGGGTTCTCCAGCTGTCAGTCAGTAGTGTTTTAGATGGCCCTGGTGGCATTAGGAGCAATTTCTTTTTCCATTATATTACCCTAATTTTGCTTTCTAATTGCAGTTAATATTTTGCTCTTTCTTACTCTAGTGATGAAAGCTGAGTTCATTTTCTTGCCTTTTCTTGCCTTTTGCATAGACTGTATGAATAAAAACGGGCGTAGCCCCCGTGACGTCCCCAATAGCTTTCTGAAGAGACGTGGTGAAGCTCAGTGTGGTCAGCTCTGGCCCTCACCATCTTGGTGGTCCTGACTCCACCAACTCCAGGCTAATCCAAAAATGGATAAAGAGGTAGAGCGTGGGTGGAGCTGAGCGGGCTGAATGAAGCCTGGTTACTGAAAACAGACAACTGTGACAGCACCCGCCTGTCAAAGTGTCTCAAAAATTAATATATGACATCCCCAAGTCCGCAAGATAATCTTGGCACTTGGCCAGTGATTACATCCCAATCACTGCATTCTCTGTGTATCTCTACCTGTGTCATGACACCACTACAATTAACAAGCTCTTATCAAAGTACTGCGTGGTGTTGTAAATCCTGCCAGTGATCCACTCTATTTCGAAAACAGACTTGAACCATTCTAGCTATTTCTTTCAACTGGAGCCACACTGAAAACATTACATTACATCTACGTGCAGTTTTATAAAGATGCATTATTGTAATGTGACAATTATTTCTAAATACGCAGATACATAACACTTACGTTATATCTATCATAATAGGGCAGATCAGAGGTGGTTAAGTAGAGCCAAAGTGCACATAATTACTTTCTGTTTTTACCAGCCTATTTTAGAGGCTGATTTTTCCTGGTACACAGGTATAAACTGAATGTACAACAACCTGAAATCCTGTCCTTCATCACTGGCAAGATATCTTCTGTGCACACAAGAGGTGATGATCCAAAAGTAAAGAACAACATGTGAAACCTTTCCTAAACAGCATGTGGTACTCAGGACAGGCCACAAAACAGCAAAAGCTGCTGTGAAAACATCTGTTTTAATGCATATTTTTTACTTATTTACATTACATTACTTTACTTATTTACATTATTTCATGCAGTGCTTCAGTGTTTATTTGTGAAGTTAATATTGTATATAATATATATTATCGGACTTAGTCGATGTCATACAAATTACCAGATTTTTACAGAGCGCTCCCAAGGCCCTGCAGAAGCTAGCTACTCCAAAATAATAATGTATTTGTGTTATTGCTTGGTGCTCCGTCACACACAATAATTTCAGATGGAGAGCTAGTGGGGGGTTATGTCCTTGCTTCTTGCACAAGTTACATTTAGCAACCCTACCACTGTAAAAAAGAAAAGAAGGTAAATAAAAAATACTGGAAAATAACTTATTTTACTAATAATTGTCACTAATTTTATGTCATTTTAGAAATGTATTAACAGTATTAGACTTGAATTTAACAGTTTAATCTATTAAACAATTGATATTGCAAATTTTAATTTTGTTTAAGCCATGTTTTAACTTACTGTTAATAGTCTTTCTTTATACAGCTTGTATGGAGGAGATGCATGGCTGTCTGTCTGGGAGTTAACAAAGAGAATGAGCAAGGGTTGTAGTGCAGTGCTTTTTCTAAGAAGCAGAGAGTGCACAGTCCATGGACAAAAAGCGAGGTAGTGGAAAAACAGCTTCTTTTCACACATTCTTAACCTTGACAAGCCCCTCATTAGAAGAACTGTAGGTCCAAAGACTGCACAGCACAGTTCAATTACACTATATAATATTATTATTTTTATTATTGCTCTGTAAGTGTTGATTTTCAGTTATTTATGAAATATCATTAGCTTTAGTTGATAAGTCTATCTAAGTATTTTAAGATGTTAATTGGAAATATTGAGAAAGTGTCATTATTTTGAGGTCAATATTTCATATTTCTCATTATAATGACTTACAGGATCCTTTTTTTTCTGTCACATTGGCAGAAATGGGCTTCCATTACATATATATACAGTATGGCATGCATCTTAATCACTAGCAACAAGGCTGTTTGACTTTGGTGAGAACATTGTACTCACTCAAGTAATTGCAGAGAAGATTTAGTCCTTGGATCTGAGAGTTATAGCTTTAACTCACTGCGTATGGGGCTGTAATATAGAGTTGAAGTTGAAGACCATGTAGACATGTGCAACACGAGCACTTACACTGACCCTGTCCAAACAGTGTGATATTCTAAAGGAGCAAGCTGCCTTCCATTTTTTATGAATTATACAAATTGTAATTTTCACTGTCAATTTAATTCCAAAAAATGCCTAAAAACATCACATTTTATACATTTTATCACGATTTTTTAGAAAAGCTGTCGTGAAACTACAAATGTTAGGCCACAACAATTCCATAAAAAACCTGTGAAATCTAGGAGGGAAAACACAACTCTGCACCCATTCATACAAATGCAGCTTGGGAGTTTAATTCAATTAAATTCAGTTTTATTTGTATAGCGCTAAATCATAACAGATGTTATGTCAGGACACTTTTCAAAATAGAGCAGTTCTAGACCGAACTCCTTATAAGCAGGTATTAGCAGTGAGAAGCAACAAGGGCTGTGGTGCATTCAGAGAGGGACTAATGTGACTAATTTCTGAGGAGGGCTCTTGGAAAGGACCAAGTAGTCTTGTACAAATTGTAGACACAATAGAGATATGTTCTATTTGTACACTTCTAGTTAATTAAGGCTGATTAAGGATTAACAAATAGTCCTTACTGTCTGTTGTGATGAGAGAATGGTTTTGTCCTTTTTCTTTAGTCTACTTTTTGCTGGTTATAAAACAGTCTCAATTTAATACTGATGCCTCTATATGACCTACATAAACAAACGGGACCATCAGAGAGAAGATTGGCTATTTCTACATAGTTATTCTTAATGCTTGCCACCAGGTCGGATTCCCCTTGAAATCAATGAAACAAAGTGCTTTTATCCACAGGGGCCGCCAGAATAAAATAGAAAATGAAGTTTAAAGGTGAAGTTGCAGATTGCAGCCATTTGAATACAGCTCAGCCTTCCAAGTGTGTAGGAGAACAAAAACACAACAACTCTTATTTTAGTGTGTGTAAGTGTGATTTGAGTTGTTGTGTTTTCTAGAGAGTTATTCAAGATGTTTTCATATAATATTTTCTACAGAGAAAATAGTTTTAGGGCTCTATCTTGCACTCAGCGCAATTGACTTTGTACACTGGCGCTTGTAAAATTCCTATTTTGCACTCGACGCACATTGGAATTTTCCCTCCACCGATGCACGTCCTTAAATTAGGGAATGAATTTGCGCTCCGGGGGGCGGTTCAGCGAAAAGAGGAGGCGTGTTCCGGTGCAAACGTTCCCTGGTGCTATTTTGCTGTTTCAGAAAACAATTCCGCCACAGACCAGGAAAAACCTAGTCTAAAGTCAGTGGCGCTTATTCAGATGCTATTTTAAGGGCGCAGACTTGAGGGGATGCGCCTGAGAGGCAGCAGCAACATCGCCACCTGGTCAAGACGGGCATTAATACTGTGCCGCATCCCGGACAACTCCCGCTCCAGCATGTCAAACCCAGTTTGCTGCAGGAACGGGTGGTCCTCCGGCGTGTAGTGGGTCTGGATCCTCTGCACCTTGGTGTTTGCGCTGCTCCCTCCTCAGCTGGCCCTTGCACACTGCTCGGCCCGTGCGCACTGCTCCCGAGGCCAGGGTCTTCTTCCTGCGGAAGCTGCGTTACATTGTTTTGATTTATTGTATGGCTGTGTTTCATTTATTTCATGTCAATAATGTCACTTCTCGGACTTTTACGGCCCTGACGAGAACGTCGGTCCCCTCGGCTGTGAACCGCTCCTGGTGTGCGCCTGGCAAATCCACCATTATAATAGCAATCCGCCATGGAACAAGCGCGCCTGCTTTTAAAGGGAATGTGAGATGACGCCCAAACCACACCTATGACTAATGTAGCTACTTCAGACCAACCCATTTTAGATTTGCGTCGGGCGCAAGAGTCATTTATCCCGCTGGCATAATAGCAACAGCGCCCGAGATCATCAGGCCTCTCATTGTGAGTGAACATATTTCACAGCACCGTAGCGGCCTGCCGTATGATCATACACAGGTATTAGCTAATTTTGCTGTTTAAGAGGTGGAGTCGATGTTAAAAACTATCTGTGGTCTTCACACGTCAGACCTGTGCAAAGATGACAGCGTGTGAACGTCACAGGGGAGGCCAAGATATGCACTTGTGCTATGAAGCGGCGCAGCACATTATGTGGAAAAGTGTTGGGGCAGAGTGGAATGTAAATCAGAGCATGTGGTAATCAGTCATTATCCCTTCAGCCTGTCACATTATTTATTTTATTTATTCAGCTCTTCAAAACAGGAAATAGAGCAGAGTGCAGACTGGCTTTTTCAAGTGGGAAAGTAGTGTTGTCTGGGAGGTTCAGGGTGCCGAGGTGTGAATATACAACAGAGCTATTATGCAGACAAAGGCAGAAAATGGGGCTTTAAAAATCAAATTTTCATTTGTAGGGAGACTTTGTAATAATGTTTAGGGCCTTTTTGTACTCATCAGATGTTGACAGTTGAGAGTTGTGCATAAGAAATTAAAGGAATAAAAGAGACAGAAGATGCGCATGTGACAAAGATACCCCAGACTCCAGCCAGGTTACTTCCTGAAACCCTGAGGTCAGCAGCAGGATGTTACAACACAGTGATTAAAGAAGCATATGCGCCATTACTTAAAGGGGACATATTATGCAGAGGGTACTTTTTAATGTTTGTACACACATATTTGGGTGGCCGACCAAGCCAGAAACTGTGAAAAAAAACAACTCAGTCCTTTTTTAGTGGGCTGGCCATGTCAGAAGACCTCAGGTCAAACACTCTGTTCAGATTTTGCTCCCCTTCTTGCGTAAGAAGCTGATTCATTTGCATAGCACCACCTCCCCTCTGACTAACCACTTCCCTCGCAGAAGAGCTGCCTTTGCTGCTGTCCACCATCTTTACCCTGCAAGTCCTGGCTGTTCCTGAAAGCCTGGAGCTAAGTGCCACAGCTGCCCAGATGTTCGCTGCAGGGACCAGCACAGAAGTCTGCATGTCCTCCCATCATCAGAGGAAGATACATACTTTATTTTGGATTATGTATTTATTTCTGAAATGTTCCCACAAGGACTGCAACTGCTTTCTCAAAGGAGTACCAGCTCATGGACCGATACAGACTGTCTGTGACCCAACTTCACACTTGGAAGCTGTAAGTTTTTTTCTATTTAATGTTGTTTTACTGTTCATTGTGTAGGTTAGCCTGCCGGCTCAATATCATCCAACTGCAGCCACAAATCTCGTGCTGGTGGGGGTTCCCGTTTTCGCTGACTGGAACGCCCCCTTCTTCTTCGCCTTTTTTTGCTGAACTATAACTGTCAACATCCGGTTTAATATAACATTCGCTAGTTAGTGTTTCTCAACAGAAGTTTCAAAATAAGATCTAGTAGTCTGTAAATGTATTATAGAACTAATGTTAGCAAGCTAAGCCATCTACAGAACGTTAGTCCAATTACATCATCACTCACTCTTGTACAAAATTAAATAAACCAGCATATGTAAACACAAACATTTATTAACCAGATATAATAAAAGCAAACAGAGGAAAAATACACAATATACAATCTAACTTAAAAGAACTAAAGGAGTATGTGTGTGTGTGTGTGTGTGTGTGTGTGTGTGTGTGTGTGTGTGTGTGTGTGTGTGTTTGTTTGTTTGTTTATGTGTTTATGGGGTCATAAAAGGTCCTCTGACCAGATGTTTCAGGATGTGAAACACGTGCTGGTGAGAGACAGAGAGATAAAAGAAGCGGGGGGATTTGAATCCCTCCCCACGTGTATGTACAGAATATGTGTGTGTATGATTTTTAGATTAACGGTGCCTTAAGGGAGTATGTGGATGCAAAGACGATGTCTGTGTGAAGCATTACCCTAACATCACCTTAGCACTGTCTCAAAGACTACAGTTACTACAGTAACCTCAGTTAATCAAATCAACATCACAATACCACAGTAACCTGAATAAAACACATCAGCAACATTAACAATAATTAAACATGTCCTTGTTTAGCTATTAACTCGGTTAAGTTGTCTGTCTATGCCCAGTATGTTACCAGCGGTCCAATGCCCAGTACGTTACCAACGGTCCAATGGAGATGAAAAAGAGTTGCAAGTGGCGGTCCTGTGAGCCAGGCTGATCAGAATTGTGGTTCTGAAGTCCAAACAGTCTCTGCTGTGCAATGTCCGCTGGTGCAGGTATCACAGGAAAAAACAGGCTTTTGTGCCGTGCTATAATCCTATTGTCGTGCGTCGTCGGCGGGTCAGGCCGAGGTCCAGAACTTATCACCCGGTGTGGGTGTGTGAGCAGGAGCGAAGGTAGATGAGAAGAGAGAGAGAGAAGATCATCTCTCTGGCTTAATTAGCCGTGATGACAGGTCTGGTGTCAGAGGGGATCTTGACCAATGAAAGGCTGGTGTTTGGCCATTTATTGCCTTCATGACACACCCTGGCCGCATTCCGGGACCCCCACTGTGAGGTCTGTTATCTGGCAGGCATGTTCCCTTTGTCTAAAAGACTACTACAATCAGGCTTTTACTTGTACATACAGGCCGCTGTAGGAAAGAAAAAAAAAAGAAAATCTTCTTTGTGTAAAACACATGTGGCCATATTCCAACATTTCCCTTTGGGTTCGGAAAAATACTTCAAATGAACAAGTTCATATTTAGAGGTATCCTTGGATCCCAACACAAGTAACACTGAATCTGCCTTGTTTTACAGGTGACCTGATGAAGCTCAGGTGTTCCTGGACCCATCAGAGGACAGAGACAGCTGCAGCATCAGGACAGTCTGGGTATCCAAAGGAAGACTCATCAAGATAAACACTGACTGCAGAGCTCCATTACCAGCTCACACTTCAGTATACTACAAACCATAAACCTTCGGGACATGATCTGCACTGTTTACATAAAAGTTATAGCTTTGTTACTTGCAGCATACACACACTTTATGTGTAACTGGAATATAAATGAAACATTAATAAAGTGTTATATTTTTAAGGAGAGTTTTGGTCATTTTTAAGTGTGGTTTTATATAAATAACATGTTATTTCAGAGAGGTTTTATGAAGATTTCCTGCATGTTGAAGGGTTGAACCTGGTCCATGTAACATCTATCAATATGTACATGTGAAATTTTAAACCTGTAGTAAATGAGCGTAAGTAACACAATACATTTCTGCCTCACATTGAAACTTTATTATGTTGACAGATAAATGACATAATGTATCATAAATGATATTCAGTATATATACAGTATTTTAAAAGGGGTGAAAATATAATTGCAGCTTTTACAAATATTTGAAGGTTAACTTTGGTAATAATTGTCTGACAAAAACGTTTCAAGTTAAAATATCAGACTATGAAATATGGATACAGATACAGTTTACAGTTTGTTACTGAGCAGTAGTTTTTATTTTTGCAAGTTACTTTATTAGATGAGTAATTCTTTAAGTTATGTTGACATGTACAGGATAAAGTATTCCAGGCAGGTTTCTGCCTCATTATGGTAAGTTTCCATGGTCTCAGTAAACTAATGTATAAAGAATATAACAGATGAGAGGTAAGTATCATTAACTATTACTCGATACTTGGTACGTTATCGGGTGTTTCTTCACTAGAAACAATTGCTGACTAATGTTTCACGTTGTCTGTTTGTATGGTAACATCCCCACATTCGGGTAATAACTGTTACATACTATGCTACATGCACATGCTAACACGTTACCCTTTAGCGCCTACAACAAATATGTTTTACCACTGGTCGAGACTGTAGGTCTGTAGGCTGTACCTGTAAAGACAAGCATATAACACAGTTTGGTTTGATAGTTAAGGTATCCTTATTCCTTTATTTGTCCCACAGTGGAAATTCCAATGTTGCAGCTACAAAGTGGATAGAAAAAACAGTCTAAAAACAGTAAGAGTAGGAAATAAAAATATAAACACAACCAACATTATGTGAGAAGAGATAATACGTTAGCAGTATTTACCTGAGGAAACGCACAGAAAGCTGTAATCCTGATTGTTGATGTTGTTGTTTCTCCATGATTTCAGGTCAGACTCCGCTCAACATGTAGAGAACCAGTTATTGAATTAATATTGGCAGGAGAAATCACAAACTCAGGGCCTGTCCTCATAATACGTTTTCTTGAATCCGGATAAATACTTTATCGACGGCCTCGGAGACGGATACGGCGGTTTCGGGTGGAAAACGTTATTTTTGGAAACGGGTCCTAGAGTGGAAAATCCGAAACGCCAGATTGCCCGGAGTCGTCTGGATGGCAAAAACGGATTAGCCCCGCCTCAGCCTTAACCTCAGCCGCCCAGACGCGCATAACAACAACAACAATGGCAGAATACAATACTTGTTGTAAACAGCGCATGCTCCATGGCTTCTCTTCTGGTTTTAGTGTATTGGTGTGGCGGCGTCACAGCGCCACATACAGGCCTGGCATATGTACTACAGCGTTTTGGATCGTTTCAGTGAATCCATGTGGACGCAGATATTTCTGGAAATGAAGCCGTGTTTACGGAGATTTTTTTTTAAACAACATCTTATTGGGTGAGGCCGCGTATTCGTGAGGACAGACCCTCAGTAGCAGTGAGGAGCTGCCTGCCAAAACACCGCCAACGCTGAGGCGGAAGTGGGAGGGCTGGAGCGTCAGCCCGACATAAGGCTGACCAATCAGAGCAGACTCTGCTTTTTGGGAGGGGGGCTTTAAAGAGACAGGAGATCAAACAGAGCGCTTCAGACAGAGGCTGAAAAGAGATGCTTCAGCTATAGGCAGTATGAGAAAAATAATGTGTTTTATGAACATTAAAACATCTAAACCTATTTTAGTAGAGCCACAAAATACAATTATGAACCTGAAAAGTGGCATAATATGTCTCCTTTAACATGTGGGAAGATCAAAATATTCACCAAGTATTTGCATACAGGGAATTTATTTTGGTGCAGGTTCCAGTACGACAAAATGAAAAGTGAAAAGAGAAAAAAAGATAAATTAGGTAACTGAATGAAAGTGCAGTAAAATACAATGATTAATGATGCAGGCAGCAGATGTATCACACAAACAGTGTCTGTTCATGCATATTATGTGCCAACAGAAATAAGAAATGAGGACTTCTGCTGATGTATGATCTGTGTATGTATGTATATTCAGTTCTGTGAAATTCAGAAGTTATGAAGCAGCTGTAGCAACACTGATACCAGGCATTAAGAATATAATCACATAGCATCTGTTGGCTTTCATTTAATGAAACAAGGCCATTTAATAAATTCCTGACAAAAAAATTATTTTAAGATCAATCCGACAGAAGAGTCTGGAGTTGACTAATTAATGACTGAGTTAAATGACAGTAGTCTAACCGAGAATTTAAAAACACATAAATGACTTTTAGGTGTCATGAGGTAAATGGATGGATTGAATTCACTTGCTACATTTCTGAGCTGCTAGAAGCATGACTTAAAGGACCAGTGTCTAACATTTAAGAGGATCTATTGTCAGAAATGGAATATAATATTCATTGCAATCTGAAACTTCACCACTAGATGCTACTAAATCTTCCACATTGGACCTTTAACCAGTTTTGCGATTTAACTGTTCAAATAAGATATGCATAAAACAGAATCTCACATTCTTGCAAACATGCATTGCTTGGCTAGAGAATGAACCCAGGGAGAGTTGAACATTATCTAACATGGTCTTGACATTAGGAGTAGAAATTATAATTCAAAAGTTTTGTATGAGACAAACCATTATACTGTAAAAATGGTAATATTTATTTTTGCTCAACTCCAAGTTTACTTCATACTTGTTAGTTTATTGCTAATAATTGTTTTAGTCATTTTTAAACCAAAACGTGCCAAACATTACATGGTTAGAGTATTTGTTAGTACTATTTTTGTTATTTATAATTGTATCTGAATATCTTTTGGTTTTCGACTTCTGCTCAGACAGAGCGAAAAATTTTGGACTTGGACTTTAGCACAGTTGTTTGACATTTCCTAGACTTAATGATTAATAGAAAACATGAACATCAGATTAATTGATTGATTTCCTTAGTCACTATTTCCAAGTATAGATTTGAAAATGAAGCCAAATTATGAACAGAAATTGAAACTGCAACTACACTGAATAAGCTTAAATAAACATGTTTTATTTGTTTGCTGGTTTACTGACTGATCTGTCATTGAATAAAGAGTGCAGTGTTCCTGAGCAGTTGTTTAAGTGAGTGATGTTATGTTACCCACAGGGGTTGCCATCTGAGCCAGCACTACCTACCTTCCTGTCTTTGCAATCAAGGACAACAAATCAATAGTGTACTTCTCTTCGCACGGCGCCATTGAGCACTGCATTGTAGACAGACAGGCGATGGCCTTGCATGCTGACTGTCATCCTCCACAAAGCGAACGTAACTCTTTGATTCCTGCTCAGTCACTCTGTTTACTGAAAGCACTGTTTCCTTTGCTTATTTAATTGTGTAGAAAGTAAAAAAAAAAAACAGCAGTTGTCAAACCATCTGACAAAGAGGCTCACTAGTTAAGAAATCAGCAATGAGAATTAAGCAGCAGGGACGCTGTTTTGTGTCATGGTTCCTGCGCCACAGTAAATCTCATTACAAAATTGACACGGTTGATTACTGTCTGTAATTCCAGGAATTAAAGGCACAGGTCACAGATGAAATATTGTTGCTCCATAATTTTATTTGTGTCGTGATTGACTGGATCAGAGCCAGTTTTATTTGCACTTGAATTAAATATTTATCTTAAGGTTGTGAAAGGTTTGCTGACATTTGTATGGAGTACAAAGTATCTGCATTAAGCCTTTTCATGGTCAGTAACATCCAATAAGCTTGCATCCTTTT
Organism: Dicentrarchus labrax; assembly: GCF_905237075.1. Taxonomy (NCBI): domain Eukaryota; kingdom Metazoa; phylum Chordata; class Actinopteri; family Moronidae; genus Dicentrarchus; species Dicentrarchus labrax. Next base: position 363,649 of record NW_026136708.1, read on the forward strand.
CTACTGATGGTGGATTTTTCAGATTTTATGTCAACAACTGTATATGTGTAGATTGAAATGATCCTGGTGTGATGGTCTGACGGTGAACAGAAAACAGCTTGCCCCTTCAGGAATACTATATCCCACATTTCTATTAGGGCAACACAATATGGTAAAAACATCTTATTGCGATTATCTTGACAGATATTGCTTATGATTCACAATTAGTGTGTGGGTTTGCATCACAAATTTTCACTGAAAAAACTAATGAAATCCTGATTATGTGTTTTGGGGGGTCTGTATTAAACAAACATGTTTTCTTAAATCTGGAGAACAAGATATGTGCGCCAGGGCTTCTCTGCAATTCTAGAGTACTTCATTATTATGAATTTTATCTATATCAAAAAATTGCAGCTTCTGCAATTTGGATATTGATTTTCTATAAAGATCCGTGCAAACTGTCGTGGAGGTGTACACAGGGGAAGGTGTTATGGGTAACCATAGGTTGCACAGGCTCCCAAATCTTAATAAAAGATGCACAACTGTCATACAGTCCTAAGTGTCGAGCAAGCTGACTGGTCAATCCTCAATGTCCAGGTTAAAAAAGGAAAATAAAACTCATGTATTCTATCATTAATTTGTACAGAAATAAAGCATAGCTGTGTCTGGTGTGCGTGTGTGTGTGTGTGTGTGTGTGTGTGTGTGTGTGTGTGTGTGTGTGTGTGTGTGTGTGTGTGTGTGTGTGTGTGTGTGTGTGGCAGGGGTCATGGCCAACTCCATTACTGCCCTGGATCCAGGCCTGACACCATCCTACACTGTCCCAAATCTCATCAGCTGCTTCATAATAGAGATGCTAACAACCCGCCACTGCTCTCTAATACAGTCCTATAAGGTCAAAGTCAGGTCTATACAGCTTTTTGCTCTGTTTTTACTAACCAACGTTTCATATAGAAAAGACATATATATTAGAACGAGAGAAGAAAGAGGGTTGTCACACAATATACATTGACAGCTGTTTAATTCTTAAATTAATTTAGAATATATTTAGTTTTTTAAAGACTTTTTAAAGACAAATTTCAAATAATTTTAAAAGTTGACTTGTGGAAATCTATATATATGTACATAGCTACAGCTATGCTCATCATTATTATGTTATTAAAATGTCTTTGTTCTACGTGAAAATAAATTGGATTAATTTCATATCAGTGCAAACACTGATCTCCTTACAACATTTAGATTTCCTTTCATATATATAAAATATAGTTATTATTCCAGACAGGAGTCTGGAAAAGCAGTGAAAGTTTTGTGAAAAGCAAACCAGAAAATGGGAAATTTTAAAGAATTAAGTCACAAACCAGAAAGAAAATCAATGCCAATAACAAGCTGGATATAAAGAATGGTTGATCTTTTATAACAGCTTGTAACTATTTGTGTTTTATAGCCTCAGATTAGTGGACAACCCGCTCTGCCTCTGAGCCACAGCCGTGCCTGCGTCAGTGTTGTGGTTGTCTGCCAGAAGCTGTCATACATTGACTGTTGATCCAGTCTGAAGCCACATTGTTACCATCCACTGTTTAGATCTTGGTGCTTTTTAACTCTAGATTTGAACCGGATGAAGGATTTTAGTCATCGGACGTCTGGATCTTAAGTTATCAGAGAAACAAGCTGAGCTAACGTGAACAGCAGCAAATTTAAGTGATGGAAAAACTGGCATGGCTATTTTCAAAGAGATCCCTTGACCTCTGACCTCAAGATATCTTGAATGAAAATTGGTTCAATGAGTACCCACGAATCTGCCACTTTGCTGACCACTTTATGGTGATCCCGATTGTATCCATGTGTGAGTTTGTCTCCATAGTAGCCATTTCATTGTAGTGAGACCATATCTTGTATAAATGAGCTATTGTGACCTCTAGGATAATCACAGCCTCATGAAACTTTGCAACCACAAACTAGAGACTGAGGATGGATGGCTTTCCTAGCTATATTGACATCACTGATTTCTTACTTTAGTTGTACAAAAACTGTAGGCTAGACTGAGATTGAAGGGAAGTTAACATGAAAAACGTCACTGGCATATTACATTACTCAAAGCTGGATGCCCCCCACTTTGAAACTCATTCTGGCACATGTGGTCACAAAGAGAGAATCTGAAAAAGAAATGCTTAATTTGTGATACGTGATGGAAAGTGATGACATTTTCTATGTCTAATTTTCTACTGTTTCATTTACTGTCAGCTAGTGGTGATAATGTAATATTCCCAGTGGGCCCTCACATGATGAGAGTGAATGACTTTGACATGGTCCTATATGGTTTTATGTGCATTATGCCTGTTGGCCCAGAATACCTATACCTATATATAATAATAGGAGAGTCAGCAGTTAATCATCAGACACTTCCACTACTGTAGGAGAAATGCAGTATTAAAACACTGGCCCATTATTACCAAAAGATAACATGTTGTGCTGGAACTATTTCTTGAGAAACAAGTGTATCCATCCCCCCAGCACCTCTCTGCAGTATCTGCAGTTATAGCCCAGGTTGCCAGATACAGTCGGTGAGCACGGGTTTTGGTTAGGTCTCTGCACAGACACAATAGTACCAAAACTGGCAATTCGGTGAGTTCAAAATGATCCCAGTCAGGGTCCAGTTTGAGTTCTATAGGTAAGAAATTTTGATCCCCCAAACAGAAAAGGCAGTTTGTTCAAATTGCATGTATCTGTTGAATGTATATATGTAGTGTTGGTAGTTGTAGTTTAGCACAGAGTAAGGCTGGCTGTTGTGTAATTTTGCAGAGCAACAGTTAAGTACAGCAGGGAGGAGAGATTTATGCTTCTTGGTAGTAAAACCTTTTACTGCCATGTCACATGCTGTCTCCTGCTCAGTGTTATATGTACATCTGTACTACTGTTACTGATGGCACTGATGTGTCATGTCTGTGTGTGGTGCATTGTTCGAAACAGAAATGCAGCCAAACACAAATCAAACTTGGAAAGATCCTTCTCCTTAGGCGAGACAGTAACAAAATTGACCTGCAGTAAGAAAAAACACATTGACGAGTGAATAAAAAGTAAAGTCTTTTGCAGTCCCCACTTCATTAAATATAAAAGGTGTATCTGATGTGGCCTTGGCAGCTGTCTGTGCTGAGAGGGATCCATGCGTCGACCCCTCCGTCAGTGCGAATTTTACCCTGAAAGCAACTGTCAGTCAACGTCTGAGTGACAAATTGAATGAGTTTGTGACATTACCCTCAGCCTGGAGCTCTCAACAGGGTCCTCATCCCCAGACAACAATATGATGTGCCAGGGAACCAAATTTAGTCCACCATGTGAAAAACAGACTCAGTGTAGAACTTTCCAGCAGGTGTAACTATTGCTTTATATATATATATATATTAAAAGTGATAGATGTTATGATTATGTTCTGGGGTATTTGAGGAAATAAGTGTGTACATTTACCACCTTATTCCGAATGCAGGCATATTTTATATTTTATATATGTTATAATCATCCCAGGTTACAGGTTTGTTTTATTATCATTCCTGGTCTCCAGACTGTGTGTCTGTGTATGCATACTTAGTCACAGTGCGCAGGTGGCCTCGCCTTTAGGTTGCATTTTCATTCAATTGATGGTCAGGACTGGTACGCCTTGCCAGTGAGTGACTATAAACTAGCATTGCTAGTAATTCAAATCAAGAATTAATATCACATGAATGATTGTATAATTTCATTAGTTAATTCTGGGTTTTGTGTTTGTGTTTTCGTTGCAGGTTTACAACCTAACTAACTACCTAACTACCTAACTAACTAACTAACTAACTTACCAACTAACTAGCTAATTGTCAAGCTGACAGGCTAGCGTAGCGGTAGCAGTCAAGCTAGTGTGTGGATGCTTATTGTGTATGTGTGCGCAATAAAAGTTCATAAAGTGACTCGAGTTGTATCCGCCGTCCTGAAACCCTTCCAGTGGGGAGTTTATTGAGCTATAGCAGGTAGCTTAGTAAAAGACTGGACACTCAGTTTGACACAAAAACAGATCATATTACTTTTAAACCTCAGCAGGGAATCTGACCCTCTTTCAGTCTGGGTATTTAATATTGTATAGATGATTTATAGAGCTGGCTATTGAAATCGCTGTCCTCTGTGTGGACGTTATACCCAACAGAGGTATCACCACACCTGCCATCCCAAGTTAACATTACAGCAACTATTAATGATGACAACAGTGGACGTTCCTCAGGTTAGAAAATATGATCATATTTCTACAAAAGAAATGTTGATATTGCTGAGTTTGTAGAAGACCAACTCAACATGTGTTTTGTTGTTACTAGCACTGTAACTGCTATTTAGTGTAACATTATTGTAGTTGGGTATGGTTTTATTTTTTATGTAAATGTGTTAAACATATACATACATACATACATATAATATGTCATTTCTCACATCAAAACAATAACAAAAGATGAAATTTGAGGATGTGAAGCAGCGTGGGATCATGGGAGTTGTTCACCACCATTGCAGTCCATTCTCCCAGTTAGGAAAGAGAAGCGGTTTCTTCAGTGTTCATGGTTCAGGAGGTTTCTACCAGGAGCCCAATGATCCACAGAGGTCTCCTCCTCTCCAGAACAAACAGACCCGCTGATTAAAACTCAAATCACTGTTTGTCCCACGCTGTTGGACAGACAAAGGACGTCCAGGGGGGGCTGTGAGCCGAGCTCCTGCTAACGTTAGCTCAGCTTGTTTCTCTGATAACTTAAGATCCAGACGTCCGATGACTAAAATCCTTCATCCGGTTCAAATCTAGAGTTAAAAAGCACCAAGATCTAAACAGTGGATGGTAACAATGTGGCTTCAGACTGGATCAACAGTCAATGTATGACAGCTTCTGGCAGACAACCACAACGCTGACGCAGGCACACATGGGTGGCTGTGGCTTAGAGGCAGAGGGGGTTATCCACTAATCGGAAGGTTGTTGGTTCGATCCCCAGCACCTCCCGCCACATGTCGAAGCATCCTAGAGCAAGATACTGAACCACGAATTGCTCCGGTGCTGTGCATCAGTGTGTGAATGTGTGTGAAAGGGTGAATGTGGCACGTAGTGTAAAAGTGCTTTGAGTGGTTGGAAGACTAGAAAGGCGCTATACAAGTACAGGTCCATTTACCATTTACAAATGGGATATGACACCATTGACAGGCGACCAGTGAAACGCAGCGTTACCTGAATAAAATGACAGATTTCTCTGAGTTTGAATATTGTGGCGTGCACAGACTTTTTGAAGGGCAGGGGCGGAACATTTTCAGTTAAGTAGATGCCATTTCCTGTATTCTAGTGCATTTTAACACCATATTATATAATCCAAACTGCTTCTGTGAGATATAGTTCTGGCTCAGTATAGATCAACAAAGGGCCCAACATAAAGGTCATTGCAACAGTAATGTGTCATAGAGAATCAGACAGTGTGCACTCCTGAATGCTGTGTTTTCAACAGCAACAAAAGAAATTGAATTAAAATAAAACAATATCAAAGCTTAAGCCACAGCTGTTGAAAAGGTGTGAGACACATTTACTGCTCCGTGGAATAAACTGGGCTCATTCATGGCTCTAAAAGGAGCTAGCCTAAATGTATCTAGCCTTCACACAATTCAGGAAATCTGCTTTGTACAGATGACTGCATTATCTATTTTTATTGCAAAGTGTATCCTAATATACACTAACGCTACATTCACAGTTTATATTGCTCACCCAGCTCTGTTCTACTTAGCTGATCATCACACTGGTCTCTCAACTCAACTAGCTGCTAGCATTAGCCACTAGCCTACTCAATAGCATTAGCCTACTAACAAGACTCTCTGTCCTAACTTGCAAGCTGAAGTTTAAAAGGCATTTTCAAGAAAGCATTTTTAAAAATGATCCCAGATGCTAACCCCGGTGGGGAGTCAACTTAAAGCTGGTGGAAACTCTGATATGCAATGCTAACCCAACTGGCTAGCTTTGAAAAGCTATTCCTTTTCCATTTTGTCTTCCCAGAGGGAACTTTAGCACGCGTTTTTCAACAATTGGGCAACGAGGGGGGGCCACCGCCCTACGACCACCCCCTTGTGCACGCCACTGATTTGGGATGATGGAAGTACACAACTCAACTACATATAGAACATAGAGCTGGAGTTGTTTTTTTTTTTCAGACATTTTAATGTTACATATTATAGCTTTGAGTGTTCTCTATTTATTTATATTAATATATTTAAGTATAATTTAAACTGGTAACAGTTTCTATATTGTTCAATTTCAAGTTCAAATGTACCTTCGCAATAAAAAATGCTTGTTTATTTATTTTCAGGAAACTTCATAGGAAATAATAGTTGTCATACGATCCACTGTGCCTCAAGCTTGCTTTTTATATGATAAAGATAGGGTGTCAGTAATACCTGCTTGTCAAATTGTCTAATTGGATGTAAAATGAAATGTGAGCTATACGTGCCCCATCCTTTCATGTGTCTAAATCTGTCACTCCACTTTCTCTCCTGTCATTTAAACACTCAATCATGCTGTTTGTTCCATATTTGGCCTTATTAAGTAACAATACCCTCTCTCAGTTTATCTTCTCATTTTGCTCTCTTGTCTGCATTCATTTCTCCACTCTCCCTCTAATATTTCTATTATGGTCACTTCACCACAGAGTTGTGTGAAATTCAGTCATTACTGAACTTCAAAGATGGAATCTGACCGCTTAAAGGTCAGACTGGACTGTCTGCGTATGGGCTGAATGGTGGCACGATGCTTAAACTGCAGACGTGACAGAATGTTGGCAGTTTTATGATGACGCAAAATCACCTCTGCAATCTCCACTCTGGAAAGGTTATCCATTTTCCAGGTGAGATGACAGCTGAGTAATGACCCTCACTGGCAGGCTCCCCAGGCGTGACTGACTGCTCTGCGAATGATTTAGAGCTGAAGTCCTTCAAGTATCGCTCTGAATTTACCATTGTTGTAAAAGCCAGTGTCTTATCAGAGCCTGAGTTACAGACATCTGCTGCTACATCCACTGTGGAGATGATTACGTTTAACTCGTAGTTTTTCTTTGCAGAAGTGTAGCTGTACTGTAAGATTCAAGGGACGTATCAGGGGTTATCTAGACACTTTGCTTATTATTTTTACTTAAGTTTTCTAATATTCTCCCATCTGAAGCATGTGTGTAAGACAGTGTCACGTTAAATTGATGAAATATGTCCTAATTGATTGATAAAACCTTGGGATATGGTTTATTAACAGTGTCATTGCTGATTATGGGTTTGTCTGCTGTAATTTATTTGCGGATTGATTGGAGTGACAAGCAGCTATTTAACCATAACCATACTGCAACAGTGTGAATGTACTGGACTAAAGGAAAGATCAGGGACTCAACAAAAACAGTCAATCATTTTCTGTTTCTGTTTCTGCTGTGTGCTCATGGTTACTTAAAGGGTGAAACCAGTCAACATTAGTCCGGGTTGATGAGGAAAACACCTCCTTCCCAAACAAGCCCTAAGACATAACATCATTCCACTAACAAGTAGTTAAAAGGAAGATTGCATTGTTTTAAACACCGAGATTGATGGTAAAGTTACAACTGGTTGGTTGGAAATGTTTTGTTTTGTTGATGGACTGAAACAGAAGCTGGAGGATGAAAGGAGAGTTAGATATTTTGGGCTGAGTAACCTTCAAAGATTGATCATGCAGTTAGCCACTGATAGAATGAGCCTCCAACTTGACTCACATTCAAGTGTTCTGTTCTTATTAACTGTCACAACCTGGAAACTCAGTTATAACATTATGGCATTTTACAATTAATAATGACTTTGTGGGTGACATGCTGCTAACTTGTACTTAAAGTGAAAATTAACACAGCTTGAAAGTCGTATCGCTAGACCGTAGCAGGCTGCATTGCTGATACTTCCACTGGAAGTACCAGGTCACAGGTCAGGTGTTTTCTAATTTTATATGTAGTGACAAAAAGTTACTCATTAAACCCTCAAGACACAACTTGGGGCAGCAACTCAACCCAGAGAGCAATCCATCTTCCATCACATTGCCATGGCCTCAGACTTGAAGGTGCTGATGCAATCCTGACGCCACCATACCTGACACTGTCCACTCCCTGGATGCACTTAGAGATTCTATGAATATCACAAAAAGAACTGCGACAACTAACACCCTGGAGGAGCCCAACAATCATCAAGAACAAACTTGACCTCCTGCCAAGAACTTTGATGATACAAGAACCGAACGGTTCATAATAATTGCTCCACAGAACACGTGAAACAGTCATGGGTACACCTGATGAACGCTACAGCATCTTTGCATTGAGTTCAAATCTCGTCCGGTGTTCCACAGGTGGGACGGAATCCACATTGTTCCTCCTGAATCTAAGATTTGATGGCCAGAGCTTTCTTTCAAGCAACCTGGCAGAAGCTTTTCGCAGGTGGGAGGATTAGTCTGATACCCTGATAATAGGACCACCTTTCCCTGTTTCCCTCACCAATGACTTTCTGACCATAATTTCCCCAACTTGTTTGGGATATAATCCTCCATAGGTGGGAGATGAAGCACTTGGATTTTGGAGACTATGGAGATGGTACTACCAATCTTCTGGAGGACTTAATCAAATTGCGCCTTGGTTAGACTAAAATAGGCCTATAACAGTAGTTATTGAACAAGGCAGTGATATTGACTGTAGTGTTGTCTTCAACGGATTGTACCTACCTCCTCCTTGCTCTCGGGCCAGGAACAGCAGGGACATCACCATTATTAATGTCATCCATACAAAGTATGAGGGAACGCATCCCTGATTGGTACTCATGATGAATGAAAAATTATGTCAAACAAATAGAACAGCAATCATAGATTGAACAACAACAACTTCTCACCAAACAAGTGCTGAAAAAAAATGCTATGTTAGCTGGACATACCCAACATGTATTTAATATTTAATTAAGTTTCAGTTTAGTCTATATATAGACATCTGTAATCCAAATCTGAAAACAAAAACACTACCACTGCTGCCCTAAAAGGCTGATGTTTCAGCATCTGTTTGTATCTGTTGCTATGGGAAACAATATCAGCTGTTAGAGAGGGTCATGATCCATAATATTGTATCCACTTTTAGTTTCCTCTGCCTCAGACTGAAGCTGTGTTTTTACCTTAAAATTCATTAACTGGTCTTATTTTCAGTTATTCATATTTATGTATCTTGCCACTGCAACCTAGATCTGAAGAGAAAAGGGATGGGTGGATAGAAGGGACTGATATTTAAATTCTAGTTTATTAAACATCTGAGGCTCTGTAATTTCCATTCATAATCCATACATTAGTATCCAGCTCAGCTTTGTCTCACTCTCCAACAATCTGCAAGAAATTTGGGCATTGTGATTGATGGCCAACTAACCTATACTGAATATGTTGCATCTGTCACAGTCATATTGCTTCGCACTATATAACATGAGAATGATCAGGTATTATGCACAGTAAAACCTTTTCAAATGGTCTAAAATGTGGCAAGACATCTGGACTTTAACCAGCCAAAAACAGTGTCACATGTCACTCCACTTTTCATTACTCTTCACTGCTGCTTGCATTAAGTTTAATTCAATGATACTCACCTACAGAGCTACTAGAGCGGCATCAACCTACCTGAGCTTCTTCATTCATGTTTTTGAGCCTTCTTGTTCACTACTCTGAAAATGAATGACTAGTCCTACTCTCACTGCTAGGCAGGATTTCTCAATCCTATCCAATGTTCCCATCTGAGCTCCCTAGGTGAATAAGTACTGATTCAATTCGAATCCCGAGTCCTTCTCTGTCTTCAAAAGTTGTTAACGACTTACCTCTTCCTAGAATATACTCATTATGGTGTTTCTTCCTCTATCTCACAATCCTTCTCTGTGTCTTTCTATTAAAAAAATGTAATTTGCGAAGCACTTATGTGTTACTTCAAGCACCTGCAGGCTGGTGGCACTTGTGTTAGGTGGAACATTATTGTTGAGTCACTTATTCTCAAAGACCTCTCCTTGATGTACTCTGGCTCGGATTGTACCTCATTTGTACGATGCTTTGGATAAAAACATAATAACATTATGTAACAATAGTGGGAAAATCCTGTAGGATCCTGTGCGATCCTGTGGGGTGTCCTTGAAGGCATCATGAGTCACTGCCCACCGGATATGAGATTCTGACCTTCGTATTGTTTCATCTGAATGGCTTTGCCAAAAGTAGAGTAACTTCCCTAGATCGAGGTCAGTCCAGTGATAAATATTAATGCTTACTGAACATCTTGCCTTTTAGATGAAAATGTGGACATAACAGAATGTCACAACTAAATATTCATTGCATGTCCCACGGTGTGAAATGGGTCTAATACATTCTTGGCCCAAATCTACTATTATTAGCTATTGTGTTGTTGTGCATCTTTGCCTCCCCCTCTCTCTCTAACTCCAACCGGTCACAGCCACAAGAGTTGAGCTGCTCTCATCGGCTGCGCTTGATTTCGACTGGTCCGTAGCAGGAAACAATGGCGGCTCGCCTGGTCACACACATTCTGGTATTCCACAGTACAACAGTACACTAAAATATGTTTGTGAAAGATTTGAGGAGAGAAATAATCAAATGAGTGTCATGGGGCGGCTGTGGCTAAGAGGTAGAGCGGGTCGTCCACTAATCGGAAGGTTGATGCATGTCAAAGTATCCTTGAGCAGCTCCAGATGCTGCGTCATCGGTCTGTGAATGTGAATGAATGAGTTAGTTTCTCTTCAATGGACTTTGCCATCACTTCATGGGTGTGAAAGGGTGAATGCGGCATGTAGTGTAAAAGCGCTTTGAGTGGATGGAAGACTACAAAGGCGCTGTACAAGTACAGGTCCATTCATGCTGTATGAAAGAAGACTTGAAACTAGAGATTGAGACCATAAAGTCATTAGGAAACTGTTTACTGAGCTAATAAATCAAGTGAGACGTAGGGTCATTTCCCCATAAGACTGCTGCCCCCTTCTGGCCATTAGCAAGAATGCAGGTTGGCTGCATTCTAACTTAAATTTTCAAAATCCAGCAAAATAAAAAAGGAGAACTATATTATATTATAAACATGTCTAGGGTGATAAGATCACAAGTGGACAACTTTAAGTACGTCAGTTTACACCTGGTACTAGAATGCATCTCTCCAATGTTTCTCCTCACACAATAAGATCAATAAAAGTTGTGCAATTTTGTTAGGGAATCTGGGGATATTGCAGTTACCAGTTTTGATCAAATCAGTTGAAACAGACAATGTGTTCACAAACATACTGCTGATCGAAGCAGGAAAAAGAGCTCATATAACAAGTAATTTGCGTTACAGTGAACCAAGTGTTTTGTGTGTACTTGCAGGATGTCAGTTGAGTAGGCGGTCTTTTAATGTGGCACAGGACGCATTCGCGTTTACACTACAGAGATATGTGGGTTAGGGTTATGGTTATATTATAAAGTTTCTCCTCCATCAATAATTCCCAAAATTGGGCCATTTTGTAAGGGAGTCTGGGGATATCACAGGTACTAGTATAATGGTCAAATCAGTTGAAACAGACAGTGTGTTCACAAACATCTGCTGCTGATCTTGGCAGGTAAAAGAGCCCAAACACATAATTTGCATTACAGTGAACCAAACAGACAGCATGTTTCTGTGTACTTGCAGGATGTCAGCTGAGTAGGCGGCCTCTCAGTGTGACCTGGGACGCATTAGTGTTTACACTACAAAAGGTACGTGGTCAAATGTGTCCCAGACCACCTCAGCAAGTAGCTTGAGTGATCGGATCACAATGCGTCTCTGCGGTTGTTTACACTGTAAACCATCCACTTGTGATTGGATCACCCATGATGCATGTTAATACCAGCTGTAAAGAGGCTCTAAGTGTTAGCTTGTGGATTCTGCATTTTTTCATGATATATTGCAATCAAGCTAAATCGGTCGTTGGTGGACGTATCTCAGTGTGATCTGTTTATTTGAATGGGTTTTTTATATTTTTGGGTGCTTTGTTATGCTTTTAATTGATAGTGACAGCTGTAGAGTGACAGGAAAGGGGGGGATGATATGCAGCAAAGGGCCACAGGTCAGAGTCAATGGCTGCTTTAGCAAGGAGTTTTTTACATGAGGAGCCAGCTCTACCAGGTGAGCTACCAGGGCGCCCCTAGGACTACTGTTTCTGAGTGATCATCAAAGATTTTACCATGTTTCTCTCACAATTGTCATTTGAATTTTCTTACATCTTGGACAGTCCAAAATTGCATTAATTAGCCCCCTTAGGAGGAAAAGAAACAGAAAGCTTCTGTAATCACTATACCAATTACATGATTAGAAAGCACCTTGTGCTGCTTCGACTGGAATAAATAAAGGACTCTTTCCTATGATACGATAAAATAATGGCAGGATCTTCTTTAAAACATTCCTTTGATGTTTGTCAGTCTCAGAGTTTTTGTTTATTTCCTGAGGGAGTATTTCAGATATAGACCTGCTACTGTATAGCTCCTCCCTCAGGATGTGTGGTTTCTGGAGCACTGGTTGTCACATGGGATTAGCCGTGTCCATGACAGAAGAGAGGTCATGGCCTAGCCTCAAGGAGGGATAGTCCACCCACATTATTATTATCAATCATACTTTTCTTGAGGAAAACAATCACTGAGCCTCACAAAGTGTCATTCCATTGTTCCTGTGTAAGAATATAATTTATTGTTGTAGACTCATTAATAAGACTTCCATAGAGATTGCTTAGATCTTTCCAGTTATGGTCTATAGATAATGGAACCAGCCAGACATTTCTGGTTGTTAAAGTCAACACCATGAAATGTTTCCATGGCATTTAATTTTATTAAGCCATGTAAATTTGCTGCAGCAGTAGTTGCAATGAGCAGAAAAAGTGCAGAACTTTTTTGTATTTTTATCCTAACCTTCTCACTTTTTCTGTGAGGTTTGCTGGTTCGGCTCTTTTCTTGTCCTTTATAAAACCTCCCCCAGTAGTAAAAAGAACATCACAGTGCGGAGGTCCAGTCAGAGATTAGCAAACAAAAGCAACAAATTTAGTGCCAGTAGCGATATTAGGGAAGAAGAAAAAATGTGAAAATATGATATCATAAACTGAGAGAGAAGTTCTGTCACAGAAATAGAGAAGGAATAGTTTGAGATGGAGTTGAATGTCGCAAACATCATGACGATGAGAAGTGGTCCATGACTAAATTTGGAGGTAGTCAGAGGGTGTAACTGTCATAGAAGACACTGTCAGAAATGTTACCAGAAGTATTTCTACAAGGAGTAGTAGTAGTCGTAGAACTAAATATTTTCTATTGCCACCTCTGCTGCTACTGCTGTAAACTCCACAGGATAGAAGTGATTTATTGTCTGTGGGAGCACTGCATTTCCAATCCCAAAATCAAACATTCCCTCCACTGTCTTTTCTATGTTGTCCTCATCTCCCGTGGTATGTCCTTATTTTCTCCTCCTCGTCCCTTAGTCTATTACCTCCTCCTTTACTCCTCCCCCCACACTGCTTCCTCCCTATTTTACTCTATCTGCTGCCTTCTTCTCTTCTTTTTCTTCTCCTGTGCTACCTCATCCTCTCCTCTTGTTCCCTTCAAGAGGGGGCGGTTCGATCCCCAGCTCTTCCTGCTGTATGTGGAAGTATCCTTGAGCAAGACACTTAACCCCAAATTACGCCAAGAATGAATGATTAGTTCCCTTCTGGTGAGCAGTTGGCACCTTGCATGCCATCAGTGTATGAATGTGTGTGAATGGGGTGAGTGTGGCATGTAGTGTACAGCGCTTTGAGTTTGAAAGACTTGAAAGGCGCTATATAAGTCCATTCACCATTTACCTTCATATCTCATCATAGCCGCCCTTCTCGCCTTCTTTTCTTTGCTGCCTTATTTCCTCCACTAGCTCATCTTTTTCTCCGCTCACCTCCTCCTTCTCTCTAGTACCATCTCTTTTTCTAAGCTTCCTCCTCTCATCTCCTTTCTCTGTTCTCGTTGTCTTTTTTGTATCCTCCCTAAATCCTGAAGTCTTCACTAGCAGAAAAAAACATGACCTTTTGCTTGTAAGTATAAGTAACATGTATCATCCTTTTCTGATCAAAGTAGTTTTAGTTACCATAGTATAATAGTTAGTTATGACACTACTAATTGATAACAGCAACTATAAATTAAAATGTAAACTTCAGTTGGCTCTGGTGAGTCATGATGCGTTCTGCTTCAGTTAATGACAGTGTGGCTTTATCAATAACAGATGTCCACTTCTGATTATGGAGTAACTAAATTGTTCCTCCAACCCTCTCTCCATTCAGTCGTCCCCTCAAAGTTCGAAACTGGAGGTGGTGGAGGAGGGGTGACAGGGTTTTGGGACACAGCCCATGTCTTAAACTATAACAATGAGAGTCCTTATAGCGGTGAGACAGCAGGAAGCACACACCTCCACACAGCTCTCCTGCTGAATTGTACTTTGAGAGATAAGTCACTCATGACTCATCTTGGATTCAGCAGAGCAGTGGCTTTTTTCTCTGCCATGCAATCAAACCATGACACCTAAAAACAATAATCTGCTGTAGGTACTGCTTTTTCAATCATTTTGTTTGGAGTGTGACAGTGCAGTGTGTTTAATCAGTTTCGTGAAGTGATGTCCTTTGAGTCAGTGTTAGTTCGGGAAGACTACAAGTTTGAGAATGAAAAAAATCTGTGGGTGAGCTGTTGGATGCTCCATTCATTCCTATGGAAGCTGCTCAGTGGAGCCAGTCACCCGCTCAATCCGTCTAATTCAACCGCTCCGCTCAGGACTAACACTCCAAGTTTTTGCATTTGTTTAGCAATATTTGAATCAAAATCAGATGACAGTTATGGGTTGTTACTTTGTGTTGTCAATCAAATCTGATCTAACCACACTTACTAAGATCTGATGACGCAGATTACTTTTTGTTTTTTAGTGTTAAACTAATTGCTCTTAGGCCCACTTTGTGTGGGACTGCATGGGATTTTTACCCTTTGTCCCATGTCCCACATTTTGATTGGCTTTAAAAATCACTACAGGACAATGGCTGTGTAGAAGGCAGGGAAGGCAGTCCTCACAGGGCTGTGTTTAATGCCAGTCAGTGGGGTAGTGGTGCCTATAGAAGTGGGTATACTATTAATTTGTCAAGCCAAGTATAAACGCCCTGTGTTATAAACAGTGACATGTAAGAGTATTCAATCAGTACTGGCTGACAGACGTGTGAGACAACTACATAATTATACATTTTGAGTGACGTATTCCTTATTCCAACATCCACTCATGACAATTGTTATGCTTACTGTATTACTTAGCGTGGGAGTTGGGAAAATTGCATACAATACATTTAAGTCCTTCACATGCTAAAGGCCTATCCTGTAACATGAATAGTCTATTGTGTTCTTTTGAATCAAGACAAAGCTTAGAGATGTTACAAGGAAAGGGGCACAATAAAAATGTTTTTTTTAAGTTTCAATAGATATTACATTGGCCTTTTAGACTTCTTCTTAGCACTGGTAATGTGTCCCACACAAACATTAGTCCCACAGTTGTTTTTTGGTGGGATTTGATCACCCTAGCTGTGATTGGAAAGTTGTTTTTCATTTTGGCATGGACAATATGTTTCCATTTCAAAAAAGAAAAGGCTCCATTGGATGTCCTTATGATCACTAAGGAAACTGCTTTGCATTCAGTATTGGCAGGTCTATGCTGCTCTCTGCTGGACAGCTCTGACATGTTATACACCTCTTGTTTTCAGTGTTGTGATTTGATTTTAATGTGGCATGGATAATTCCAGTCACCATGACAAACAATTCATTCTGTTGTCAGTAAAAGCACACGTTAAAAAGAAATAGATGTAACATTACATATAACGATGTGTATTGTATTTCTTTGTTTCTTTATTTATAATTTGTTTTAATTTAAGCATTTTAAATCTTCCATTTCAATTGATTCTGAGAGTTCTAAAACTTTGTTCAGAAAAAGCTATTTAGCTACCTAAAAGTAGCCTATCACTGTGTTACTGTTTGATCTTTAGTCCCAGTTCCACCAAAATCAGTCATGGCTTGGCAGAGAGACTCGAGAGACTGAGTTAAGAAGAATCTTGAGGTTGGACGAAGTTAATGGAGGATGTGATTCAGACGGTGACAGGATGACACCACCATTACGAGAAGGGGGAAAAGATGATTCGCAGCCCAAACTGGAAAAAGCCTTTATTGAATCACCAATACTGAAAGTGAGGAGAAAATTACAGCACTGACATAAAAGCTATCTCTGCTGCAATTACCAATCATATTAATGTCTGCCCCTTTTTTGAGTTACTCCTGGATCACTACTTTCCAGATTTGAAGGCAAAATTCTGCCTTTTTGAAAGATAACCACCTTGTAAAGTGAAAGTGTAATTTCACCAATTTCACATGTCAAAGTCAGTTTACTTGGCTACTCATTCAGTTGTTTAATGTCTTGTGTGTCTCTGGAGGAGCTTTTAGTCTGAGAAAATAAACCTGATGATGTCATCCGGGACTGGAGACTACATAAGACCCCCTCCAGACATAGTCTTCTTGGAACAATAATTTGTGTTTGTGTTTTTTTCTGCAAAAAAAAAGGTATAATTTCCATCTACTCCTTCTACCTCATTAAAAATTCCAGACTGTAATCACAATCACGTTCAGCAGATGAATGTGAAAACATCCTTCTAGTGTCAAACTCTGCAAATACATCACCACCAACAGTTATGCTACAATAACTGACCATCCAGAGAGACCTTTCACAACCTGGCAACCCCAGAGTTATTCTCACTAATGGCCTATAAGTCATCTTTGAAACATATACATTCATAAAATCATTAGTTACAACAACAATTACAAAGGGTGACGGATTTTAAAGTGTTGCCCAGAGATTTAAGATTTAAATGGTGTAATGCTGGTTAGAGTTCATTCTAGGTTGCTGAGTCTAAAATAGTTTGCTCTCAGGGTGTTTTTCCCTGGGGAGCTGGCTGTATTGACAGCATGCTGCTTTGGCCCACCTGTCTGTGATTATTGGTTCAGCTGACGTGCGTTGAGAGGTTGTACAGGAGCAGCAGTCAACCACGTCCACAGTGACAGCTGCCATTGAGCTGTTGTTTCTCAGTTGTAACCACGTAGGTGCTCCCAGTTCACCTTATTAAGCTCTCCCCTTAGTGTGATTGAGCAGTAAGTCAAGGCTTCACAAGCCTTACATCAGCATGCTGTGTTGCAAAGCTGTGAGAGGAGCTTGATGTAGAATAACCACTTAATAAGAAAACTTTTCAGCTCAAAGTTTATGTTGCTGAGTATATCCCTATATTCTTGTATAAACACAAGGTCTGAAAAACAAAAGAAGTGCTCCTGATACAGATGATAATGGTAACAAAAAAGAAGGATGAGTTCACCAGAAAATCAAGGACACATTGTTGCAGAAAAGAAAAAGTGCAACTTGTAGTTTAGTGTCCTCTTTCAGCTACATTTTGCAGGTTAATGTGGTGCCATCAGTGTTGATGAATGACCATTGATAAAGCACGCTTGTTCAGAAAATGAGTATTGGTTTAATTCTAAATCAAGCTTCTTGCCACAGACTCACACTGACACTGTAAATATTACAGCCTATTATTATAGAATAAAAAGGAACATGTAGTGGAGGTTGTATTTTCCCAAAGCAGAGCTATTCGGCTGTTAAGCATGTTTAAAATGAGCATGAAAGTTAATTCTTGACCTTGGAAATAAAGATTTAAAACAGAATCTAAACTCAGTGACGACTTACTGACCTTCTGATGGTCTCAAGCAGCGGATGGGGTTTTTCATTATCAGTTAATCTGTTGATAATTTTTTCGATTGATCGATTAGTTTTTCTCCAGAAATTTGTGAAAAATGTAGATCAGTGTTTCCCAAAGCACAAGCTGATGTCCTCAAATGTCTTGTTTTTTCCACAACCCAAAGATATTCAGTTTACTATAGGACGAAAGAAACGATTAATTTATTCTCAAAATAGTTAGAGATTAATTTAATAATTGACAACTGATCAATTCCTAAACTAATCGTTGCAGCATTAGTCTGCTCAATTGCTCAACTTCAGTTGGAGCTGCTAACTCTATTCTCTGATGAAGACCATGATATGTAGTTGAAAACTCTCAAAAAAGTAAGGAGCTTGGTTTAAGATTATATTTGTTTGCTTACTATGTATTGTCCCGCTGTATTATGTAGGAAAACAACCATAGAAGAAAACAAAAATTATAATCTGGCAATTCTTTTTTGTTGGTTTTCTTAACAGAATTTTCCTCTCTGTTTTAAATCAAAAATAAAATTTAAATTAAAGCTGCAAGCAGCATTGGGCGGGACCTCGCACTCCATGCAACTAGGGGCGTGCTGCGGGCACGTCATGTGCCATCGTCACATGTGCCATTGTAACACGTGACGTTGTAAAATGTGCCGTCATAATATGTGCGAACCACAACATGAAAATTTCAAATAAATCAGCTCAGAATCGCCACGCAGTGCTTACTTCCTGTTGCCAGTAGGTGGCGCTCTCACTATATCTGAATATTGTCATGTAGAAGCACCTCCACACCTTCAACTATGATGCCAAGATCTTCTGGAAGCTGATCAAAATCTGCACCTGGATCTTTAATCACAAAGATGCCGATGACTGTCTGATCCAAATCTGTCTGGGTTTCATCAGGGTCCTCACTCTAAAAAAAGGGACAAGATAATTTAATAAAACTCTCCGACAGAAAGCACATAACTCACATGAAACTTAAACAGTTTTAATATTCATCTTGATAACTGACTCCACTAGTAAGTGAAGTCAGTTAAATAAAAATACATTTTAAAAAATAAAAACTTTTTGGGAGAAAATGTTAAGACCCTATCAAGGGAAAAAAAATCTTATAACAAACAACAAATCTTATTGGATAGGTTCGTCAAAGTGTACAAATCATATATTCTGCGATATTTGTAGGCACAATGAAAGTGAATGTGGAGGTAAAACTCAACACATCTCCTTCACAGAGGCAATGAATCTTGGTGAGTCAATTACAAAATCTGACACATTGATGAGAGCATATTTAGCTCTATTCAATGTTGAATGAAAATATCACTTTAAAACAACTGATGACACTTACTCCGTACTCCTTCACTAGTTTTTCAGGGTCCTAATGGAGATACAAAGCTAGTGCTTGGAGGCTGCAAGCTCTCCTTGTTGTGATGGAGTCGTTCTGCAAAACACAACAGGAAATATACTGTATAAACAAGTCATTGACATTTAGAAGATGGAAGAATTCCTGAAAGTGATCCCTGACACAGATATTAGTTAGTTAAATTTATTATGCAAAGTATCCACAGCAACTGAGATATCTATTAGTATGCAAGTCATTATACACAAACCTGGGCAATGACAGCCATGCTCCTCCTTTCTTATGGAAAGCCAACTTGTCAGAGTAGTGGTCCAGCTGCGACATAAACTTTGGGATGAGTGGGATGGTGGTAATGCGCGTGAACTCTGCTCTTACCTAGGTACGTGTTTCAACAAGACAAAAAGACAAAGTACAGAAGAAGGTTAACACACAGCTTAAAAGTGAATATGTAACTTCTTACTTAAGAGCAAATTATTTTTGCCTGATGACAGACACTTAGTAGTTAGTACTAGTTGATTTCAGTAAATAATGATGTGGATAATATGAAATTTCTATTTTCAATGATTTAGGAGGAAAAGTGAATTGGATAAATAACAAATATTGCAGTTTGTTCCAAAATAGTGATGTCAGTTTTAAACTATACTGCATAGGCCTATTCAGTACATGAAGCAAAGACAATTTACTTATGACCTGCAAATTCAAGACTTGCCTCATGTTCCATAAAAAGAGCCGGCCATCTATTTTTGAATTCTATTAGATGTAGCTGAAGTAACACATTTTTCAACACTTTGATTAGTATGTGACCTGCTTAAATGACTATGAAGAGCGCATGGGTATGGGTGTCTGTGGCCAAAATGGCCATGAGCTAATCTGTAGCGTTTCAGTAGATGGACTCTTGTTGATACAGCTGTCCCACAGTCTTTACAAGACCACATTCATATCTGTTGAAAAAAGAAAGTGAGATTAGAGTCAAAACATTAAAGACAATCCTATGCAACAGATCCTGCAACTGCCTTACCAGGCCTCCTCTACTTTGGCAACCCACATCCCCTTCAGTAAAAATATAATTTGTAATTAATTTATTCATTGATTTTGTTCAATTACACATTAACCTCTTAACACTAGAAGGGCCGTAATTCTAAAAATTACTAGAACGGCCATGAACGGTCATTTTGACCGCTAGATTTTAAATTCTATAATCTCTCATGTAAATACCCAATTGAGTGATGAATGCATTCAATGTGTCATGATATTTAAAAAAAACAAACAATATAACACCGAATTGTACATTTTAACAAGTTTAATTTCCCTGGTACAGGGTCAGAGTCGCATCACCACACCTCAGCACCTTCATGTTGAATCTTCAGATTAATTCTTTTAGACCTAAAATATTAGGAAACTATAGCCCCAGGTTGAATTTGCCTGGAATTGTCCTTGCTTTATGAAGAATGGCAATAAAAAGATGTTTACTTACCTCTATTTTGAGGATGGCTGCGGATTTCTCCACATGCAACGAAAAGGATAATGGCGCCCGCAGAGGTAACGTAATTTCCTGTGAATAGCGTAATCTCGCGTGATTGTGAACGAGTTTAGAGGGGATGTACGGTGTCACGGGGGACAAACTACTCTATTAAGGAAATGCTTTTTGAGTTGGGGAAACTAACACAGCCAAGTAAACCTTTTCTTTCAAACACCACAACTAACTCAAGTTGATATAAAAAACTCATGGTTTTTGAGTAATTAAAATATAATACTATGTTTTATAGCCAACAGTACATTGACATTTAATTTTTTTGAGTGAAGGCGAAAAATTCACCAAAAATGAGCACAGAATTCAAAATGGCCAACTTTGACGGACGCCCTACAACGTAGATGTACAAATAGCACAACTTTCAATCAGCACCATTTTTTGACTGTACACCCCAATTTTGAAGCAGATCCGATGAATTCACTAGGAGAAGTTCGAAAAGTTCACCAAAAGTAAAAATTAAAATTAAAATGGCTGACTTCCTCTGGGGTTTGGGGCATGGGTCCAAGAGGCTTTTTTGTACGTCTCGGCACATTACAACCGGCCTGACAACTTTGCCAAATAAAATTGAGTTTTCGTATATATGTTCAGGGAGGCAAAAACGCAGTCAAAGGTGCTAAAAATAATAATAATAGGTAAGAAGAAAGATAGCAAATACAATAGGGACCTCCAGCGGTCACTGGCTCGGTCGCTAAAAATTAGTCATTCGATGTGTCTCTGTTTGATTATAATATGCACTAAGAGAGGCGCTGAACTACAACTGAGCAAAAACTTACTTTGGCGCTGCAAAAATCCAACTTTAGAGATATATAATTTCACACCTCAGCTTCCAGGCAACAACTGTTTGACATTCCTTTCACTGTGGAACAAAAATCAATATGCAGAGACAAATTGATCTTAGTTGGAGAAAAACTCATTTTAAAAAGATGTTTTTAGACAGTATTTGTGTAAAGAAGTACTGTACTGCTTTATAGCTTATAGAATTGAATCACATTTACAGCAAAAACTTCAATAATTTCTACATCAAAGCCATCGACCTGTCTTTTAGACCCCATCCCAACTAGGCTGCTTA
This sequence comes from Dicentrarchus labrax, assembly GCF_905237075.1. Classification (NCBI taxonomy): domain Eukaryota; kingdom Metazoa; phylum Chordata; class Actinopteri; family Moronidae; genus Dicentrarchus; species Dicentrarchus labrax. Next base: position 385,404 of record NW_026136708.1, read on the forward strand.
AAGAAGTCTTACCCTTAGTTGGCACTTCTTTCCTGGATATGATCAATCTTTTTTTATTGTCAGCATATGTACCACAGTCCTTTAAAGTAGCTGTAATTAAACCCCTTCTTAAAAAGCCCACTCTCGACCCAGGGGTTTGAGCCAACTATAGACCCATTTCTCTCCCCTCCCTCTCTAAGATTCTCCCCTTCCTCTCTAAGATTCTGGAGAAAGAAGTCACCAAGCAGTTGTGTGACTTTCTACATAGCAACAGCTTATTTGAGGATTTTCAGTCAGGATTTAGAGTTTATCACAGCACAGAGACAGCTCTGGTTAAAGTTAATAACAACCTTTTAACTGCTTCTGACAATGGACCTGTCTCTGTACTTGTATTGTTAGATCTTAGTGCTGCATTTGACACCATTGACCACCATGTCCTATTAAAGAGACTTGAGCATCTAATTGGCATTGAAGGAACCGCACTAAGCTGGTTTAAGTCCTATTTATCAGATCATTCTCAGTTTGTACATGTTAACGATTAATCCTCCATAAACACTAAAGTTAATCATGGAGTTCCACAAGGTTCGGTGCTTGGACCAGTTCTATTCACATTATATATGCTTCCCTTAGGCAACATTATTAGGAATCACTCCATTAACTTTCATTGTTATGCAGGTGATACCCAGTTATATTTGTCAATCAAGCCCAATAAAATTAATCAGTTATCTAAATGTCTTCAGGACATAAAAACCTGGATGAGCTGCAATTTTCTGATGCTAAAAAACACAAGTTCTTGTACTTGGCCCCGAACACCCCCAAGACTCACTGTCTAAAGATATAGTTACTCTAGACGGTATTACCTTGGTCTCCAGCACCACTGTCAGGAATCTTGGAGTTATCTTTCAGGATATGTCCTTTAATTCCCACATCCAGGACTGCCTTTTTTCATTAATGTAACATTACAAAAATCAGACACATCCTGTCACAGACGGATGCAGAAAAACTAATCCATGCATTTGTTACTTCTAGGCTGGAATACTGCAACTCCTTATTATCAGGCTGCCCCAATAAGTCCATTAAGACGCTCCAATTAATTCAGAAAGCTGCAGCACGAGTACTGACAGGAACTAGAAAAAGAGATCACATCTCTCCTGTACTAGCTTCACTACATTGGCTCCCTGTAAAATGTAGAATAGAATTTAAAATCCTCCTCCTCACCTATAAAGCTCTTTATGGTCAGGCCCCTTCATATCTTAAAGAGCTCATAGTACCCTATTACCCCACTAGAACACCGCACTCTCTGAATGCAGGGCTACTTGTGGTTCCTATAGTCTCTAAAAGTAGAACAGGAGCCAGAGCCTTCAGTTACCAAGATCCTCTCCTGTGGAACCAGCTTCCAGTTATGGTTTGGGAGGGAGACACCATCTCCACATTTAAGAGTAGGCTTAAGACATTCCTCTTTGATAAAGCTTATAGTTAGGGCTGGATCAGGTGAGTCCTGAACCATCCCCTAGCTATGCTGCTATAGGCCTAGACTATTGGGGATTTCCCATGATGAGCTCCTCCCTTCCTCTCTCTTTCTGCACTCATTCATGTTCCATTAATGCATGTTACTAACTTCACTTCTTCCCTGGAGTTCTTGTGCTTTCTCGTCTCGCAGGTTCTCATGGATCCTGGTGGATTCTCCTGCCATGGTCCTGCTTGACTCCCATTGCTAATATTACTGATATTATTGTTGTTTTATTATTATTATTACTACAGTTGCTATTATAAGTTACTATATTATATAGTCACTGCTCATTGTCTCCCATTGTTGTTGTTGTCGTCGTCATCATCATCTTCTTCTTCATGTTTATCATCATCATCAGTCACTACTATTAGTGTAGTTGTTGCTACTGTTGTTGCTGTGCACCTTTGTCTCTCTCTCTCTCTCTCTCTCTCTCTCTCTCTCTCTCTCTCTCTCTCTGTCCTTCTGTCATTACCATTGAATTGAATTGAATTGAAAAAGTGGCTCCATTATGGCTCTACTGACTTTTTGAGAGACACTACAAAACTTGAATGGTCCAGCTAATAGTACTCATTAATCAAACCAAAGGACTGGCAGGCTTGTACTTTGGACACCCATGGGACTAATACAGCCAAGGTTGTGTCTTTAACTTCCAAAAAAAGGTATCTAAAGAACACACAGTGACTGCAGGAACAGCTGTAAAGACTGCCTCGTAAGGTCTAATCAATGATGACTGATGTTTTGACAGCTTAAAATAAGAGTGAAGTCTGCTAGCAGGACTTCACTCTTATTTTAAGCTCTAGGCTAGAGAAGCTACAACATTCATTACACCCTGCATTATGAGAGAGTCCGACAGGCTGTAGATACTGATACTGATTGATTGTGTTATTGATAACACTTTGCAGATATGTGTGACCTAGGGTCCTCTTTCTTATTGTGATAAATAAACTTGACTAAATCCCATGTTTATTACTTGTTTCCAATGGTGTAGGCATCCCACTATTGCTTTGTTTTGTTTTTTACCAATTTGGTAGGATGTAATTATCATATCACCAGCCAAAGTAGCTTCCAGGGTAGATCTTTTCTTTGTGACATGAAGTACCTGCATTTTTTAAATTCTCTCCATTCAACAACTCTATTTATGCCTCTGCACCAGTGATAGCCGTGGTCGGAGGCATTGTGTTTTCATCTGTCCATCCAACCAAACGTCTTTGGTCATAACTTGAGAATTGATGCTGTAATTATGATAAAATGTCACACACATGTTTGATGGAATACAACAATGAAGTGATGACTTGTTTTACCTAAAGGGTCGAAGGTCAACTTCACTGTGATCATATCATAGTGTCCTTTTTTGTCTATTATTCAACACCATAACCCAGGGACAGAAGGGCATATTGTGACCATATTTCACAGTTGGTCGGACACCGAACAGGTGACACTTTTGACTCAAAGGTCAAAGGTCACTGTGACCTCAAAATAGGTTTTTAGCCAAATTTAAGAATAAATTCCAGATTTCACACACACGATGACTGGGACAACACAGTGAGTAAACAATAAGTAGCACAGTACTGGCTTTCAATTTTCCATCTCATCCATTCTGCCTTTCACTTCCTGCCTCATTCTGAATTTGACCTGACTGCAAACACTGTATTGGAGCGTTGAGCTAATGGTGAAATCAAAAGCACCATAGTATAGCTATATTATACTAAGAATCCATCTTTACATAGTAATCAAGTAGATGTGTGTCTATTTAGCCAATACATCTATGATAATCCTTCATTAATCAGTTCAAAAATGTATATTCACTGGACAAATACACATATTTATGTAGTGCTAACTTTCCTTTAGCCAAAAAATACACTTTATACCTTTTATATAATTCCAACAAAATCTGGACCACAGATATTAGGACTCTGGACAGACAAGGACGTGAACTGTAACTTGAGTGGTTGGGCATACAACCACAGGGTGGTAATTCTAGTTTTTCTCTGTGGTGCTAGGGAAAACAATTCATTTTATTCTCTTGGGACTATACATATCAATGACAAATGCAATCTGATCTGACCATTTACTTTTAAGATGCCTGGCACAGATTAACAGTCAACTATTGGACTAAGCAACAGACCATCCCCATAAAACCTAGACAAAGCAACATTAAATTTCCAATCTCTTCACTTAACAGGTTCCTGTTGAGGATCTGCAAGGTATCCCAGCATACATTGGGTGGAAAGCAAAGCATTAAATGTGCACTTTTAGGTTGTCTCTAATGTTCTATTTGCCTGTTTTGTTGTTTCAGACTGACCTTTGACCCTGGAGGGAGCACCGTCTCCCTGGGAGTGATTTCCGGGAGGAAGGGGCTAGCCTGGGTCCAGGGATGGACATGGACAGCTACCCAGGGGGGAGCACCTCGGGACCTAACATCACAAACTGCACCGTCTTACCGGCCAGCAGCCTGCAGGCAGTCCAGTTCACAGACGGGATGGCGGTGGTGGTGGTCATTCTTGGTCTCCTCACTCTCCTCACTGTGCTCATCAACGGCGCCGTTATCGCCGCCATCTGCACCACCAAGAAGCTCCACATGCCCGCCAACTACCTCATCTGCTCCCTGGCCGTCACTGATTTCCTGGTGGCACTACTCGTCATGCCCATCAGCATCCTCTACATCACCATGGAGACGTGGTCGCTGGGTCAGGTGGTATGCGAGATGTGGTTGAGTGTGGACATGACCTGCTGCACCTGCTCCATCCTACACCTGTGCGTCATCGCCCTGGACCGGTACTGGGCCATCACCAAAGCTATCGAGTACGCTCGCAAGAGGTCAGGCCGCCGTGCCGCCATCATGGTGGGAATAGTCTGGGTCATCTCAGTTTTCATATCCATGCCGCCCTTGTTCTGGAGGCAGAGGCCCATCAGCGACAGCTTCCATCAGTGCATCATAGAGCACGACCACCTGGGATACACTATATATTCTACTTTGGGGGCGTTTTACATCCCCATGATCATCATTCTTATCTTATACTACAGGATTTACAATGCCGCCAAAACTCTTTACCAGAAGCGTGGCTCTTCTCGGCACCTCAGCAGCCGCAGCATGGGTAGTCAAAACTCTGTGGACCATTGTCGGGTCTCCCACACTTTCTGTGTGTCAGACTTGTCCAACTCCGATCCCACACTGGCTCCTGACAAACTCAACGCCAACATCTGCATCCCGTCCTTTGAGACAGACATGGACAGGCAGGATGAGAAAAACCAGATATGCACCTCACGCGAGAGGAAAGCAGCGCGAATCCTAGGCCTCATCCTCGGGGCCTTCATCATCTGCTGGCTGCCTTTCTTTTTGAAGGAGCTCCTGGTGGGTCTGCAAGTGTTGCAGCCTTCTCAGCTTCTCTCTGACTTCCTGACCTGGCTGGGTTACATCAACTCTCTCATTAATCCCCTGCTGTACACCAGCTTCAATGACGATTTCAAGCTGGCTTTTAAAAAGCTGCTCAAGAGAAAAGAGCATGCATAGGTCCAAGGTTAAGAATACCAAAGGGAATGTATACACTTTTAACTTACCGTCTGTCTCCTGGCAATATGGAGTGTGATGTTGTGCTTTTGAAGGAAAAAAGTTACACCTCAGCAAACAATGTATTCTCTGTTTTCCTCAATAAAGGAATTCTTTATAACTACTTTTCATTCATCACATAACTTTCATTCATATATTGTCATCTGTGATCTTTCAAACAGTGGCCCCAAGAGCTCAACAAACTGCAAATTCCCACCTCTTTTTGCTCTGTGCTCCAATAACAGTTGAGCAATTCTCAGTCAAAACCTCTGTCAACTTCCTCCTTTCCTGTAATCCTGGCACATAATGTGCGGTGTGCACTGCTGTCAGTATCTGTGCACAGGATAAAATATCAAAAACATATAAAGCCAAATCAATAACTAATTGAGTATATGTAAATGGTATGCACTTATATAGTGCATTTCTAGTCTTTCGACCACTCAATGCGCTGTACACTACATGCCACACTCACCCCATTCACACACATTCATACACTGATGCAGAGCATCGGGAGCAATTTGGGGCTCAGTATCTTGCTCAAGGACACTTTGACATGCAGCGAGAAGAGCTGAGGATAAAACCGCCAACCTTCCGATTAGTGGAGGACCTCTCTACCTCTGACCCACACCCACCCATAATAATATATATGTATGTATATGTAATAAGCAATAAGCTGCATGGTGCTTTGTCCACATATCCTGTCCTTTTTTAAGACATTATTTTTGCCTTTATTGAAAACAACCAGAACATAGAGCTGCATATAAGACTGAGTCCTCGCTGCAACCATGGGTTTCAGTCTGACTTATGTCCCTTTGCTGCATTCCTCCCCCCCCTCCCTTCCTGTCACTGTTCAGCTAGGAAACATGATGGTAGGGGTAAAAAAAGATAAAATGACAAAGACGTGATACACAGTAAATAAAAGCAGAGTTGTTTACCTTCAGTTGAATCATTTAAATCATTAATCTTTTAAATCAATCCTGATGTAACTTGTACAACATGACAACATTTGCAGCACTTTATAAACCTGCATAGCTCCAATCCACTGATTGATTATTAACTACAGCCTGACCAATATGGGTTTTTGAAGATCGATACCGATTTTAGAGGGGGAAAAAACAATCTATGATTACCAATATGGCGGCTGATATATAAAATTTTTGAGCTGGAATGAAAATGTCACATTTTCTACATGGATTGAAATGACTCTGCAAAGGTACTCAGAAGGTTGCTTTCTTTTTAAAAAAAACCCATAATATAATTTTAAAAAATTAAAAAATGTATACATTGTGAACCAATTCTAGCTGGCATTGCTGGGAGCTGCTTCTTCTCTTTACTCTCAGCAACTAGCCACAGTATTGTAAATCACAGTGTACTCTGCTGGATAAACTTTGTAGTGACACCAATATATTACCACAAGCACTGTTTTCTGCATTGTATACCGGGGAAAACTGTTTTCATTTCAGATAATATATACACCGATACCAATACACTACGTGTCTGCGATAGGCCAATATCAGCCAACCAATATATATTGGTCTGCCTCTAACATCATGCTCTTTCTGTGGATTTGATAGTGAGACAATCATACACTTGTTTGTGGCTGTCCTCATATATAAATATTGTTTTTTGTAAGATTTGTCCAGTACATTCCTTGTGACATTTTTGTACACTTTTATTACTATCCAAAGATGTGCTGTTTGTTATTTGTGCAATTTAAAAGAAACATTATAAACCTTTTAATAATATAATTTTACATTCGCAAGTACATTTTATTACAGAAAACCTTTACTTAATTTATTTTGTATTATGAAATGCAACAATACATGCAAACTATTCAGCACTCTACAACCCCAAAGGCTTAAAAACTACTGTCTGAATTGCTCTGTGTACGTCTTGGCCTAACGTTATATGCCTACCGTTTATTGCTGTTCAATTTTGCAATGGAAAAGCTCCTCTCTACTCTCCACGCTCCAGTTCAGTAGGTGTCGGCAATGCATCTAGAAGCTGATTTGCCACTCGCCATTAAAAGAGGAAGAAGAAGAGCTACGTAGCTACGCCGTAGTGGTACGCGCTAGAGCTGGGTGTGAAGATGGCGGACGAGGAGGCCGAGCAGGACCGTAGTCCTGAGAACGGTATCAGTGAAACGATTGGGGAACTCAGACAGCGGTTGCAACAACTGCAAGAAGTCGCGGTTAGAGAAAGCAGCGACTCTCCAGCCCACTCCTCTTCTGAGTATTGCCAAGAGTTTTGTAGGGTGAGTTATTCCCCCCCACATATTTAACGTTCGTTAACAAGCTATGGTTAGCATTGATAATAACGGTGCGTCCTAGCTCCTGGATAAACCAGGGAAATGTTTGATTTCAGAGCCGAGCTATGCTCGAATGGGCAGGGCAGTTGTATTAAGAGTTTGTCCCGTCCCAGAATAAAAGCATGTGCATTGTTTAAACTTCGGCTAGTCGCTGAAGCAGAGTGTACAAATACTACTCAATCTGACCGCTGACATAGCTAGCTCCTCTAGCTACTAGCACTCGCTAGCTGACGGTTGTCTGTAGGAGATAGTAAACCATAATGTTATTGGCGTTAAAAATCCTTTCAGATACATCTCTGGTTATCTGTTGTTGTCTGATTCCAACGCATTAATACCAACTGGTCTCTGTGTTTGGTTCATCCCCCAGCTACTGTGTAGTATATCGACCCAAACAGTTCTACCTGCAGTTAGCCTAACATTAGCTTTTAGCCTTGTATGTTTGGCTACATGCGCGTGCACGTGAGCATAATTTCGGTGATTGTCTATGGAGGTAAAGCAGCCCCCGGCTAACTAAACCAATTACTCTTACTCCTATAGGGGCTTTGTTGGAAGTTAGCCAGTGACCCATATTCTGCTGTCAACAACAACAACAACAACCTGGCCCTTTTCAGTCAACAACCCTGCATGAAGTGTAGGGAATTCGATAAGACTTCACGGGAGAACGGCACGGTTTGTTAGGTTTTTTTTCCCGCGATGAATTTCGTGTGTGTACGTGCCGAATCGAGCGTACGCTTTTGCAGGAGAGACACGCCGTTTTCCACCTCGGTTGCATACTAAAATCAATACAACATCAACTGCAGCCACTCTCCCTGGAGACCTGCACGCTGCCCATTAGTAAGCCATCTGCACGGTTCGGAGTGAGCGGATGAGAGCACAGGGAGGGCGGATCTGCACCAAGCATCCCGACGCTCACTATTGTTGTGCTTTTCTTAGTGAGCGGATTTTGTGAAATGAAATGTGTCCACTGTCTCCAGAAACAGCACACAGACTGTTATGGCACAACAAATGACTATGTAGTCTAATCAACACAACACAGCTGTTCTCAAAAAGTAAATGAGTAGAAGGGCTTGTAGAGGGCATAAGAAGCATTACTGATAGATATGAATGCATTTACAAAGCTTCTTATTGATGAGAGTTGGCCATAGCGAGGAAATTCTGGGAAAAAATCTATAACGGATAACTCAAAGATTACAGAGATACTGTCAAAAATCACACTCAACCTGTTTCGACCAATGTTTGAAATGTGTCTGTGTAGTTAGTGTAATTAACCTTTATTTTAAGTTAATATTTAGAGTTAAAGTAAAAGGCTGCTTACTATAATTGCGCTGGCAGTAAATGCATGTACACAAAAGACTTGATAACTTGAACCGGATAGAGGAAACCTGTTCTCTCTTTTCACAACATTTCTCTTCTTTTGTGGTAAAGTGTTTGACAGGGAATTGACCGACCTGCTGTTAGACCTTAAGGGTTTATTTCACCTACTTTTAACAACACAGGAAATACAGTAACAAGGTGATTCACAAAGGCTTCAACCAGGACTGTTACCCCGGGGAGATACGGGGACAGGATTTTCCCCAGGCCTGGAGAGGACATGTGTAAAGCAGAGGAGGGACAGGGAGGTTGGGCATCTGACAGACAGAGGCAGCGACAGTGTGTAGAGCCAGAATTAGTGCTGTCAAACGATTAAAATATTTAATCACGATTAATCGCATTAATGTCATAGTTAACTCGCAATTAATTGCACATTTTTATCTATTCTAAATGTCCCTTGATTTCTTTATGTCCCATTATTTTTTCTCATTGTAATGCTCTTATCAACATGGAAAAGTGGATCGGCTTGCTTTGTGCAAATGTTGTTTTTATTGAAAAGTCATCCATTGTCGCCTGGCTCTGACGAGGGGGCGGAGAATTCTCATCAGCTGTGTGTTTGGCCATCAAGTGGTATTTCAGACTGGACGTGCTGCGATGATAGCTCAGTTCACAACGACAAAACACACAGATCACTTTGGTCTTGTCAATGGAACCATTTGGCAACTTTTTAAAAGTAAACTTTCCATTCAGAATATTATTGGCATCCATTTCGGCGTCTCGCGCTCGCCATCCACTCAAAACGTAACGTCTGCTACTCTTAAGCAAGTGTGTGCGGCGTGCCTGTTGTTTTGTTTCCGGTCTAGCTAGATCCGGTGTGGTGTTGTAGTTACTAGTTGTTGCAACAGCATGTGAAAAAACTACAAAGTGTGCCAAGCCAAAAAGAACGTTAATCTCGCAATTAAAAAAACTGACGCCGTTAAAATGGGTTTGTGTTAACACTAGGCCTGTAGCGATGCGTCGATGCTTCGTCACAGCTCTACACACACACGTGGGAGACCAAAACATTGCAGAATGGAGGACGAAACAGCAACCTCCTCACAGAATTTCCAATAAAAGCCCCAATGAAAGAAAAAGTCCTAAAAAAAAACGCTCGCCCTAAATCATCGATGGTATGGGAATACTTCAGATTTAGTCCCAAACGTAAAGGTGTGGTTATTGGAGCTTTGCTGTGGTGCTGGTGTGGTATGCCAACTCCATTTGGCAATGTGGGAGCATCTGGGGCGGCGGCGCCCCGTTGTCGCCCGTGGAGGAGACGGTGGCAGGTGGGTGCTGCCGTTGGCTGTGTTGGTTTCATGTTTGTGTTGTGTGTTGTGTGGCTCAGGCTCTGCACACTTTGGTGGTGCTGACCGGCTGTCTTGGCTCTCCGTGCGGTTTGTTCGTGCTGGGTTGGTGGCTAACGTTAACGTTGGCTAGCTACTGGCGCCCAGACAGCTGTGTTTTAGCTAACGTTAGTTATCATCTAATGTTGGCTTGAATAGTATCTGGCTTACGGCTGCAGAACACAGCTATCTATAGTAGTGGCCGGCATGGGCTTTGGCTGCTGGCCTGCCGCGGGCGGGCTGCGCGGGGGGCTGGGGTGGTTGGCTGGCGCCACAGGGGTGTGCGGAGCTCGGGCTGCGCGGCGGGCTGCACCGGCATGAGATTGATTTTGTTTTGAGATTGTTGTCTCCTTCGCGAGTGGCAAACGGGTGCCTCCGTTTCAGAGAGAGAGCTAAGATGTGTTGGTTAGCCTAGCACCACCAAAGTGCACAGCTGCTAGATCTAGCTAACGGTAGCAAGAGGATTGCAGTAGCTTTTAACGTTATCTGTCTAACGTTAGCTAACTCACGTTAATCGTCCAATTAGTCGTTAGATTAGTCGACTAATCGATAAAATAATCGCCAGATTAATCGTTGAATAAATAATCGTTTACCCCCAGCCCTAGTTAACACTGTTAGTAACGCATTTAACTGACAGCACTAGCCAGAATATCTCCACATCTAACTAATGAATGAGTGAGATGAAGTGTGTTTTAAGGTGATTTAACAAGGCAGTTAACAAACAGAAACTTCAATTCAGTAGGTGTTTTTATATATTTTAGTTTCCTCGCACTGGCGCAGCACACACAGGCGAATATATCAGCAATCACTGATTGTAAATGGAGTCTCAGACTCATAACTTTTGAAATCACAAAATATATTAGGTAAAGTAGGTTAAGATTTTGATAGTGGTCAGGACCCTCCTTTGCTCCACAGATTCTTTATGGCACGGATCAACAAGGTGCTCGAAACATTCCTTAGAATGATGCTATCACGCAGTGGCTGCAGGTTTTTCAGATGCACTTTGGTTCCACCACATCCTGAAGGTAGGGCTGGGCAATATGGCCTAAAAGTCAAATCCAAACCATATTTACAATTTCAATCCTTTTTTTTCTTCTTAAAAACAAACTACTACACTTTGTACACTTTCAATGTGAAATGCCACCACATGTAAAATGTGCTATCACTGGGGCCCCTTCTTCTCATATGGGATACTATGGGGATATTACTCCACATGTTCTGTGTAGATGAGTGCCCAGCTTTACCCAAAGGTGCTCTTTATTGATCCGGTGACTTTGGAGGCGGTTTGAGTACACTGAATTTATTATCCTGTTGGTGGAAACGGCTTGACATGATGAGCTTTGTGACAAATCCTGCCGGAAGAAGAGTCTATCCATAAAGGGATATAAATGGTTGGCAACAATACTCAGGTAGGATGTGGAATTTAAGCGATTCTCATTGGTAATAAGTGGCCTAATGTATGCCAAGAAAAAGATCCCCACACATTCACACCACCAACAACCTAAACTGTTGACACAAGTCAGGGTGGATTGATCTTGTTCTGACCCTACTATCTTCACATGGTAGCACAAAGATTGATTGATTGATTGATTTTCATCAGACCAGGCGGCAACCTCTACTGCTGAGTTTTGGTGAGTCTGTGCCCACTCTCGCCTCAGTTTCCCATTCTTAGATGACAGGAGCGGTGCTCGGTGTAGTCGTGCTGGTGTAGTCGTGCTGCTGGAGCCCGTCTGCTTCAAGCTTCCATGTGTAGTGTGTTCAGAAATGCTTTTCTTCATAGAAGTTTTGTAACGCAGCGAGGTCTTTTGAGTCACTATCGCTCAGCTGTAAACTTGAACCAGTCTGGCTATTCTCCTCTGACCCCTCACATTAACAAGGCTTTTTTCGCCCACAGAACTGCAGCTCTCTGGATGAATTTTGTTTTTTACACCAGTCCCTGTAAACTCTGTCTTTGTCTGATGTTCAGGGTCTGAAATTTTCCCCCACACATAATGCATCACTATTTATAATTCAAAATAAATACGTTCCTCTGAAATGAGCAATTCTGCATACTGAGTACTTTTGCTAATGCTAATACTATATGCTAATATTTTTGTACTTTCACTTAAGTAATGTTTTGAATGCAGGACTTAACTTAAAGATCTGTATACTTCTTCCACCCCTCGAGTAGATGGGTTTGTCTTTTGTCAAATCCACTTACTGTGCGTGTCTTGAGAGCCAAGACACAAAACGTAACAGCCAAGCTCATTATCACTTTAATAATTAACTGTTAAATTATGATAACTATTCTGTGAGCTTTGGCAAACAAAAGCAGCTGTCTGGTTTCCAGACTGACAGCTAGTTCCAAAACTTACTGTTACTTGTTGGAACATTTGCCCAAAGGCAGACTGATCAAATGTGAGCAAGTCTCAGTGGGATCATATTCAACACACCACTAAGAACATTAAAGCCATTTCAGTTCTGTCAGTATTCCAGTGGGCAATTTCATCTAATGAAGAACAGTAACTTTTTAATCAGGGGACATTTGCTTTTAACCACATCCAAGAAAGTCACAACATACAGTAAGTTTGCCTTAGATCCTCAGGCAGGGAGTTCCACAGCTGAGGGGCTTGGACAGCAAAGGCCCTGTCACCCATGGAGACAAGTTGAGATTTTGGAACCATCATCTTACAATCAATTCTAAAACTCAAAAGCGAAGGGCAGCAAGGACTGTTGCTGCTGTTTAAGCTGTAAGATGTTGTGCCTGCGGGTACTAAAATAAAGTGTGTTGCAGTAGTAAAGTCTGGAGGAGAGAAGTGCATAGATGACCTTGTCTAGATCTGCAGATGAAAGGACTGACCTGAATTTGGTTAAATGTCTCAGTTGGACAAAGCAGAACGGCACAACTTCAGTCTGTGAGAACCATCAAAAATTACACCTTGATTATGGGTAGGGCTGGGTATTGTTAATTTTTCGATATTGATTTAAATGCTTGGATATCAATTCAGTAATAAATAAATGTAATAATAAACAGCTTCGGGACGGCGACTTCCGTCATGTGTTTGCGTGTTGGTATGGCGTATCGTGGTTCGAGTGTGTATACCATCTTCTTAAAACCCCCGTTTTCCAAGACACTGTACGGTCGTAGGTCCTTACATATGAAGACGGCCACACACTCCGTTATCTTCTGTGCGTGGGCAGAGTTTGGCGGCAGTTTGCAAAGGAAGGATCTGTCGAGTTGGGTCTGTTTTGAATCCACAGGTTTAGCCGCAGAGCATCTGCATGGTGTCGGCTTTAGTGTGTGTGGAAATTTGTTGTGTTATTGCAGTATTTTAGTACTGCCTGGCACAGCTTACACACTACCTCACTTTTGTCTATATCCTGTGTTCCGGGTTTACACTGGAATCCAAAATGACTCCAAACGTCTGCTTTTAAAGTTGAAGGCGCTGGTTTAACACTGCTGCTACCTGCTTCGGTTGCCATGTTGTTGTTGTTGTTGCAGGGCTCCAGACTAACTTTTTGCATTGGTTGCACTGGTGCGCCTAACTTTTTTTCTTAGGTGCACCAGCACAAAATGTAGGTGCACCCAAAATTTTCATTGCGTCACCTTTAACGCCATAAGGTCATCTTTTTATTGCTCTCCATAACTTTTATATAATGTGAATGATTTTTAAACAAGAATAAGGTGTAGAGAAATGCTTGTCTTTATTTGAAGCACAATTATATATAAAAAGAAAAATAAAGTGTTTAAAGTGCTTCACTGAGCTGAAATTAAACATTTTAAACTAAAACACTAAGCAAAATAAAACATTTCCATATAAAAGTGATTGTGCTTAAATTGCTTCACTGAACTGAAATTGAACATTTCAAACTCAAACATTTCAAGTAAAATAATTATTAATGATGATAATAATGATTACTACTACCTGCCGCTGAAATGCAGCTGGGAGAGGGGCCACTTTCTCTACACACACTTGTCACGGCATATTGTGTATTTTTAGACATGTTATGTTTTTTTAAAGTTTCGATATGAAACGTTGTTGACCCGCTCACGTATGCAATATTTCCGGCCATATTCTGACCGCACTGCTGACAGTACACGCAGTGCATTGCTTTACGTCCTTTGTTGTACCTCAGCCAGGGAAATTGTTGCAGCCAGTCCTGTCTGAAGGAATATATTTTGGCCTTTTTAATTTGGGTCTCGGAGCCGGGCTCTATCCAGACTCAGTTGTCTCCTCCTCTGGTTCCGAGTCTGATGCTGTCGCCGAAGGACCGGGGCTTGGTATCTCACCAGGGACCGAGGGCTCCGTGTCTTGACGGGATGGACTCTCAGTAGTGGGGATGGATGGGATTATAGTAGTAGGGCTGGTTGTAGGCTTGGTTTTCTTAATGAAAAAACTTTCAATATTTCTGCCTCTCTTTTCCCTCGTTTTGTCGCGTTTATTTTATTTTTCCGTTTCAGTTAGTCAGCTCTCAGGTCGCGCGCAATTTTTAAACACACGCAGCTTAGCGCGGTGAACAGGACCACAGCCAATCAGAGGCAAAGACCCGCCCGAGCTCTGTCTCTTATTGGTTTAGAACACGATATGATCCTACCATGAGTGTGTGAGTTGGGTCACAGGAGAACACAGAGATGCTCTTGATCCGCTTTATTAAATTTATGTTTTCACCCGGGAAGCGTCGGGTGCACCAGTGCAACCTAGAAAAAGCCCTTTGTTGGAGCCCTTTGTTGTGTGGTCAAGTGTGGCCTCCGTCAGTACAACGCAAATCACACAAAGATGTTGCTCACTGCGCCCCCGCTGGCCAGGGGCTTGAATCGATTCAGAGAATTAAATGAATAGATTATTGAATTGGGAAAAAATATTTTGCAATGCATTGATGAATCGATATTTTTGCCCACCCCTAATTATGGGTCTGTTCCCCCCCCATTATTAAATAAGGCACTAGATGAGAGTGTTAATTCTGCTAGTGCTGTGGCCAGAGGGGGTATAATTACTATTATTTCTGAATTTGAATCATTTAACCGCAGGAACATTTTACATATCCATTTCTTAATTTTAGCTAGGCCAGGTGTAGTAAGGGACACATGAATGATATCATTAATTCACTCCGGTTCAACATGGAAGTTCTGTTGTTTCTTGCATTAACATCACAGAGGTTTGGCTACAGTTGGTTTTCATTATTCTTTTAGACATTGGTTGCGTTATCGTTTCTTGATTAATTTGTGAGAACCAGCACCCAGAGTGTATTGAACATCCCTTATAAATATTTCATGACACATAAACATTATAATTTGCCTTTATGATGATAGATTTTTCACCAAATTGTCCCAGATAGTGTATCTGTCTGTCCCAGGTGCTGTTTTTATTATTGTCCCAGAGAAAACGGGACGCTGAGGTCAGCTGCACATCAACCTCGTATGAAAATCTATATCTACTGTATCTTGGAGTTTGTTCTAATATGTTCAGCATGTTATTGTTTAGTTGTTGTGTTTTTTTTTGTGGTTAAAAGTGTAAACAGTAAAGAGCCCAAAGGGAGATGCTGTGGGTGGAGGTTTGTGAGTGTGTAGGATGAAGTTGAGACATCTGAGAAGCAGAGATAATGCAGAGTTGTTTGCACTTGGCTTGGTTCTGGTCCCTGCAGGCGGCTCTGTCCTGCAGGGACAAGACTGCTTTGCATGACCAAGGTCAGCATGGATGTTCACAGTGACTTAATATCTCCAAACAGATATCTGGGTATCTGCATATGAATGCAGAATCTCTAGACAGGGGATATGATTTGGTATCGGAAGCGCTCTGGTTTCTCTTTGTAGTGCAAGCGGTATGGACCATTCACGTTTGAGCGGGCTTTGGCTGCATGCAGGTAAACCGTCCGTGTAAAGAGAGAAAGAGGTGATAGCATTGGTCGAAATGCTATCTAAAAAGTAATATGGATATGGTGTGTAACATTTAGGAGGAACTATAGTCAGAAATGGAATATAATATTCATAGCTATGTTTTCATTAGTGTATAATGACCTGAATATAGGAATCATGTTTCTGTTATCTTAGAATAAGCCATTTTTATCTTAGGGAGCAGGTTCTCTTTTGCTCTTCTTGTCCAACTTGTAGAAAACAGTGTTTCTGCAGTAGCCCAGAACAGACAAACTGAACACCAGCTCTAGGTAAGCATTTGTTTTGGAAGAAGAAGAAGAAGAAGAATCCAGTAATATATGCTTGAAAATTGAATAGCTCTTGGTTAAGAGTAGTCCTAAGAAGTCTGGTGGGCATAATTGCTTGTGCCCAACTTTCTGTTTTATTTTCAAACTCTTGGTATTGATTTCGATCTTGGTGTAATTCTCCAACCACTAGTTGAGTGAGGGTTATGATGTTGGATGTTACAATTGTGATATATACAAATACAGATCCCACTGTTAAAAAAGTGAAAAGAGTTGTTTACAGTATTATACCCAATCCTAACCACTGTATTGCAAAACGTATTGCCAGATTCTTGCCATTACACGGCCCTATTGGTAAAGGTTGTCAGCTCAAACATGGTCTCTTTAAATGGTTGTGCAGTGAGTGACTGACTGTGGTTCCCTCTCCACAGACACTGCTGGAGTATGCAGGCCGTTGGAGGATAGAGGAAGAGCCTTTGCCGCTGGTGGAAGTGTACATAGTGGCCCTGCTGAGTTACGCCCAGGCCTCTCCATACCTCTCCCTGCAGTGTGAAAATGTTACCCTTGTGGTTGAGAGGCTCTCACTGTAAGTACCATTAAAGTGATTAACTGCCGATAAAATATTCAGTTCATAATCAGTAATCATCATGTTTAATGCTACCTGGATGCAAAAGCTAAATTATAGCCATTTTCATAATTCTATTAGAGGTTTCCCTGTACAGGCAAAGACCTGTGTTTTTGTTGACTCCATATTTGTCCTGCAGGAGTTTTGTGGAGCTTCTGCTCTCACTGAAGAATGACATTCCAGATGGCTTATGGAAAGAATTCAAGTCATCTGTGCAGGTAAAGCTGAGGATTCTCATTTTAAGAAAGAATGAGTTTATTGAAATTGACCTTCCAAGCATTTATAGTTGAAATTTCTAAATGCCTTCCTGTGCTAAACACTTGTTACATCTTCAGATTCAAGTGAGGAAGTATGACTTCAAGCTAATTTTACTTCATCATATGCAGGGTTCACAGCATTGTGCAGTTCCAGCCCTACCAAAATCTTGACTAAATAGACTCAAACCTCAGGTATTCGCATACCTTGTGCATTATATCTTTAAGTCATGGAGTTTTCCTCTTGTGTACAGTTTGCTTACATTAAGCTGCAGGAGAATGGAATCACTCAGCTATCCCTGCTGTCTGCTCTGGCCCAGTATGATGGTGTTTGGACCAACAGAGTCCTGCAAGGCCTTCTGTCCAGTGAAAACCAACAGACTGAAGAAGGTGAGTTCCTGGAAGTCTCTGACGATTTTCCAAAGAATATTACTTAAAATGCAGGGAGGGAGGCATTTATATGTTTGTTTGTTTTTTGTGCGTATCTCCAGTAGTGGTGAGTAGTGTACTGTCATATTAAGAGAAATTGCTTTTTGGTGAGCTCCTAAACTATACATATCTGATAATCACTTGTCCCATGTTCTCCTTTTAAGAAAAGAAAACCCAGAACCAAAAGGTTTCATGAAGGCTCCTCCTCTTTGTCTACTGGAGACCTTATTTTGATACAATCAAATCTTGCATAAAGAAGTAACATCAGCTTTTTGTCATACTGAGCAAGACGGTCTCCTACACAGCACAAGAGCCACAGACTCTGAACAGCAACTCACATTAGCTTTCCTGCTAAAGTCTCCTTCTTGTCTAACTTACAAACATGAACACACATCTTGTCCTTCACCTCAGCAGTGCATTTTCCCCAGGTGAATGTTTGCATGTTGTAAGTAATGTCAGGCTTTACAGGTTAGATTGCTGATTAGCTGCTTAGCTACAGCCCATTAAACAGCATGTAAATGTAATTTTGGGTCCAGTTAGATGGTGTGGTCCTTACTCTTAAATACAACTAACAATTGACTGTCTGTCTGTGATTTGTAGGCTAAAGCACAAGTTTGTGCTATCTAGAGCAAGTGTTTGGTTTACTCCTTCTGGGCTATGGTAGAGACATGGTAGAATAACATGGCAGATTCCATGGAAGTGACCCCTGGCATCTATAGATATAAAAGGCTCTTTCTAAGGTAGAGAAAACACAAGAATTATTTTATTTTCAGGTGATTATACACTAATTAAAACATTCCTATAAATATTGTATTCCAATTCTGACAATAGATCCCACTGGCTCTTTAAAAAAAAATGTTGCCCTCTGCTTTCATATCTCCTGGGAGCCCCAGTGGACTGAAACTTGGCCATGGCAGCTTGGCATCCGCCAAAGCCGACAGTCCAGTTTTATATCCTATGCAAATCAGCAACTGCAACTACCATATATGTCAGTATTACAAATGACCTGTTTTGTAATGTTAAAAAATTCTTAGGGTATCTGCCCTGGGATTTGGATGCACTCCAAAATTGTATATGATCTTTAGCTCATGCTTGACCTTTCCACCAAGTTTCATGAAAATTGGGCCAGTTGTCCTTAATCCTGCTAACCAACAAACAGCACAGAAAAGCCTCCTTGGTGGAAGGAATAAGGTTCTATGATCTGACGACGAGGCCAAAATTGGCCTTTAAGCCATGATATCAAAAAAAGTTAGACGTCACACATGACAAGAAAAGCACAAATCGCTGTGAAGCTTAGTGGTGGCATCATCATGCTGAGTGTAATGTATGTTGCAAAACACAAATGCTGATGGCATTTCTTGCAGATAGAGCCTGCATTGATATCACTCTAAGGACTGTATATCACATGCTTTTCAAGAAATTGAGGTTAAATGGCAAAAAAGCAGTCAGAAACTTCATTATATGCATTCTACGGTTTGTCGTTCTCACATGGATTGTGTCGTTAAAATGACTTCAGCTGTTGAATGTGTCCAGGTATGTCAATGACAATATCCCCCAAACCCACATGTCTAGAATAACCTAATAAAACACATTGGATAATGAGGAGTTGAGTAGGTATTTGTAATTTGCAATGCCTTTACTTTGACCATCACAACTAAATTAATTCTATCCAGTTTCACTCAGTAGCACATATACAAAGTCCAATTTTGGAAGCCAACTCCTTATATTTAAGTTGTATACACCAGTGCACACCACAGGTAAAGCTGGCAGATTCTGCTCAATTTGTCTGCATAGCAAGGACCAACTAAAGGACCAGAAATAAAACAGAGTATAGTTCTCGTTGATTAGAGACATACAATTCAGTTTTGCTGATTTTTGCAGTGAAATTTCCTCTGATTCAGGGTGCAGAATAAGGAATACATTTGCATTTCCAGCTTTGCTTTAAAGTGATGGGTGCACACAAATTACAATAAATTGTCACTATCAATATTTCCATTTCAGTCGAGGAGTTCTTGGTGCAGGAGGGGCTGGTCCTGTTGGAGATGAGAGTGAAGCAGCTGATGAAGGAGAATCAGCCAGGGAAAGCTGCACTGCTGGCAAAGACGTGCTCCGAGTGTCCTGCCTTCCAAGGGAAGGGGAATTTCAAGCAGATGTACCTCGTCTGCCTCTGTGCTACCTCAGAACAGGATCAGCTCATGGACGAGGTAAGTGTAATTACTGTATATAGTACAGAGGTTAGAGATTTTCTTTAAATGCAAGAGCCTGGAAAAGGGTCATTTTGCATAAAGGATGTGATCACACCTAGTAGAGCTTTGCATTATATTAGTTGAATCAAGGAGACCAATGTTCAGTAAATACTATTGTTGTGCATGCACCTTGCTGCAGTCCTTACTCTTCTGCCATCTGTGCTATGCCTTCCTCTGAGTCTGTACCTTTCAGACCTTGTCCTGTAATAGCTTTCTCATCCACAAGATGGCAGACCACACTTAAAAGCAGTTTGTCACACTGTCTGCTTGGGCATTTGTGGCATTTCCTTAAGTGTGTGTGGGGGGGGGTAGTTTTCCAGTGAAACTTACTTGCTGTGTACATGGCATCTATCTCTGCAGCTTTCAAAGGAGGACTGTCGCGATGCTTTGGAGATGATCTGCAACCTGGAGTCGGATAGAGACGAGAGGGCAGCTTTCAGCTTATGCTCGGCCTTCCTGACCCGACAGCTTCTCCAAGGAGATACATACTGTGCTTGGTGAGAAAACAAAAACACTTTATTTGATGCATCTGTGTAGAGTTTCCTTGTTTTATGGAGGAATAAATCTTTATCGTTGACAGGGCTAAATCAAATAATACTGAGATTCTGTTAGTCCTGCAATCTACACCTGTCTTATAATGAAATTAACATATTTATGCAAGTGTTGAGTTATAAATTGCTAGCTTAATGTAGAATTGTGTTTTTTGTATTTATTACAGCACATAATGAATCACAAAAAAGGTGTGTCGTGCTGTTAATGTACACTCAGTGTCCATGGTTGATGAAGCTGCTCTTTTACTCGTCATTGTGTGTTGTTAATAGACTGGTAATATTGAGACACTGATGGTCAGTATGAGCCTCAATAGATATTGAATAGAAAATGAATGTGCAATGAATTCCCCATCTTCCAATCAGGGAGCTCACTTTGTGTTGGAGCAAGCTGCTGAAGCGATTAGAGCCATCAGAGCAGGCCTTCCTCGACAGATGTCGCCAGATGTCCTTACTTTCCAAAACCGTGTACCACATCCTGTTCCTCATCAAAGTCATCCAATCAGAGGTCAGTAAACAGTCAGCTATTATTATGGTATTATCAAACTAAAAATTATCATCACCTATCATGTATTATTTTACTCCCCCCGCATAGTTTTCCAATACATTTATTTGGATTTGGCTAAAGATTATGATTCTGTATTAATTAATTAATTAATTAATTAATTAAGAAATTAAGAAATTAACATCACAAGCAGCCATAAGTTGCTGCTGCTAACTTTCCTTGTTCAAACATGGAATAACCCTGGTTTATTTAGTTGCTCTTTTCTAAAAATGGATTTGCATTATAAATCTTGAGTTTCAGACTAACTTTTTTCCATATGTTTTGCAGCTTTAAATGATTTGTCTTCCTCTCTTTAACAGATTGACAGCGTTGGACTTCCAGCGTGCATTGAAATGTGTATAAGGGCTCTGCGGATGGAATCAGAAGATGGAAACACCAAGGCCACTGTGTGTAAAACAATTTCCTGTTTGCTTCCCACTGACCTGGAAGTCAAGCGAGCCTGCCAGCTGACAGAGTTCCTCTTGGAGCCCACGGTGGATTCATACTACGCTGTGGAGACTCTTTACAATGAACCAGATCAAAAACTAGAGGAGGAGAATATGCCTGTTCCCAACTCACTACGCTGCGAGCTCCTGCTGGTTTTTAAAACCCAGTGGCCTTTTGACCCGGAGTTCTGGGACTGGAAAACACTTAAGCGTCATTGTCTAGCACTTATGGGCGAAGAAGCTTCAATAGTGTCATCCATTGATTTGCTGAATGATACTGAGGACCCTGAAGAAGAGGAAGATTTTCTCAGTCAGGAAAGGCTTAGGAATGTCCCAGACCACTTAGTCAGCGGTACATATGAACTAAATGATATAACGGACAAGAGACAGAAAAACAGAGAAATGAAGAAACTGAGAGAAAAAGGTTTCATATCTGCCAGGTTCAGAAACTGGCAGGCATACATGCAGTACTGTGTGCTGTGTGACAAAGAGTTTCTCGGTCACAGGATTGTACGCCATGCACAGACTCATCTGAGTGGTGGAGTATACAGCTGCCCAATATGTGCCCAAACCTTTACCTCAAAAGACACATTGATTCCCCATGTAACATCGCATGTTAAGCAGTCGTGTAAGGAAAGGCTGACTGCAATGAAAACAAACAAGAAATTGTCCGATCCTAAAACAGCCGCCCCTGTTATTGCAGCATTAAAGGCAAAGACAGAAAATGAACTTTATGAAAATGCTGATTCCCTGGGACAGAATGGGGTGCTGATGCATAATGTTGAGTCCAGAGTGGATAAGTGTAACACAGAGAGTAGTGAGAACAATGTGTGCCCTGTTGGAAAATGCAGGAGGAGCTTCAAATTTTTCAAAAATCTTGTTGCACACGTTAAAGCTCACGGAGACAATGAGGAAGCAAAGACTTTCCTCGAAATGCAGAGAAAAAAGGTTGTTTGCCAGTACTGCCGCCGCCACTTTGTTAACGTCACCCATCTTAATGATCATTTACAGGTACACTGTGGTGTGAAGCCTTACATCTGTATACAGTTAAACTGCAAGGCAAGTTTTCTGTCTAACACTGAGCTCCTTGTACACAGGAAAACACATTCTGTTTTTAAGGCTAGATGCATGTTTCCAAATTGTGGAAAGATTTTCAATGAGGCCTTCAAACTCTATGACCACGAGGCACAACATTATAAAACTTTCACTTGTAAAGTTGCAGACTGTGGGAAGGTATTCCATACACAACAGCAGCTGGATTTGCACCAGGAGAGGCATGCAACCCAAGAAGAGGAAAGCCCGTCTTCTGAACAGACCTCACCAAACATGCGGCCTGGCCCCTCACTTATTGAACAGATGCTTTCCAATCACACTCCCCCTAAACAAGAGAATTCCCAAGAAAACTGGAACACTGAAAGTGCTGTTAATCCAAGTCATGGAAGACTCCCATTGTCCATTGAGAGTTTGCTGAAATCATCACAAGCACCTGTAGAAGCCGTAGGTCAGTACAGAGTCAAACAGGAACCACAAAATGCGCCTTTCTCAACCAGTAAGTCTCCAACTTTAAATAACTCTGTGATCCAGACTGTGAATTCCCACATGTCTGATATTAATAGACACAGAGATGGTTCAGGTGATCATTCTTTTAATTACATGAAACTACCCCAACAGGCTCAACCAGTACCTCAATTTGAAGCTAATTTAGGTAGCGTGTCACATAACTATAATACAGATGTCTCAGAAGGCCAAATGTTCCCCAGTAGTGTAAATACTGGATCGGTGACCTACAACTCTGACTGCAACTTACCATTGCAAGGGCCAATGTGCAGTAGCAACCTGTTGACAGCATCACCACTCCCGAACTCGATAGAGCCAGCAATGTCACAACCACTTCCTCCAACAGTAACCCCACAGCCACTAACTGGGAACAGACCAGAGAACTCTGTAACGTCCTCAACTAGCACAGGTCCCCCTCCGGGTCTGAGAGAGCGATTTCATTGTGCATTTGACACATGTCCAAGGCACTACAGCTCTTACAGAAGTGTGACCAAGCACATGAAAACGGTTCACCCAGATTTCTACGAGCAATGGAAAGTTTCTCGAACTAAACTTGAGATAACCTTCGCCCCAGCACCAAGCACAACATCTGTCGGACATCTCAATTCAGTTGCCTCACTTCAGAACCAGCAGGGAAACAGAGTACCAGTTCATGGAGTTCAGAGGCAGAATGTTATCCAAATACCTCCTTACGCTATGATGGGTACAAACACAAAGTATACTACCCAACATTCCCATTCCGCACCTGCCCACAACCAGAATGCTTCACATGTTATGGAAAATGTTTTAAATCCCATTGTTCTCTCTCAGCTGGGCAGTGATATAAACCCAATAACTGCACAGCCCCACATTTCAGGTAGCCAAAATTGGCACCCAGCCCCTGGAAGCGAAGTAATTCAAAACTGTGGTTCTTCCAGAGTCTATCAATCTGGCATGCCAGTGATGCCACAAGTCAATTCTACTAGCGCTGCTCTGCCACTTGGTGTCTCATCTTGCTCTGTCATGGGATCAACAATGAACAGACCAGCAGATTCTTTGCAGTCACCACTTGTGGAAAACAGGTCTCAGTCAGTTTTGCCCATGTACATGGACTGTGCTGAGCAAGTGTCACAACAAGCGGAAGACCCCCTTGCGCCATATACATCACAGATGCAAAGTAGTTTATTGTCCGGTTCAAGGGCCCCAGAAAAAATTAAACCAATGCAAAATCCTGTGCAGCCCAGTTTTCCCTCTCCAGACAGTGCAAGCCAAAAGAACAGTCAACAATCAATCAATCAACAGAAAGGCCCAGTTGACTCTGAAAGCAGTGCTGAAAATCAAAAGCGAGCCAAAAGAAACAGAAGGACCAAGTGGCCAGCTATTCTTAAGGATGGGAAATTTATTTGTCGCAGGTGTTTTAGACAATTTAATAGTCCCAAATCCCTCGGAGGCCATTTGTCAAAGCGTGCAATCTGTAAACCATATGACGAGTCGGAACTCAACACAGACCTGCCAGCATCGTTTCTAGATCTTCTAAATTCAGAACAAACTGTTAGCAGCGCTCAGCCACAGTTGTCTTATAGTCCCACTGCTGTTGGTCCTACAGCCACAAAAGACTACCCCACTCTGAAATATCCACAAGATAATTTGCCAGTATATGGGAATGGTGAGTCAAACGATGACATTCTTAAACAAATCATGGCTGAATCCAACATGTCAGATCTTTTTGTGCATACGCCTGCTTCCCTGCTATCGCTCCAAAACCCTTGTGGTCCCTATGTAGCTGGTGAACGTCTACCTGGGAATTCAGTCATACGTCATACAGAAAATGTCCATATGAAGCAAGAGGACAACTCTTACAGTACAGCACATTATCCCCAGCCAAGCGTTGATAGATTTGCTGGAAGTGAATTCCCTGACCCACTTCTTACTCAAATTCTCACAGAAAATCCTTCCACTGCTGTTCCAGGAAGTGTCCCCACAAATCACAGAGAAGTGTATCACTCTGGAACTGTTCCCACAAACCACAGTGAGAGGTATCATACCAATCAGACACCAGATACAGATACAAACCCAGTGATGCAAACACTGTTACCTGATAGTCAGCTTGGTCCAGCTACAAGTAGCAAGCAGGCTGAGACACAAAGGAAGGCAACTGAGCAAGATGTTAAGAAGAGACTGCGGGAGCAGATTTTGGCTGGCGACTTTCAACGTAGAAACAGCAGTCATTTAAGCAACACTGACCCTAATGCCAATTCAAAGAATCCCATGTCCTTTGGCCCAATGTGCAGTCCTTCCAATAATTCTGGACTTCAACCAATGTCTCATGATTCAAACAGTGACTCAGCATGTGAAGGACAAGTAATTCAAGAAAACTCCTCTGGTGAAATTGAACAGCTACTTCACACACAGAGCTTTACTAGCTTCAGAGAGACCTCTACCCCCCAGCAGGAGTTACTGAGCCCTACAGGCGTTGTGGCAAATTATGCAGATCTTGAGCCCACTCAATTATCTGCCAGCCAGCAACAGTGGATGACAGAAATTCAAAGTGCATTTGAAAGGCTCGACTTAGTCAGAGAAATATCTGATCAGATGTCAGCTGCTACGGAACAGAATAGCAATACTAGGAACAACCAGGCCATATCCGCAAAGGTCGATCCACCAAGCTCAACGTCGCCGCGCTTCCTCAAGCCATTTGCTTGTGACAATGAGAACTGCACATTTAGTTCCATGTCAAGTGAAGCCCTTTGGAAACATCTCTCCAAAACTCACAACTACACACTTGAGATGGTGAATGTGGTTAAAAAAAGGTATGGCCAATATGCTCCTTTTAAGTGTCAAAAATGTAGTAAAACATTCACTCGTAACTCAAACCTTCGCACGCACTACCAGTCAGCTCACAAACTATCAGCTGAAGAGATCGCAGATCTAGATAAGAAGCGTAGAGAGGCCAAAATTGCTGCAACCGCTGCTATTCAAAACTGGCCTGTCACTACAAACCAGGCTCCAGCAGCAACAAACTTGCCCAAGGTTCCTGCTCAACATGAAATTGGTCAACAAGTTGGAACCCCTTTGCCCAGAGTGTCGGTTCCTCTTACCCAGGCACTGTCTGCTGCACCTCAGGCTAATGGGCCTCCGTCTCTTAACAAACAGTGTGCTATCAACAGGCAGGCAATAGTTAAGCCAAGCATAGAGATTACCAAGAAGGCAAAAGAGAAGAAGCCCAACTCAGATGATGCTATGAGTCCGTACAGACCATATCGCTGTGTTCATCATGGCTGTGAGGCAGCCTTCACCATTCAGCACAATCTGATCCTCCACTACAGGGCAGTTCACCAGTCTGCTCTGTCAGCATTGGAGGTGAACAAAGAGCAGGACCAGAGTGAGGTACTAGATGAAGTAATGGACCACGATGAGGAAGATCCAGAGGCAGAGATCCCCCAAATTTCTGAATTCAGATGCCAGGTCAAAGACTGCTCCCGAGTTTTCCAAGAAGTTCCCAGCCTTTTTCAGCATTATCTCCGGCTGCATGAATTCAGCCTTGATAAGGTTGGCAATCTGTTGTCTGGCATCAAGCTCGGCAAGTTTGCCTGTGGCCACCAAGGGTGCACTGCACCCTTCACTGCCTTCTGGAAGTATATAGGGCACGTCAAAGAACAGCATAAAGACATGAAGTTGGCCAAATCCGAACAATTAAATGGCTCGTTCAAGTGTGAGATCGAAGGCTGTGACCGTTCGTATGCCACAAAGTCAAACATGCTCAGACATGTCATGAAAAAGCATCAGGATTTGTACCAGTCCAAACGGACTAAAGAAGACAGAATAAAACAAAACTCTAAGACTTTGCATTACCAAATTACCAAGATGAGTAATGGGAAGGAAAACATTGAGAGCAATAAAAAGATTCTACAGAGAGGAAGTGACACAAAGAGAGTCAACAAGGCAAAAAATAATCACTGGACTAAATATGGAAAACCTTCCTTGAAATCTAAAGTGGAGGCATCCTCAATGTGCACTAAGAAGTTTCCTCTACAGTACCCCTGCATGATTAAAGGTTGTGAATCAGTCATGAAATCTGAGCGGAGCATACTAAAACATTACATCGGACACGGACTGTCAGAAAAATACCTGGAACAGCAACGGAGTCATTTCATATTCTGTAAAAAGATCCCTAGGCAGAAGTGCCGCTCAATCAGGAGTGACGATTCCAAATCAGACAACACCTCTGACGTATCAGACAACGAGCTGGCAGCAGACGCCGACCTGGAAGGAGATGAATATGGAGATTCAAAGCCTGTCCTACGTAAAAGGGCCGCAGCAGGGATGCCCGCCGCGTTGTTTGACAGCAAGCTGTCGAATGATGAAAGTTCTGATGGCTCTGTGGTGCTCAAACGCAAACGGGGACGTCCACGAAAACTGATTGACAAAATAGCGAAACGCAAGAAAATTCCACGAACAACAAAGACCGATGTAGTTTACAGCAGGGACGACGAGTCAGACTCCTCTTGCCCCACAGTCATGCAGGAGGAGACAACTGAGCAGAGTGCTCCGCTGGCCTCTTTTAAACCAATGGGGTTTGAAATGTCTTTCTTGAAGTTCCTAGAACAGTCAAATAAATGTGAACACCCGTTGACGAGGAAGGTGGATGCATCAGAAACCTGCAGAAAAACACCCACTCCTAACGCCAAAGACACCTGTGTCAGGTTCAGCAACCGTCAGAACCTGAAATCACTTAGTAAGGTTAAGATCATTATAGACAGGGCCTTTTCAGGTGTCACTGAGCGTATGTTGAAGCAGCTGCAGGACATGTGGCCCACAGTGGTATTGGAGAAAAATGACTGAGTTGTCTTTTGTTGTTTTTGAAAAGGAGAATCTCAGGACTAGAATGAGTCAAATCTGCAGACTGGTGCCCTACATATGAAATGTTTTTTTTTACACACCCGGTTGTTTAAAAAAAAAAAAAAACTGTTTTCAATTATACTGTAATAATGTCTGTACAATTTTTGTCTTTTTTAATAGAATAGTGTATAGCATGTTTTTATTTATGGACTATTGAGTCAAAAAGTAATCAGAACATTTTGCTGAAAAATTGAAATATGACATCAGCTTTTGGTGTCTTAATTATCCCTGTGGGACTTGCAGACTAATGAACTATGGGTTGTATCGTTGTGTGTAGTTTGTGATTTGAAGATGTTGATTATTGTGCGTTGTGTATATAGTTTGAAATCACTCACTGCCACCAGCAGTCTTACTATTAAACAGCTTTTTTACAACCAGTTTGACTTGTTTTTCATCATTTGCCATTTTGTTAGATTATGCTGCAGTTTAGGGATTCCTTTTATGATGGTAAGTTTGGAGCTGCTGCATGCACACTGAATGGAAATTGATTTGATTTGGAAGTTTTTCAATTATTAAAAAACAAATGAGCTAGAACTAGAACATGTGTCCAGGTGCTTAGCTTAGAATAAAGACTGAAGTTAAAACAAATACTATACACTGACCAACTCATTTAAAGCTAATGCTAGTCAACACATCGTAATATTTGTTTGATCCACATACAAAGTGTAAAAAGTTTTGTTGTGGAAAACAGATTACACAGGCTGTATTTTCCAAAATGTTATCCCTGCAAAACAAAGGACTACCATGTCATATGCACTTCAGAGCAAGTTGTTCAAATCCCAGGGTGTCTGGGCTCTTAAAATGTCTGAAATAGAATAATCTGAATTTTAGGCCTTAAATGTGTTTTTGAGA
Organism: Dicentrarchus labrax; assembly: GCF_905237075.1. Lineage (NCBI taxonomy): Eukaryota > Metazoa > Chordata > Actinopteri > Moronidae > Dicentrarchus > Dicentrarchus labrax. The sequence continues at coordinate 413,952 of NW_026136708.1, forward strand.
AAACATTTTATTGATCATGCTATAACAACTACAAAGTCAGGGTTCCCACACATCCTGGTAAACCTGTACATTTTTTCCAGTTTATTTTAGATTTCTTTAATATACACTTACAAATGAATACAGTTACAAAAAATAGCCTGTGAATATACATGTCCAATGTAAAATTACATGAACAAACTAAATCATAAAATTACAATTTGTTTAAAGTTTCATATTTATCTCCCCATACATATGAGAGCTAAACAGCAGTCTGCATGTCTGATGTCTGACATCCTGTCAAAATAACAATTGGTTTGGAAGTCTTCATCAAAATTTTCATTGTAGTGTTCAATGTTAAAGGGGAACTTGGCAACTCTAGCCATTTCTTCGCTGGTTTTCACTTTTGTCGTCACGTTTTCTCAGCGAGCTGTCCCTACAGCTCTGGGACGTATATTTCACAAAACTGTCGTAAAAAAAGTCACTTGCGGCACCCTCCTCCCCCTTTCTACCGCTGCTGATGTGCATTTGTTGCCGGGCAACTTTTTCACGTGGAGCAATGTCTACTGAGGTGGGTAATACCAGAGCCCGTCTACAGAGAGCCTGGCCACTCCCTATTAAGTCCCATTGTACTGAATTTTGGTTGCAGTTCCACCAGAGTTCCACTGGGGGTGATCGCCCATGAGTGCAGAATGAATGGGAATCTATTGAGCTAGACGGCTAAATTTGTCTCTTTCTTGCGCGCCCGGTTAGCTCAGTCAGTAGAGCTGGAGACCCATATATGGAGGTGCTGCAGCGGTCCGGGTTCGAATCTGACCTGCGACCCTTTGCTGCGTGTCATCCTCTCTCGCTCTACCCACCTTTCCTGTCTATCTTTGGCTGTCTCTATCTAATAAAGGCATGAAAAAGGCCCAAAAAAAAAAAAAAAATTTGTCTCTTTCACCTGATTGTCGTTGAGAAATCTCAGATTTGATTGTAGTTTTTGCAAGTTCAACATGGGTTATAGGCAGAAAGTTGAATGAACGAGTACTTATGTCCTTTTGATTTCTTACAGGACGAGTTGTTGTTGCCCATAACGCGCTAGCATTCTGCTAATGAACGCTGATTGGTCAGTGAAGGACTGATTACGACCAGAGATCCCGCTTGATGGCATCGTGGCATCCGAAGCGGAAATATGAATATTTCGGCGTGGTGTTTAAAAAAGCAAAACAAAAACTCTTTCTAGCACGTGTATTGACAGGGAGAGTTCAGTAAGAGTATTTGTAACATTACAACAGTTTATTAGTTGGGATTCAGCAAACTTTTTCTGATATTATATCACTACGATTGAGGTTTGGTGAGGTTAAGGCGCCAAAAACAAATACTCTGTAGGCAGACTGTCCAAATAAATTGACTTACAGTGAACTTTCTCGACTGTCATGGCTTACTGGTACACTCAATGAGCCATCGTTTACCTTTCACCTGTGCTTTTCCTGGTACAACAAGGCATAACAGTAGGTTTTTATGTTACTACTGCTAATCAATATTGCACTTCCATGAAGTTTGGGGACTCATAAGAGACAGATTTAAAAGAAAAGAAGAAACGAATGGTCAAAATTGAAGAATCACAGGCTGAGATATCCTGGCCTTTAGTCCTTAGTTAGCCAAGGGCGGCTTGTCCACCGTTAAGTTTCAGTGTTGGCCCCCCAAGTAAAGAAGTCTGTGCACACTTGGAATAGTCCAAACTCCAAAAACACCGGATCCTACATTTCACATAATGCAACTTGATGGAGTCTTTGATTAAATTAGACCTTCCCTACCTGGTAAACACACAAATGTATGGAAGCCCATTTCCACCAATATGATAAAAAAAATAATTCTTTAAATCATTATAATGAAAAACTTTCTCAAAGTAATGACTTATTATCTCAAAATGACAATATACCAAAGATATTGAGAAGGTTTTTCATTGTTTTGAGATACTAAATTAAAATATTGAGAAACGTTCTCATTATAATGAATTCCAGTTTTTTCCCATCACATTGGCAGAAAAGGCGCTTCCGTTCAAATGCACAAAAAATGTAGCCTTTGTAGAAAATTTGCAATCTTCAAGCCCAACCTGAGATTAGCCTGATGACATCACAGTGACATCATTAGAGTTGACAACTCCTCCAGAGCCACAGGACATACAAATGTGTTCACAAGCTAAACAGTGCTCCTCCTGATGAGTGAATGATCGTAACGTGTAAAACTTAACCAGAGGGGAGGGGTGCTGAATGTGAGTGACAAATCAAAATTATGACATACTGTATGTTTCATTAATATCTGTAATTAGAGTCTGTTCATTCTAATAAATTATATGACATGTCACCATAGCTTTTCTCAATTTAGGCCCAATTGTACAATTCAATCTTTTTCATAGCACAGTATTCACTGTGGTTTCACTGTGGTTTCACTGTGGTTTCATTCTGAGCTGGTAACATGAGTCAGTCCCCATCCTCTAGGACTGGATTGGCAGGTTTTCAGCTGTGGATGCAGGCTGTGTGCCACCATTCCCTGTGTTTACGGTAGCCTCAGATGAGGCAAACTTGTTGACTATGGAAACAGGTGGTGGGCAGTTGCTGTAAGGCTTCTCTTCCACAGGGGCGTACCGCCTGATGAAACATTTCCACAACTGTTTCCACACAATGTACATGAGCTCCACAAAATTCAGAGCGATACACAGAATGGATGTGCAGCCCATGATGTAGAGGAAGATCTTCTTCTCTGTTGCTTTAGCAATGTAACAGTCCACCGTGTTGGGACAGGGACTCTGGCTGCAGCGGACCAGCGTGGGCATCTCAAAGCCGTTGTACAGGAAGTAGAAAGCAAGCAGGGAGCCCACCTCAAAGGCCGTCTTGAACACCAGGCTGACGACGTAGGTGCAGAACAGACCTCCGTCGATGCTCCCTTTGTCCTGGTACAGTTTCCGCCTGTGCTTGGCTTCCCGGTGCTCCCTGTATGCCACGTGCAGGGCCACCAGCAGGGACGGGGTGGACACCATGATGAGCTGCAGAGCCCACAGGCGCACTTGCGAGATGGGGAAGAAGTGGTCGAAGCAGGCGTTCTCGCAGCCCGGCTGCTGGGTGTTGCACACAAAGTCCTTCTGCTCATCCTTCCACACCTGCTCGGCCGCCGCTACGTACACCAAGATCCTGAAGAGAAAGACCACTGAGAGCCAGATGCGCCCGATCACAGTAGAGTATTTATTCACCCCACTGAGGATGTTCTCCAAAAAGCCCCAGTTCATCTTCCTCAGAGTCTCCTGTCAGGGAATACACCAACAGTTAAATATATACTAAATATGGCACAGCAAGTCTTTTTAAACACTTACTACACATGACATACTTTATATACAATACTGATGGCCAGCTTTCCTGGAAGCCATTGATTTGCATTCAAATACCCATCAGCACTGCAACATCACGGAGAAGGGCAGCACCAGGCCCCCAGTTTGGAATGGGAAAAGTTTTATTTACATAACGAAACAACTAGCCAATCCAGTTTGAGATAGCAGAATGTATTGCTTTCTCATAGGCTGTGGTCACAGAGTATGATATATGTGGCTACATTAGACTGTACATTTGAAACAGCGGCTACCGAACAATTTTAGTTTGTTTTTTTACATGTTTGTTGTTCAAAAGTAGTTTGGGATCCCGCCCAACCGGTTCCACATTCCTTGCATTTATTGCACTACATTATGAAAGTAATGCATCAGCTTTAACCTCTATGACAAAGGAAGCCTATAAATCCATCATTCTTTGGTAATGTCGTTAATAATGTAGATTATAGAGAAGGTCTGCACTGTATTATCACACAGTAACATGATTTCATACCGTAGAGTGTGGACAATTTCAAAACATACTACGGTTTCTTAAGACTATATCAGCAGTGGTTCTCAGTCTGTGGGTCGGGACCCCCAAAGGGGTCACAAGCTCATTTCTTGGGGTCGCCAAAGGGTTACAGAGAATAAAATAAAACAACATATTGTGGAAGCAGAGGTTTCATTGGATTTAAAGTCCTACACAGAACGCATTACTCTAAAACTAAACATACTCAGTAGTGCTGGAGGTTCACTGTCACACTTGCTATGGCCAGCAGTGTTGGGCTAGTTACTCAAAATGCATTACTCATTATTATTTGTTACTCTTTTCAATTGTAAAAAGTAAAGTAATATTATTACTGTATATTACCTTACCTATTACTCCCTGCCAATAGTAATGAGTTTCAGTACTAGTTATATTACTTTTCTGCTACTCCTCACAATATTGGTAATTGTGTCTTTTCTCCCCAAAATTCGATGACGATTAAAATCCAATTTTGTTTATTATTTCCAGAATTTCCATCCTCCAACCTAGGTTCCTCCATGATTACAAAAATGAATCCAAGGATGTTGTTGGATTGTTGTTTTTCAGATTAGTAGGGGGTGACAACTAAATTAACATTGTAACTAATATTTTTGGGGGGGTAACTGTAATATTATTACTGAAAATTATTAGTAATCAGTTACACTACTAGTTACTGGGGAAAGAAATAGTATTACTAGTAATCTACAATCATGTAAACTAGTAACCAAGAACTCTGTTGTGCTTCAGTGGCACAAACAAATTTGCAAATATTCAAACACACACCAACAACCCCTCCCAGCTGCCCGCTGTACCCGGTTGGCTCTGCTCAGGAAATGTAAAGACTACAGACAGTGTTACACCAGATTCTGTAACCCATTACAGTCTGGTGACATGGCTATGGTTTTCAGATGTCTCCCCATTGCAAATGTTTTGTTTCATATTGTATTACTTTATTCTGACAGCTGGTAACATCTTGTTAAAACATAGCAGTAATTCCTTATCAGGTCACAGGATCTGACCATGGCAGGCAGGTTGGTAAAGGGTAAGTCATTTAGTGACCTTTCAAATGAGATAGGATAGACTTTATTATTCCCACACTGGGGAAATTAGCTTGTTACAGCAGCTCCACATACAACACAACACAATAGATAAGAAAATACAGATGAAATAAGAATAGAAAAGAAAAATACAAGATTTAATAGAAATAGAAAATGAAGAATATTGTATATAGATATATACATATATAATATATATAGATAGACTACCACATGCAATTCTAAAGCTATATATACACTATTAACAACGTTTAGAGAGAGAAGCAGTTGTGATGTGCTTCACTGTGTGTTTACTGACAACAGAGGAACATCTTACTAAAAGGTCAAAGCATTCCTGAAAAGCTGGAAAAGTAGAGTTTTATCAAACACAAGTGAGAGCAGAGGACTTACCGGCGGTGCTCTAGAGCCCCTCAGTAACAGCAGCTGCAGTCGGCTGGGCTGTGCGTGTCCTCAGCCTGCACCTACACCTGCAGGGCACCACTCTGTGCCACACCTTATCCAACCATCACAGGCAGCAGGCAGTGATAGTAGCTCTATTACATGCTTTCTCTTTTGTTTCAGAGTTTACAGTCATTTACTGGAAACTGTGTGACCAGGAGCTTTCCTACAGATCACCTGTTGAACTTGTGTGAAGTGAAGCCTGTGTGTACTCAGACAGCATCACCATGGTGCTGTCTAATGCAAATAATATCTGCTGCCTGCCTTGTTCAGTGTGGGGGAGGAGAACACTGAAATAACCTCAGGCAAACACTGTATCCACTGTATTTTATGTCCTTAGTCTCCCACCTGCACTGACACATGGAACTTTGATGAGTCAGGTAATGTTACACCGCTGAATAATACATGTAACCCCAGGCCTGTGTGTCTGTGTCTCTTATTTTGCTACACTCTTCCCAGAGCTTATTCTAATACGTGGTCCATATATTCCTGTTGTGTGCACTAAGATCAGTTTAATTGTTCAGTTCATACAATTTCAGTGCATACATACTGCTAATAATAATGTCATGTGATTCTGTAGTAAGGTTATATTACAGTGCAAAGCCATCAATGAGGAGATTCAGTTGGACTTTTGCAGTAGGCTATTCCAACCACTGGGAGGCGCTGTTCCCATCTAAATAATAAATTTGCACTACACTATTAGAACTTCCAGTGTTACGTTTAAAAAAAAGTAGGTATCTTCTTTCATTCTGAGTCAAATTATGTGGCAAAAAAGCTTTTAAACCCCAACCTTTTAAAAAAATTAAAAAGAAAAAGAAACTTCTATGTTTACACTTTATAATGTACTTTCAGATGTCTACCTCCAAGAAAACCCCACCAGGGTTCTAAAGAGATTTTACCCTGCTAAAGCAGCACTGGCACAATGCCAGTTCAATATTTGGTGATCCTGTCTCTCTCAGGATATGTCTATGTATCTTTGTATTTTAAAATGAAAATTAAATGACCACTTGTTTTTCTGTCTGCTCTTAAATTCTATGTCAAAATTATGATTTTGAAAAATGAACGTTTTTGAAGTTGGCAATCCCGACCTTTTATAAAAAGATCTATGTTTACACTTTATAATGTATTTTCAGATGTCTACCTTCAATAAACCCACACCATGGTCAGTTAATATTGATGCTTTGTTCAGCTAAAGTGTGCTGTTGACTATGCAATGGTTGAATGTAAGTTAAATCTGTTTTAGTCGATTTATATGGGGATAGTTGTCCCTGCACACCACAAACCTAAAGATTTTTTTGTGGGTTTTTTGCCCATGTCCCCTTAAGGGTTCCATAGATTTACTATTCTATAAAGAAAAGATTTTGTCACAAAAGTTTAAAGGATGGATTTCAAAGCATTTTTTGACACAAAATAGAATTTATAGAAAAGGCCTCAAAACTCAGTTTTTTCATTTGCAAGTTTAATTTTCTCTTGATAAGGAAGCCCCTATATGATTTGGGTTTGACTGGATATTCTGTCATTCATTTTCAATTTAAAAAGGAAAAAAACATAAATCTGTTATTTAAGTAAGTAGATTTAAGAGAAGTACTATGACTCTGGTACTAAATCCACTTCTCAGAGTAAAATATTTGGTTTACATACAAAACACAGGATCCGTATCAATATGATGCATTGTTAAAGTTAAATTAAAATTCAAAGCACTTTTTACAGGCAAAGTTGGATGAGTTAAATTTAAAGAATGGATTGATTTTCATTTTCTATCTCATATAATAAAACCAAAATGAAAGAAAACAGAAAACTTGCCTGTTTCATTTATAAGACAAGAGCGCCAAATGTATGCCAGTGTGCCAGTGTTGCTTTAGCCCAGGATAAAATATCTCCGGAACCCTACTCTGATATGATTTTACACTAAACTACGCCTGCCATCTACAGAAAGCTCATTGAAGTCATTTGGATTTTAATGTGCATCTGTTGACGTAGTTACAGACCCATTCATCCATTCATTCATTATTCAATTCAATTTTATTTGTATAGCGCCAATTCATAACAGAAGTTATCTCAGGACACTTTTCAAATAGAGCAGGTCTAGACCGAACTCTTTATAACATTATTTACAGAGACCCAACAGTACCACCATGAGCAAGACCTTATAATTATAAACTCACTCTTGGCCCATTCGGACACCTAACCTCAAACCATGTTGATTTTAACAGTTCATACTATTTTAAAGGACCAGTGCCCCTATCTAGAGCCAGTGTTTGATTTTGGTTTTGTTTTAATGCATCAAATTGTCATAACTATTTCATACTGACAACCTGCACTTGTCCAAGTACCAAAAACACAATGATTCTCATATTCAGGTGATTATACACTAATGAAAACATACCTATAAATATTATATTCTATTTCTGACAATAGATCCTCCTCAATGTTACACACTGGACCTTTAAATAGTCACAATGTAAACAAATGTGCCAGTTCCCTCTCATTCCACAGGGGGCGCTGTGAACTTTCAACTTGTATATAACGTTACTCTGCTTTCCTCTTCCTCTCCGGTCACAGTCGTCTTTGACTTTGAAACATGGCTGCTGTCAGGGAGATAGCGTAGTCCAAGAACCCTGTCAGGCTCATTATTGGAGCTCTGTGGTCGTGTATTTTCCCTCAGAGCCGTCGTGCGTAGGTTTCGGACATGTCAGAGAAAGAGGTCGGTAAAGGGAAGGAGAGTCCCGGGGAAAAAGGTTACAGGACACCCGGTCTGCGGGGCGCACAGACCACCACCCTGTTCCGAGCTGTCAACCCTGAGCTCTTCATAAAACCTGTAAGACTCACAGACAGACAGACAGACAGACAGACACTGATGTTCGCTGAGCAAAGCACAAACGGTTCTGCTCCACAGCTAGCTTAGCATTTAGCCTCTCCACAGCCAGCTGAGTGGACTGTCCTCTAATGTACCAGCAAATCATTTCCTGACGGTTTTGTTTCCCCAGAATTTCTCACATGTAATTTGAAGATAACTTTGATTTTAAAGCTGCAGTAGGTAACCTTTATAAAAAATAACTTTTTGTCACATTTTCTGAAGCTTTCACTTTATCCTGACAGTAGAACATGAGACAGACAGTGTGTGACCAATGACTCCTCTGGCTCATTCTAGTGCTCCTAATGGCATTTACAAGAATCCACCTTCAGACTCTTTGGACTAACATTAACTGTGCAATCCATCCCCTCCTGGAAATCTCTGGTGGTAAACAGGAGTTATTTCCCTATCCACTCTAACATGAAGCTGTATTTACTCTGCAGAACAAACCAGTGATGGTGTTTGGACTGGTGACCATCACCCTGTGTGTGGGCTACCTGGGCTACCTGCACGCCATCAAAGAAAATGACCAGCAGCTATACGAGGCCATCGACAGTGAGGGAGAGAGATACATGAGGAGAAAGACCTCCAAATGGGACTGATGTGTGTGTGTGTGTGTGATTATATACTGCGAGGACAGAGTGAATTATAACCTGGCTGGACTGAAACAAGGACAATGGACAAGTTTTCTCTAAATTCTTAAATGTACCTGCCAGGCTTTCTCAACACAACAATAAGCTAAAACTACAAAATAAAGGCAGGCACAATGTTCAGTGTGATGAGCATCATACTTGACGTGAATTTCCCTCGGGATAAATAAACTATCTATCTATCTATCTATCTATTTACTGTTTTATATGATTGTAAATTGGAGCTCTTTGGCTTTTGGACGGTTGGTCAGAGACATTTGAAGGTGTTACTTTGAGCTCTGGGAATTAATGACATTTATAACACTGATAAAAAACTATTGATAGAATAATGGCTGAATTGGGACCTCACATGATTGCCAGAATAACTCCGCTCAACTACAAGCCGAGAATTAAAGGTTACTGAAATCCGTGTTAGTATATAGTAGCTATTATGACATACAATGGTTGGGTAAACACAGGTGTTAGTTGGTATTAATGAAGGCTCTGTTCCAGTTAGTGTAGCAGAGCCTTTCCAGTGAGTCAACATGTACAAGAACAACACTCTGATTCTGTTTGACTGGAACTTTAATTGGCATCATTGGTGACACCAATGTTTACCCTACTATTTCAGGTCAAAATTGCTGCTGTGAAAAGGGTCTGTTATAAGCAAAAATATATGACTCCCTGGAAAAAACACTGCTTGGATCATGTTCAATGTAAAGTATCCAAGGCTAGAACATGTCAGGTACTTGGTTTCTGGTTCTTTCACAATGCTGCTGTTTCTTTATATTGGAATAATAGTCTCACTGGGACAAAGTCCAAAAGAAAATATTTTAAAAGTTAAAGTAAAATTTCATTAAATAATAAAATTGAATTCCAGTCAAACAAAACAAAAATAGATGAGGAAATATCACTTAATATTATTTTTCTGGTCAGAAATTATAGCTGAACATTGTTTCTGAATCCATACATGATTATATATGACTGATTACTTACACTAGTCCACTACTGTACACTCCCTTTAAAGTTTTTTTTAACACTCTCATTACCCACATAAAGTTAAAGCCGTTGCTTTAATTAACTTTCACTAATTACTTTCTTTTAATGAAACCTTTTCACAGGCAGTGTTTAATGACTTTTCTACTTTTTATGTGTTGGGTTATTAACGTGGGCACTGGTGCTATGCAACTCAACTCACCAGATTCATCTCACACACACACACACACACACACACAACACACACACACACACACACTTGTTATGTTTTATTAAACAACATAAATTCACTACAAATACAACTGAAGAAAATGCAACGTGATCCTCATAAGATGTCAGCTCAGAGGAGAGTGCCAGTGTGGCTCTGTTATTTGGCTTTCTCATCCTGTGGAGAGAAACAGAGCAGTGTACAAATTCCTTGCTGTGCATTGAGCTAATGATTAAACAAGAGTTGCTTTCATTCAGTCATACGCAGTCATTATGCACAGACAGATGCACAGAAAACTTTTAAAGCGAGTATATTCAGCCTCTTTAATATTTAATATTTATTGAGCGTGTCTGAGATGGTACCTTGATGGCGTTGGCCAGCTCCTGCAGCGTTTGTTCATATCGGGCTTCCATACCCTTCAGGTTCTCAGGTTTGACGATCTGCTTCTGAATCCCAGGGCTTCCTGCTTCCACCACCATCTGAAGGAAGTTCTTCTCCTGAGAACCAAAAACGTTGTTTTATACTGTTCATGTCACCTCTCTCCCCTGCAGGGTTAAATCCCAGGAAACAGGATTCCTGGGAATACCCATACTAACCCTTTTGTTGTTCCCGTTCGCATAGAAATATAATAACAGGAAAACAGGTTTTTATTTTAAAATATATAACATATTGGTACTGTAAAAAAAGAGTGCAGTTCCTGGGATGATAGAAAATGTCGGAATTTTGGGAGGAAATATTAGTCCGTAGTAAGTGTTTCACCTGTACTCCTAGCAAGAAGGTGAAGGCCAGGCCGGCTTTCCCTGCTCTCGCTGTTCTTCCAATCCTGAACAAAGACAGAAACCAGGACAAAGTCTCAGTCACCACACGATACAGAGGATTACCTGCAGTATAATCCTGACAGAAACATCCTCAGTAAACCTTACAGTGTCTGAGGACATTGTCCAGCAGTGCGTTTGAAAGACAGCTCACCTGTGAATGTACGTCCTGATGTACTGCGGTGCATCATAATTCACAACGCATTTGACCCCGTTGACGTCAATGCCTCTGGCAGCTGCGTCCGTGCTGATCAACCTTCAGGATGACACGTTACTGTCATTCATTGATCACTGAGGCAGTGTCACTGTCTGCATACAGGTTTACAAAGACTTTTACTTTGGGGTGGCAATAGCTCAGTGTGTAGGGACTTGGCTTGGGAACCTGATATGGAGTGTGGACTGGTAGCTGGAGAGGTGCCAGTTTCATCTCCTGTGCACTGCCGAGGTGCCCTTGAGCAAGGTAACCTAACCCCAAAAACCTGCTCATGGGGCGCCCCATCTCTCCACCATCTCTCTCCCTGTTTGCATGTCCACAAGTGTGTGAAGTGTGCATTTCAGCCTGTGTGTGCGTGTATATAAAAGAGTAAAACAGAACAATTTCCCCTAGGGGATCGATAAAGTATATATAAAAAAAAATGTACTGCCCTGCATGCACGCGCGTGCACACACACTTACAGTTGGATCTTTCCTTGTTCAAATTCCTTCAGTGTCTTCTTTCTCTCACCAGGAGAGAGTCTGGAGGAGAACTCAGCAGCCTGAACTCCACCAAACAGCTGCACCAGCAGGTAAAGTCTGAGGAGGACAAGAATAGTAAGGCCACTGAAGGAGTCTGCAGCACTGGACAGCTGAAAACATGAACAACAAATGAGTTTAATCTGACCTGTGTGCAGTCTCTCTGGAGTTGGTGAAACAAAGGATGGGGCTGAGCTTCAGGCGCAGGATGAAGTGGAGGATGAGGAGGGGCTTTTTGCTTAACGTACAGGGCACGTAATACTCCTAACAACATAGATGCAGAGACATGAACAAAGTGATACCAGTCTCTGACAGCACAGTTCTCTGCATTTCCATGTGTGCCTCCCTGAAGGTCACCTCTTACCGTCAGACCCTGGGGGAAGTCGAAGCGGTCTTGTTTCTGGGTGGGGGCTGCTGGTGTGGTGTTGGATTGGCTGCGGATGGAGCTGAAGAGTCTGGGCTGGTGGAGGCCCAGCTGCTGCAGCTTCTCTGGGTTCTGTGTGAGTGTGGCAGAGAACAGCAGCTTCTGCAGTGGCATCTGAGGTGGAGACAGACTGAGAGGACAAACTCATTTCAAATTTAAAGAGAAACGCTGAATGTAAACACAAAGAGAAGAAAACTCCTTTCAGCACAGAGCTGGAGTCAGGACGTGGTTAGCCTAGCTTAGCATAAAGACGAAGCCCAATGTTAAAAAATACACCTAGCAACCCCTCTGAGGCTGCTGAACCTTGTATGTCCTTTGTTTATCCAACTCCATCCACTGAACAGAGACTATACACAGACTCACCTGGCTGCTGTCACATATGCTGGCTCAGTCCGCCTGAAGATGGATATGGCTTCTGGTCCACTCCCTGATCTGTACACCGCCTTCACCACCTGACTGAGCCAAGACTGGTGCATGCTGTCAATCATCCTGTCAGCCTCGTCAATAATCTGGGATGGATGAAAGATAAAAAGCGCACACATTGGTGGATGGCGGGCAATGACAGTTTTATCTGCTGTGTTTTGTTTAAGTTGTCCAGCTTCTTCTTTTCCTTTTTAACTCAAGTGTAATGTGTTATTATTATTATTATTATTTATGAACTCACGAGAAACCTGAGGTGTTCCAGACAGAAGCCTGAGTTCTTGTTGATGTGATCAACCAGTCGACCTGGAGTGGCCACAACAATGTCTGCCAAACTGCGTCTCATGCCCCCTCTGGAAGAAAAATCAGAAAAAAGATATGAGATTTTCCCCAAATATTGTACAAACACCAAGTCTTCGTCTGATATTCATATGTTCTTCCTAATACTATAATAATAATAATTTATATTTGTATGTACGCATAAACCCCTTAAGTACTGGGACATCAGGAGATTGGGTCCTGACTTGATTTGAAGGACCAGAAGACTTTTTATTCTTGAAATGCAAAAAAACTAAACAAAACAACACATTCCTCCGCTGATTTCCTGGCATTTGTTATCAAAATGCAAAATACTTTTTCTATACTCGTTTTTTTACCCATTTCATTTTTTCCCTTTATGGCTGGCTCTAAAACTCTTCCTCCCTAAAATTCCTTTACAAAATGAAATGTCAGACAGTAGTGGTGCAGAGTGTCGTTATTATGAAGCTGCACTCACCTGTGTTCCGAGAGTGAAGCCTGCTCTGCAGCAAAGGTCTTCTGACCGGCCAGCATCACCACTTTCAGAGAGGTCCCCTCAGTGTATGATGTGAACACTTTGCAAACCTGCACAGGAGAACATATCAGCTTTTTATCTATGGTGCAGACGTTACTGGATTGTGTGACCCAGACTTTTGTTTTTAAAGATTCTGACCTGCTGGGCAAGCTCTTTGGTCGGCAACACAGCCAAAGCCCGGACTTCACACACCACCCGCTCCGTCAGCACCTGATGGTGGAGAACAGCTTTATTTCAACTGGAGTCTCTTTACATGTTCCATTTTCACACATACACATACAGCCGTGCCTTTACAGGCTGTATGATGGGCAGCTCACCTGTATGACAGGTATGACAAATGCAAGAGTCTTGCCACTTCCTGTTGGTGCAGACACACAAATGTCTCTGGGCTTGTAGCCGCCTCGTCCAATCAGCAGCCCCTGCTGCGCGCTCTCCAAGATGGCCGGGATGACCTCCGCTTGCACTGTGAAGAAGTTACTTAACTTTTACTCAATACACCAGAGCTCCAAAACTTTCTTAAATCACAACATCCCTTCATAATGAATGTTCACCCACCCACAAAACACATGCCCCCTTTCCCACTACACAGACACCACAGATATCTGTTATAAGGACTTATTTTAACAAGCCAATGAAGCATATCACACTGATGTGACATACAGTATGTGACATACATAGACTAGAGAACAGCAATATTAAAGGAGCAATGTGTAAGATCTGGCCAAATCTCTAGCTAATGAGTTAAGAGTTAAGATTGTTAAAAACATTTTTAAAAAGTACGTCTAAGTATTGTGTTGTACAGAAATATCTACTTAAATTAGCATGCTAACCAGACTAGCTGTGGCCCGCACTGTCTTATTACACCACTCCTGTCTGTCCTTAGTCCAACTTGAGGATGCAGAAGTGGAGAACTGGGCCGAACGGAGGGACAGACCTGCTGCAAGCTGACAGACAGCTACTGCAGCCCGGGGTTGCTCTGGGAAAGAGCCAGGGCAAACCAGAGGAATAGGTGCACATGTGGAGGAATAAAAACCCAGAGTCATGCGGCCAGGAATTACACGTTGCTCCTGTAAATAATTCACAGATAATAGCTGCCTGTGTCATTACCTGGAAAAAGGTGCTGAATTCCATTACTTTGTATTTTTTTCACCAGCTGAGCAGAAAGTCCTGGGATGTCAGAGACAGGGACCAGGTTGCTTTTAATGTCTCTGTGAATCACATCAGGCTGAGCGAGCCACTGAGGCAGGACTCTGTGGACCTGTGAACAGAAGCACACTGGATCAACCCCAAAGGACAACCGCTAAAGACACTGCTGACCCTGTAGCAACACTGACCAATCACTGTACCTTTTGGATTGGTTTGTTCTCAAATCCTCCCAGAACTGTGAACCCAGTTGGAGCAGAAGTCTTCCCTGTGGTTTGTTTTGATGTGTCGTTTTCTGTCTCTGCTTTCTCTACTTCTCCTCCAGCATCCTTCTGTTCATCTCTTCCTGTCTCACCAGTGTCTGCAAGACCTTTAACTGAACCGCCTAAAATCCAAACACAGACGGAATCCTCTCAGGCGTATTTTTGTTATGCAGGTGTGTACATTACAGAAGCCACACCAGCTCGTAACCCGACTATCTAAAGAGTTACATTAAACCGAAGCCTCCGCTCTTCTGATGCCAACCTCCTCTCCACCACTGAGGACCAAGCATCGTACCTGGGGAGACAGAGCCTTCTCCATTGCTGCCCCCTCCCTCTGGAACTCTCTCCCCAAACAGATAACAGACTGTACTGATCCATCAACCTTTAAATCACTGATCAAAATCCACCTTCAGAACTGCTTTTAATGTTTGATTCATTGTTGAGTGTTTTTTTTTAGTGTGTTGTTTTTATTACCATTTTCTTTTCCTTTGTAACTTATGTGAAGTGTCTTCGAGTTCCTAGAAAATGCTCTCTTAATAAAATGTATTATTATCATTAAAGCTTTTATGAGATGTATAGCTGCTATCTTAATTAGATTAAGACAGCAGCAAACAATTATTCTCTATGTAAAGATACAGTCATGGTGTCACACTCCCTCTGCCTGTGTGGCTCTGGCAGCCTCTCTGTGGTTTGTTTCCATGAGGGGTCTGCTCCATGTGCAGCTGAGTAGAGCGACTGGAACTGCTGTTTTTATCATCTTCATCAGTGAATTAAGGATTTATTTCAACCAAACCAGAGCTGGTGATTGTTGGAACAGTGGAAAGACTATCAAAGACTGTTTTGGGAGTTTTATTTGGTTTCTGTCCACTTTGAATTAAGTAAAAAAGTAAAATTACCGTTTTTGTCTATGGAGCCTGGTGACGAGCAATAGCAATAATGCTGCTGATCATCTGCTACATAAAATGACCAGTTTTGTCAATGGAGTCTGGTGGGCCATATATAACCATTAAAGACGCACAGTGACTAGAGCAAGAATTAGTTACTTTTCATCCCTAGACTGAACTTTTAATTGAGATTGCTGATCTTGATCGTCACAACGTTGAACAAGCACACACCTGACTGATCCTTCTTCTTCTTCTTCTTCTTTTTATTTTTCTCTTCGACCGCCTCATCATGGCCATCAGAGTCCTGTTCTGATTTCCTCTTTTTCTGGTGTTGATGCTCCTGACTATGGTCCTTGTCGGCTTTTCTCTTCTTTGTGACATCCTGCCATTCTGACTTTTCTTCAGGCACGTGTTGTCTCTGTTCAGTCACACTCTGTTTCTGCTTCTCTTTTGCCTTCTGCTGCAGTTTAGCCAGCAACGCCTGGGACCGAGACTCTTTGGAGGCACTCCCATCATCCTCCTCTCCGAGATATCTGTGAGCGACATGACAAAATTTAATGCAATTTGATTTTTGTGTTTAAACCCCAAGGCTAGATAGCAGTGTTGTAAATGTAAATTGAGTGTTATGATGTGGGATATTACAGGGACTGTGATCAATAACATTTAAGATCCCACTGTTCTGGTTGCAGGAAAAACTTTTTTTTACACTGTTACAATTATATAATTATATTGTTCACTATTAATGCATTATTATTAAATATTACACCGTTGTTATATATTGTAGTAGCCTATAAATATTTCTATTATTATTATTTTTCTATGAATATTATTGCTGTGTATATTGTAGTATAATGCACACATTTTGACATTGTTTGCTTCTTATTCTCTTATCATTTATCTTTGTTTAGCAACTTGAGCAACTGTAATCAATAATCAATAATGTACTATTGACTTAAGAAACAGTGACAATGTCATGTATTAATGTGACTGGAACAAGAGAATAAGTCTTTCCTACCTGTTCACCAGAAACAGAGACATTTCAAACGCCCCAAAAACCTTTTCTATACTTCCAGCCTTCCCGCATTAGGACAATATTAACACTGAATGTCAACAAACCGGGCCTAGCTTTCTGGAAACTACTGGAAACTACTGGAAACTACTGGAAACGCTCAACTTCTACTGAACGACAAACTCCACTACTTTCTCATGTGTTTTCCATACGGTATTGGTCGCGGGTTGATGACGCCACTCAAGCCAGTCGCATTTTACGTCACCAGTCGGGCGCGACCACATTTTTCTCTGCTGAAATTTTTGTAAAAACAAACAAATGTTGCCTTCGGAGCCATGTTTGCCTATAAGAGCTATTAAACATTTTTTAAATTGTTTTTAAAAAGCACAAGTGTAACTAAAGCTCAGCGCGAGCGGTGTTTTCCCCGCCATCCCATATGGATCCTTCCGCCTGTGACGTCCACCAATCAAAACAAAGTAGAAAGAATTTGAACATAGCGAAGGGACTCACTCAGTGCGCTCGCGGGTTAGGCGTTATCATCGTTATCATCTGTGAAAGATGTATTAACGTTAGTTAGCCTGCGGAGTTTATCTTTGGTGGCCGACTATCAAAAAGAAAAAATGACAGAAGAGTCGGCTGTTAAAGTATGTGTTCGAGTCCGTCCGCTCATTGAGAGGTAAGGTTTGAGCCAACAGCCAGTCAGTTACAGCCAGCCTGACGTTAGCCTTAATGCTAATGCCGACTGTTAAAAGTGTTGCTAATAATGTGTTGTTAGCGAAATTTTTGAATTAAGTTAACGTAAATAAGTAGTTTTTATTTCAGTAAATAATGACAGTTGTTTATCTAGCGTCAACGGTAAATGTTGTTTATGTTTTACAAATACAAATGAAACGTTTTATTTATGTTGCTTACTAACCTAATGTTAAGCTAACGCTAGTGTTGCTGTGGAGCTTTAGCTGTCATATCTACGTTTACGTTACTTGTTGCTTCAACAAGACTAGACTTGACCAGTGGGTTTTTCAAACTGGGGTCCGGGGACCGACAGAGGTCCATGAGGGGGTTGTAGGGGGTCCCCAGCAAAAGGAGGAATAGAGTATTTAAACTTTCAGAACATTTTTTGGAAGTTGGAACAACAAGGAGGGAAATATGGTTGGCCGTTTTGGTTTGATTGTAAATTATAGTGATCTAGTCTGATCACTTTTGGACTATGAAGGCTTTATTATCAATTTATCGATTGGGTTTCCCCTGAAGTCATCTTCAAATGTAGAAATATATTCAGATGTGACTCTTAAAGATACAATTCTTTCAAATTGGGGGTCCGTGGTCTACCGTGCATCTTTTGTGGGGGTTCTGGACATGAAAAAGTTTGGGAACCCCTGGACTCGACCACATTAGAGCCTTGTCTGGAAGACGAGTTGAAACTTTAACTTGACGATGGTGCTAGTGGTTACTAACTAATAGAATAGAGCTATTTGAGTGCTAAGCTGCCTGTATATTTATTGCACATATTTAGCTCTAGATTTAGTATTTGAATTCAGCAGCTTGATGGATGTTGGGAAGAATGACTTAAGTCTGATTTGCAGTTTGGCATTGTGTCTTCTTCCCAATGGCAAAGGTTTGTATTCAGAGAAGAGGGGATGTTGAGGGTCCTCTCTTGTCACATTGCATTTGAGAATCAAGACCCTAATCTGTGATATTATTCACATATACTTGTCACTACATAATAATTGGGGGTAATACGGTGAACAAAAGGGATCTTTGAATCTCCTCCAAATATTAGATTTCGCTTTAGCTTGTGCTTCCACATTCATTCTCATAGGGCAACTTTGTCTCTTGAAGATGTTGTTGAGAAATGCTGGTAATGTTTCCTGGTAATATATCCTGAATGTGTGTCCTTGTTACAGGGAAGAAAGTGCTGTATCGGAGAATCCAGAGCCCGTCCAGCTGTTTTGGAAAGCTGATAAGAAATCAATTCATCAGGTTGATGATGGGAATTCCACCAAGAGCTTCAGTTTCGGTATGTTTTGCAGGATGTACAGGATTAAGAAGTGTATTTACTAGATTTTGTGGTTTCTTTGAGATGTTTAGTATAGGGTCATGGTAATATAAATCTACTGTCGTTCACTGTTCTCCTCTGTTGTTGACAGACCGAGTGTTCACTGCTGAAGAAACAACCAATCAGCTGTACCAGGACATTGCAAAGCCTCTGGTTGTTTCCTCTGTTGAAGGATACAATGGTATGTAATGGAAACTGAATACAGAGAGACTTGTCTTCTGGTAACATGTTCCATATACTTACTGTAGCTGAGTGGTGTTTATATTTGTGTGTGTGTGTGTGTATATATATTCTCTGTGATGGATCCACAGGAACTATATTTGCTTACGGGCAGACATCTTCTGGAAAGACTTTCACTATGATGGGGAGTGACCGTATTCCTGGGGTCATACCTCTGGCTGTGGAAGATGTCTTCCAAACCATTAAAAATGTAAGAATTGCATCACATGTTTGAAACACGCCATAGTTTGTCATGTAATCACTGTTTATTCTAACAAATGACTACTCTTTTGCCCAAAGTGTCCAAAGAAGGAGTTCCTTCTCAGGGTTTCTTACATGGAAATCTACAATGAGACCGTAACTGATCTGCTTGTTGACAGCTGGAAGAGAAAACCCTTGGAAGTCAGAGAGACAATCAATGTAAGTGGGGCATTCTAGCATATCTGGATCCCTTATCAAATCTTTTTAGGTTTAGTTCTTTCAACATTTGCAAATAATTTATAGCTACAATATGTTAAATTTTTGCATCAAAATGTCTATAAACTCTAGCTCTATGTTCTATATGTGGTTGAGTTGTGTACCTCCATTATGCCAAATGTTTCCAACAATGTTCAAACCCAGAGAAATGTCATTTTATTCAGTTCACGTTGTATGTTTTTGCTTGGCTCTAGTTGCTATAACCTCTGTGTAAACACAAGATCTATCAGAGAGTGAGGAAGGAAAGTTTCAAACATGACTAAACATAACAGGAATACAACTTTAATAGATTACCTTGATTTTTGCCTTAGTCAGGTCAGATAGTGGTTGTTTAACAATGAAGACAACAACTCCCACGGTCTTACACTACCTCACAGTACAATTTTTGTTATTGTCTTGATGTGAGTGTTCCCCTAGCGACAGAAATTGCATACTGTACATTTTAAGTTAGAACTAACAACTCTCAAACATTCAGTTTAGTTGTATAATAACCTTTTGTTGGCTGAAAAGCCTGATTGATGAACATTAGGTACAGCCTTCTAAACAAAATATTAAATGATTATTCTAAGAAACAGTTTTGCTGCAATCAGCTTGACCATTTTACTTAGGGTGAGTCAAATGCAAAAAGAGCAATGACAAACAAATGATCTTTGGCAAGTACAAACACAGGCTGAGCATGGTGACCAGATAACAGCCATGCTGCATTTAGGCCTGTTGTCAAGTTACTGACAGGATTAATTAGCAGCAGATAACATAATCTGCCACCATTGATCTTATTTCAAGTGACAATCAGTGCAAGCTAAAAATCAGAACCCGGCTACGTGAATGGTTTTGTATGTCGTTGTGTCGATGCTAGCAAAAACAGTGAGGAGACAACAGCTTTGAGAAGAAATCTGTAAGCGCTGGATCTCGGTTAACCTGGGAATGTTGCTAAACAGGAACCAGGTCTCAGATGGAACCGGTTATCAGAATGTTGGATGCAGATTATCTCTAAATGCCACATTTTCAGCAGAAAGCCTCTGTTACAAACCGGAGGCACTGCCGTTTCAGATGATAATTGAAAAAAGGAAGGACACATTAGCCTATACTGCATCCGTTTTGGAATATCTTTTTAAATACTTGTCACATGTCCCCCACTATGTACTACTAAATCACTGGAGAACCCCTTTTAAGAGATGATTTAGAGTATTATACTTGACCTAAGCTCCATAGTTATACACTTCAAAGTCGAGATGTACTTTATTATTGTACATGACCATTGAGATTGTGTCTTGACAATTACTGCGTATAGAAAAACATCTATGTAGCTGACCTGACTGAGGAACTGGTTACGTCTCCTGCACAAGCCCTGTCCTGGATTCGGAAAGGAGAAAGTAAGACCTGAGGTTATTACAGAACAGAAGAATCATCCCCACATAGTGTGCACTGCAGACTGTGACAACAACATGTTTTCTGCCCAATCTGCCTCTGTAGAGAACCGTCACTATGGAAAGACTAAAATGAACCAGCGGAGCAGCCGCTCACACACCATTTTCAGAATGGTAAGCAACACCACAACATACAGTAACATGCAGGATTCTGAGCAAATATGGATTTCTCACCATTTAGCTTTCCTTAGATCCTGGAAAGCCGAGAGAGGAGTGACCCAGCATCAGGAGAAAATGCTGATGGAGCCATTATTGTGTCTCATTTGGTAAGCTAGCTCATTTTTTATTATTGGCTTGTTTTCTATATGTTTGTGTTGCAGTAATAATTTAAGCAATTTTGCTTCCTCTTCTAGAATTTAGTTGATCTAGCTGGATCTGAGAGAGCAAGTCAAACAGGAGCTGAAGGTACGGTGGAGTTAAATCCATAAACTGTATTGGTTGAAGCTGTGTGATATGTTTGCTAGGCCTGATATTGTGTGTACTGAGTTTACAGTGATCTGATTTACATCTGTTTTGATATCCTAGGCACGCGTTTCAAAGAAGGTTGCAACATCAATCGCAGCTTGTTCACACTTGGCCAAGTGATCAAGAAACTGACAGATGAAGGCCAGAAGTGAGTAAAGAATGAACACGCAGTGCACTTATTGCACTTGTGTTAATATAACGTACGGTTTCTACTATGAATTGTACATGTCATACATTCTGTAATTGTTTGGATTGTACTCTGTAGCACTCTTACTGAGAGTTTCAACATTTTAGAAAATATGTGTATCTGCGTCCTTTCTGAGAGTGAAATAAGAAGCTGGAACTATTCCTTAAAAACAATAGTGCATCCATCCACCAAGTACCCTCTGTACGGGCACAATGGGACTAAACCGGCCCAAAGTGTTTTTACCTAGAAATAGTTCTCACTAAAACCACAAATAGTTGTTTTTACATTTGTGTAGAGATACAATGTGCTTGTCAGCTTTAGAGGTTCTAGTGGGTGTATTTTTTTAAACTTTGGACAGAGCCATGCTAGCTGTTTCCCCCAGCTTCCTTTCTATATGCTAAACTAGGCCTGTCCTAAGTCCATGTTCTTTTTACATTGATAACTAGGGCATCAGATTAGAATGTTGACTATTTGAGTTTTTTGGGGGGGTTTTTGGCCATTCAAAGCTGTTTATTATTAGTGCTGTCAAACAATTAAAATATTTAATTGCGTTAATGTCATAGTTAACTTGCAATTAATTGCGATTAATCACACATTTTTATCTATTCTAAATGTCCCTTGATTTCTTTTTGTCCCATTATTTTTTTCTCATTTTAATGCTCAACCTGGAAAAGTGGCTTGTTTTGTGCAAATGTTGTTTTTATTGAAAACAACATTGGCATATACTGTAGTGTTCAATTTCACACTAACATTCTCACTTGGAGCAAATAATATCTCACACAATGTAACACTGTCCATCAATAAAAGGGTGAAAAAATACTTTGTCACACAAACAGCCCTTCAACAGCCCTTTCTAAGGGATCAAAACAGGGCAATACAAAATAAAATTACAAAGTACACATGTAAGGTAAACTAGGACTCAGCCTATAGTGCAGTTAAACCATGGCTTAATACTTTTCTCAAGTTTGCTTTGAACATAGCAGTCAGGCTACTGCTCTTTATTCAACAGAGGCTCATCAACCCAGCCTCTTATTTCAGAAAGAATGAACAGTAACAGTTACCAATAAAAGGTAACCCTACTGCTTCTTTGCTTTGAGCCAGTTACTCAAACAGACAAGCCTGTTGACATTTTCAGACAACAAGGAATCCATCCATTTCGGCGTCTCGCGCTCGCTATCCACTCGGAATGTAACGGCTACTACTCTTAAATAAGTGTGTGCAGCGTGCCTGTTGTTTTGTTTCCGGTCTAGCTAGATTCAGTGTGGTGTTGTAGTTTTTCTAACGTTACTAGTTGTTGCAACAGCATGTGAAAAACAAACGACAAAGTGTGCTAGGTCAAAAAGAACGTTAATCTCGCGATAAAAAAATTGACGAGTTAAACTGACAGCACTATTTATTATTCATGTGGACCTGTTGTCAGAGCAACAAGAAACAGTTTTTAACAGCCTTGTGTTTGCTAAATATGATTCTTTCTCTTCAGGGGTTTCACCAACTACAGAGACAGTAAGCTAACCCGAATCCTGCAGAACTCCTTGGGTGGGAATGCTAAAACAGTCATCATCTGCACCATTACTCCTGTCACTCTAGATGAGACCCTCAGTACACTTCAGGTTGGTGATATATGCACACCTCCTATTATCTCTACCATAACATACCTTTTATAAGGTTTTCTCCTTTCCCTCTATGCAAGATGAAACACTGCGGCTTTGTAGTTGGATGTAAAGATTGAATCTTCTCCCAACATCCAAAGCTGTACTCCCAGAAAGTGCAGTTATATGAGTTTAAAGGTCGAGTGTGTAACATTAAGGAGGATCTATTGTCAGAAATAGAATACAATATTCATAGGTATGTTTTTATTAGTGTATAATCACCTGAATATAAGAATAATTGTGTTTTTGTTAGCTGAGAATGAGACGTTTTTATCTACAGATGCTGCAAGTCGTAGCCCAGAATGGACAAACCAAACACTGGCTATAGATAGGACCTTTTGCATTTTTCGCAAGTTTCACAGCCACCGTAGTTTCTCCTACACCTCACAGCCTGTTCTCATTCCCAGGTCGTCGAATACTGATCCAAGCATTGTTCATTTAGCTGCAATCTGCAACCGCTAGATGCCACTAAATCCTACACACTGGACCTTTTTTAAAACAACAACTAGCAGATTGAACATGAGAAATCAACCAGATGATGTTTTTAAAAAATTGCATTGCATGTTTTATCAGTTTGCCAGCACTGCAAAGAAAATGAAGAACGACCCTCATGTGACGGAGGTGTCCGATGACGGGGCTCTGCTCAAAAGGTATCGCAATGAAATTGTAGACCTCAAGCGACGTCTTAATGAGGCAAGTGTCACTTTTTTTTTTATCAGTCAAGTTCTGTTTCGCAAGTTGCAAGTCACATGACAGCAGCACTTCTACACACTGACCTGTGGAGACACTCCCTACAGGTTTCTTCAGTCACACAGACCACAGCGACAGAGAAGGAGGTTCTCTCCCAGCTGCTCCAAGAGAAGGATCAACTCCAGAGAGAACAACAGGACAGGATCAAAAACTTGACCAAACTGCTTGTGACCAGCTCCAACCTTGTTCCTGTTCAAAGGGTAAATATGACACAATGAAACTTAAGGTAGACTACAGCTTTCTCCTCATTATCATAGTCATAATGACCTGTGTCATCTTTTTGAGATGCCCAAACGCAGGGTTACGTGGGGAGGAAAGATGCTCAGACTTGCCCGTCAGTCTGGCTGTGGACCATCTGACCTCAGCTTTGCAGAATCTTTCACTCGGAAGAGGAAAGCAGACCACTCCTGTCTGATGGAGCTGGGCGAAGGTAAGGAGGAAGTAAATGCACACCGCAAATTTCCTTATAATTCCAATTTTGCACATAAACTGCACTATCTGTTAATGGTTGAATGCATGCACGGTATGTTTTAACAGATGATGAGAGCTTTGACTCTCACTGGGGGATTCCTGATGAGCCGTCAGATGAAATGGAGATGAGTCAGGCCTCTGTGACTGTTCGAAGCTTTGGTGACAGGTGAATGTCTTTCTGCCAACAGTCCTCAGAGCAAATTTAAAGGTCCAGTGTGTAACATTTAGGATGGAGGATCTACTGTAAGAACTGGAATATAATATTTATAGGTAGTGTATAATATATACACACACATATACACACATGGAAATACTGGCTCTAGATAGGACCTTCTGCATGCCCAAGTTACACGGCCAATGTAGTTTCTCCTACACACTTAACAGCCTGTTCTCAGTTCAGTTAATCAGAAATTTCTCCCAAATAGAAGACTGTATAATATTAGTGATACAAATCTGAGTCGTCGGAATCGGAAATCCTCTGGTCTAATACAACTGGTTATAGTTGACATGTTTCTGTGGTCTCACAGTATGTGTATCACCCCACCGTGGGATTATCATTAGGGTTTAATCATCCATAATTCACTTCCCCAGTAGCTGCACAAACCCAAGTTATACTTGAAAGTATCGACGTGACTTTGAGGGTCTATGTACAGCCCAACATTTATGACTGTGTGTCTGTTTTTCAATTCAATTAAATTTTATTTGTATAGTGCCAATTCATAACAGAAGTTATCTCAGGACACTTTTCAAATAGAGCAGTTCTAGACCAAACTTTTTAAAACATTAATTACAGAGACCCAACAGTACCACCATGAGCAAGACCTTGGCGACGGGGGCAAGGAAAAACTGCCTGTTAAAAGGCAGAAACCTAGGACAGATCCTCCGACTCTAGGTGGGTGGTCGTCTGCCTCGACCAGTTGGGGTGAGAGAGACAGACACAGAGACAGACAGGTGCACAGCAACAACAGTAGCAACAACTACACTAATAGTAGTGACTGATGATGATGAACATGAACTTTTTTGACACCCAGTATAGTATAAACAGAACTGAATGCAAATCTGCCCCTCAATCTGTGGCACACCTCACCTTTATACTTATGAGCCCCTAAATGGTGCATTCATTCCTGGAGTTTGTTGTGTGCCATTTTACTGTATTCTGTATGTACTTATCCTGTATACTCCAGCTAATCTTAACTAGCATAGCTAATGCTAGTCTTTGAATGTTGTTTCACAGTGGTTGAACAAGTTATTAACCTGTATGTTTTATCTTTTTTCCAGTCCCAAAGACTTTGTTTCTCCAGACCGGATGCAGGAGCTTTCTGGGAAATTGTCTCACCTTGAGCTGCAGCTGGAAATGGAGAGTCAACAGAAAGAGGAGGCAATGGCAAAGGTAGACACATTAGATGGCAAAGTGACAGAGCTGCAGCTGCAGCTGCAAACAGAGGCCGAGCAGAAACACGAGGCCTTAGAGAAAATACAGACTGCAGAAAAGAGGGCAGCCGAGCTGCAGCTGCAGCTGCAGCTGCAAACAGAGTCCCAGCAGAAAAACGAGGCCTTGGAGAACATACAGATGACAGAACAGAGGGCAGCTGAGCTGGAGCTGCAGCTGCAAACAGAGGCCCAGCAGAAACAGGAGGCTGCAGAAAAGGTGGAGATGTTGGAGTTCAGAGTGGCAGATCTGGAGAGACAGCTGGAAGAGCAGAGCCACACTCAGAGTGCGACTGATGAACAGGTGTGCTGTGTTTAATATACCTGCTCTCTGGTCTCCAAGTAAGAGGAGAAATCCTCAGTCCTAATCCTAGAGGATGCTTGTCAAACTCATCATGAGACCATTGATTTTTTTAATCTTATACCATTTTTTTCCAGATGAGAAGAGAGTTTGCAGAGACCATCCAGCTGTGTGAAACTCTGGCTTCAGAGAAGGTAATGCTTGATGGAGCGCCTCCACTTTTCAACATTAGTTAGCTAGCTTAAGATGCTAAATATGTTGCTTTTATCTTTTAACCATCTTCAAAATGTGCTTGTCTTTTCAACACAGATTAGTGTAGCACATAGCATATCTAAGTACAGGAAAGGAGAAAGTTGACCAAGGTTCTGTCTTGTTTAACTGTTATTGGAGCACAGAGCAAAAAGGAGGGGTCAATGAAATTTAATTTGCGTTTAAAGGCCAAAAGTTTTGCCATATTGAATATTTGTTGCACAATTTACGGCAACAATAGCTACATAACCTTATGCTCATGGATGACTTGTTTATTTGTATATTTTTTTGCAACATCTGCTAGAAACGGGTGGAATGCTTACTGCTGCTTAAAAAAAATTAATTGTGTGTTAAAGGAAATGGTGGTTGGTGAGCGAGACTATCTGAAGCAGGAGCTGGGGATGTTCATAGAGCAGACTGAAAGTCTGGAGAAAGAGAAAGCTGCTCTGGCACAGGAGCTGGAGGAGAGGAGAGAGCTGGACGAGTTCAAGTCTCTGGAGGAGGAGTTCAAGAAGGAGCATGAGGTAAAGCTTTGACTCCATTCCACTGATAGTACCAAGGACAGGAGAGTTGGATGTATTGGGTTTGGCTTTGTTTGTATAGTTAATATGTCTATTTTTGTTGTTGTTTTCATTTTTTGTTTATGATTTCTGTGATATTTATGGATGTACCGTATTTGCACTGTACATTTTGTTTGTGTGATCTTATAGAACGAGTTGCAAAAGGAAATATCTCACTTGAAGAAGGCTGTCGAAACCTCTGAACTCCAGTGCCTGGAGCTTCAGGTAAAATGACATGCTGATGTACACCTCCTCAGATTTATTAAAAATCCTATGTGAAGGGTTTAGTGGCATCTAGCTGTGTAGTTGCAACTCCCTCGCTTCCCCTTCACCTTCCAAGCAATAAAGGTGGTGGCGATGAAATGCTAAAAGAGTGTTGGGTTTGTCCCTTCTGGACTACTGTAGAAACATGGTGGTCTCCATGGAAGGCGACCTGTGATGTCTGTAGATTAAAAGAGCTCATTCTAAGGTAACAAAAATGCAACTATTCTTTATCAGGTGATTATACACTAAGGTCCGGTGTGTAAAATGTAGGAGGATCTTTTGTCAGAAATGGAATATATGATTGTGTTATCATTAGTGTGTAATCACCTATGGGAATATAGGAATCATTATGCTTTTGCTAAATTAGAATGAGGCTTTTATACAGATGATAAAGGGACACCTTCCATGGAAGTGCCATGTTTCTACAGTAGTAACACTGGCTTCAGTTGGGGGCATTAGTGTTTCTTGCACCCACCGTAGTTTCTCCTTCGTGCTTGGAACAGGAGGGTGAAGTAAGGGAGTTGTCTGCAACCAAACTGCTAAATGCCACTAAATCCTACATAATGGTCCTTTAAAGCTAACAGTTTATGTGAAGTGTCAGTTATAGAACACACAAAAACAAACTTCTTGTCATTTCATGTGTCAGTGTTTACTGCTGCTCTTTTAAGCCGTTTACTGCATGACTAACAACAAATATGTACATTGGGAAGATGTTTATTATTCCCCTATTTATTACAATCCAGAATCCAAAAATTGTGTCAGTTTTCTTAAATAGGTTTTTTACTTTTGTTTTTTCAAGAACAAACTAGAAACTCTGTCTGAAGATCTGAAGAAGAAAAGTGACTTTGCAGAGGAACTTCAGAGTATGGTATGTGTGTTTTTGAATTGTTATCTTATCACCTGTAAAAATCCAGGAATAATTCAGGGTACACCATGAAACCCGTCTGTAACTAAGGCTGCTCAATTAATCGAAATTTGATCATGATTACGATTTTGGGGCCAAACGATCTCAAAACTAATAAAATCGGAGGGAAACTTTTTTTTTTTTCATTTTCTGTTGTGCAACGTTGTATAGAAAAAAGCTGAGCCCCTGCATTGGGACACAGCCACAGTCTGCGTATGTCGCGCGTGCCAATTTCCGTCCCTCCCCCGCAGCATGCACTGCACATCATGGGCTCGGTAAACTGCCGTTCCCGACCTGTTGCGCGACAATGTGAAGTCAGGGGAGCGCCGTAACTATTTATACTTGCGCCGGTGGTCGCGACACTAGTTGCAATCTTCTCCTGTCACGTTGTTTTCGTTTGAACAGGTAAGTTTAAAAAAAAAAAATCGTTTGAATAATCGTGATTTCAATTTTGACCCAAATAATCGTGATTTCAATTTTGACCCAAATAATCGTGATTTCAATTTTGACCCAAATAATCGTGATTTCAATTTTGACCCAAATAATCGTGATTATGATTTTTTACATAATCGAGCAGCCCTATCTGTAACATGACTCTCGTAGCAGAGTTAATGTCAGTGAAAGCATTAGGTGATAGTTACAAACCATGTTTACGAAATGATAAAGGGAGTATTATGGATATGTACAATTGGTCCTATCAGAAGACGGCACTTGTAATCCGTTGGTAAAATGATATGGACCGAATATTTACAGGTCTACTCTACTCTAGTCTGAAGGAGCTTTAAACATGAAGGCTTTCTTAGCCATTGGCTTAGACACTAAGGGCCCAGATGATAAATACCAGGGAGGCTTTAGTGAGCTGTCTTTGGCCTAAATGTCTGCAGTGTTTCTGAGCTTCAAATGTGTCATCTTTAAATCTTTTGTTTTCTGGAAAATTGCTCCTATCGGTCAAAGATTCATATAGATTCTATAATCTGATGTTTTTATGACAGCCGTCTGGGGCTTTTCTGGAGTTAATTAATTAGCCTGCTATTTATATAATTGTGTGGGAGGATCAGTGAGATAAGAGACTTGTTTTCCAGTCCTTGAAACACCTGGAAATTGTTTAAAATGACCAAATATCCTGGAAATAATCTTTTATCTTGGAACATTTTAATTGTATTTTAGTCCCTCACTCAGATCACATATGCAAACCCAGGTTTAAGAGTAACTGTAGTCAGATCACTGGAGACAGCAGAAAAATCATTGTCAAATTCCAAATAAGGTATCGGAATCTCAGAAGGTGGATTGGTGAATCTCCTGTCATCTGTCCTGAAGCAGACTAATTCTGTCATGTTGCCTTCTTGCAGAGCGGTAAGGACTTGGTGCAGGAGGTGGCGAAGCTTCGTCGCTCTCTGGATGATGCAGAGGGGGTCAGCAGAGACACAAAGAAAGAATGGGCTGTCTTGCGCAGTGAACACATCGCTCTGGAGGAGGAGAATGTAAGTGGCATTAACAGTTTTGTCGTCTAATAATCTACTGAGAAGTTAAATGGTAAATGGACTACACTTAAATAGTGCCTTTGTAGTCTCCTGACCACTCAAAGCTCATTATTCTACTACTCATATTCTACTTATCTATATCATATACACCACAGTTATCAATATCGCTGTCTTTTCTTTATCTTCTTGTCATGGTCTCTCCAGGTGACTCTGACTGCCAATCATGAGAAGCTGGAAGCTGAGGTGAACAGCCTGCGCTTTCAGCTTGAGACAGAGAAGTCACGCTACAGAAAGATGCAGAGCGACCTCCAGAAAGAGCTGAACGTCGCGTTTGATGAGAACACCAAGCTCACCACTCTGCTAGATGGAAAAGTACCAAAAAGTAGGTTTAAAGTCAGGCTGTTTATAAGTCACTCTGCTAATCAGGCTGTGAGTATGTGCATTCAGTCTGTAAAATAAGATGGGAGCTGTAAGATGTTCTTTGTGTGCAGATCTGATAGACAGTGTGGAACTTGAGAGAACAGTGACAAGCCTGAGTAAAGAGCTGATGGCATCTCGTGAAGCAGAGGAAGCCCTCAGAGCTCAGCTGGAGGAACTGGCTTCATTACAGACTCTTCCAGATAAGGTGGACCATTTGATGAAGCAGGTTGAAATTCCAAACATCCTCCAGTCAAACTGAAATGGAGAGCACATTAAATCAGGTGTAATCATGTGAGCTCATTCTGTGTCGTCTCAGGTGTGCGAGCTGACTGAGAAGCTGTGCGCTGTTGAAACTCACAGGAACAGTCTGCTCTCAACCCAGGCTCAGTGTCAGGAGGAGGCTCAGCAGCTCAGAGACTCCCTGCAGACCTCCCAGGATGAGATTCTGAAGATTCAGGCAGACTTAAGCGCTGCTGCACTGAGGGAGGAGGAGCTGAGCCAGCAGTGTGCTGATTTAACACAGCAGCTGGATTCCCTTCGCTTAGACCTAGAGTGCTCTGATGCTGAGAAGAGTCAGAACATGGCTACCATTGAAGAGACGGGCTTGAAAGTAAGATATGGAATGTAAATATGGGTGCGCTTTGATCGTGATTTAAAATCCCACCTTCTTAGCTTTAAATCTTTTAGGTTTTTATTTCCTGTCAGTAGAAAATTGGCCCTGATTGGTTTTACTTCTGCCTTCATCGGCTATAAGCAAACACATTCCCTCTAGTTTCACAGCAGGCTGTTATTGCTTGCTGAGTATTGGAATGGACTCTATAGGCAGATAATCAGTAATAAAGGACTTTTAACTCTGATTTTATGCATATGGTGGTGTGTTCTTTACACTATGGCAGTTTCTTAAAATTTTATTTTCAAAACGCAGTACATCGTCTTGCTGACAGTATACAGTATACCGCAGTATATTGAATCATAACCCCTGTATCATGATGTGCATGGTGTCGCCAGATTTTTGTAGTACACAGTCCTAACCACAAAGGTAATCACTGTAATGATTTAATTTTAGCTGGAGGAGAGTGAACGACACAGAACATCACTGGAAGAAAAAGTGAGGGAGGTGCAGCAGCTGATGAAGGGTTTGGAGGAGACGCTCGCTGACAGTGAAGTTTCCAGAGCCACAGAGGAGGAGATCAGCAAAGAACTTCAAGAACAAGTATGACATTGATGGTCCTTTAATTAAATGAGATATGACTTGGTTAGTTGATTTCTTGAACACATAGACATAATGTTACTTGTCAACCTTGCTGTATGTCATCTTATCTGGTTAGTTGTGTTGAAAGCTGTAGATCAGTTAAAGCCCCTACACGGACAAAAACGGTAGTATTTTCTACCACCTCGTATAATTGATTTCAAGGGGAATCCGATCTGGTGGCAGGCATTAAAAATAACTATTTAGAAACAATCTTCAATCAGGACAATCTTCTCTCGGATTGTCTTGGGTATTTATGAAGGTCATATAGAGGTATCAGTTGATCAAATTCATCAAATTGAGACTGTAACCAGTTAGAAACTCCTTGTAGTATGTTCAAGTAGTACTGCCATAAATGTGTTTGTCTTTATTTGGAAACTGTAGCTGAACCAGCTTACTGAAGAGCTTCAGTGTGTGCGAGCAGAGAAAGAGCAGAATGCTGGTGCTCAGAGCTCTGCAGAGGAGATGGAGAAGCTGCTCTCTACAGTTTCATCTCTCACAGCTGAGAGAGACCAGCTCAAGATGGACCTCGAGGAAAACGTCGAGATGGTGAGTTAACATGTGACTGCTTTGCCAAATGCGTTCATTTACGTCAGCTGTGGTGGGCCTCTGCTGTTTGTTTTTGTCTCTGCATGTCAAAAGATTTTGTTTTCTTTACCATGCAGATGATTGAGAATCAGGAGGAGCTGCGGACAGCCCTGGAGAAGAGTCGTGAACAAAGGGAGCGGATTAAACAGCTAGAGACTGCACAAACATCCAAACAGGATGGTCCTAATGACACGAGTGCACAGCAAGAGGAGCCGCAAACACATGTAAGGGTTATTGATAAATCAGGAAAACTAGATCTCTTTATTTAACATAGTATTTACTTAACCTAATTCTTCTTTAAAGTTATTCATTATACCTAGACTTCAGTTCCTTTCTTTGAGAAATATATTTTATAGTATAGATAGTGTAGTGTTTAAGTCTTAATACAAGAAGTTTAAATCTTCTGGAAGATTAAATATGCAATGTGTAAATAAATCCTGATAAGCAGTTTTCACCATTTAACAGATTCAGACTCTGACTGAAGAGCTTGAGAGTGTGCGAGCAGAGAGAGACGGCCTGCTGTCTGAGAGGACGGCGGACAGTCACAGCGAGGAGACGGAGAAGCTGCTGCACAGAGTGACGTCTCTCAGTGAGGAGAGAGATCAGCTGCAGGAGACTCTGGAGGGACTGAGACAGGAGAAGAAGCAGCTGGAGGACAAGATGGAAACACTACAGACTGAGGTTTGTAGCTTTAATTCTATAAAATCCATCAATTGTAGGGCTGCACACATTTTTTGTACACATAATTGCAGTTGTAATAAAACATTAGGATCCTGAACTATTCAAAGTGGGAGCTAGAGTTGAGGAGACAAATAAACAATTAATTTAACTGCTCCTTACCTCACAGATCTGGACTCTCACTGAAAAACTGAGGAGTGTTGAAGCAGAGAGAGACGGCCTGCTGTCTGAGAGGACAGCCGAAAGTCACAGCGAGGAGACGGAGAAGCTGCTGTCCAGAGTAACGTCTCTCAGTGAGGAGAGAGATCAGCTGCAGGAGATACTGGAGGGACTGAGACAGGAGAAGAAGCAGCTGCAGGCAGAGCTGGAGGACAGGATGGAGATGGTATGTAAACAGAGTGTCTTCTAAAGTGTTCATGTATGACTGATTATTTCACGTCTATTGAGTCCCAGTCTGCCCAGGAAGAGAAAAGGAATTAATGCTGTTTTCTGTCGCAGGTTGCACAAGCCCAAAGTGGGTTTAACCAGCCAGAAATACTGACCTCAGAACTGCAAGCACATGACGAGAAAGTAACCCAACTTCAGCAAGAGGTACCAGCAGTTGACTAATAAATCTGGTGATATTCTATCAATAAATCCCATTAAAAGAGCAAAATTCACAATAAATGTATCCTAACAAGTATGGTGTCTGTACCAAGGTCCTTATTCCCATGAACACACACAGTTGTTTATTCTGATTCAATCCCACATACACTGTCCTGCTGCCCCACATACTCACTAGAGCACCAAATGTAGATTAATCCACCACTGAAAATAATCCCCAACAGTTCCTCCCTCCTGTTTCAGTAGTTTTTGATTAAAAAACTAAAGTGAGCAGCTGTTTAATAAAAAGACTGAACCTTGTTTTTAAAAATGAAACTGTTTTTTAAAAAATCCATCTTTAATAGAACCAATGGGCTTGGAGCAGAGATCCACAGATATTAAGGGTGTCAGAGATGGACCAACACCTTTTTGATGTTTTGATCTCTTGATAGGATTTGTTGGCAATAAGAAAAATATGGATTAATTATTTAAATCATGGAATGTGTTCATTTTCCTCCACAGGTAGAGCAACTGCAGGCTACTCTACAGACCATCAGTGAGCAGAAGAGCCAGCTGGAAGATGAGCTGAAGAGTAACATGGACATGGTGAGTGGAACTTGATTCTGGTCAAACCGAGATCTGACCTTTTGATGTTAAATGGCTTGTGCTCACTATGCAGTGTTCTACTTGTATGGATAAAACAAGGCACCTTTTTTTTCTCTACTTTTTAGGCAACAGAGACTCAAAGCCTTCTACATACACTTCACCAGCAGCTCCAAGAGCAGAACCAAAGAAACATTGACCTGGAAAGCCTAAGCCAAGAGAGGCAAGCTCAGCTAGAACAACAGGTTTGTTCCTTGAAGGGTATTTGACTAACGGTGTATGTCTCAATGGACTTTTTCCATTCAATTACAAGGTGTTGTCTTATTTTAGTTTGCTGAGACTCAGGATCTTCTACATTCTCTTCAAGAGGAGCTCCAAGAGCAGAAGCAAAAGAACTCAGATCATATGAAACTCTGTGAGCAGAAGGAGTCTGACTTAGAGCAACAGGTGAGTTGTAATGTTGATGAAGGATATTTTTTCAAACTGATCCTTCATTTTCAGCATTCTGCCAGTTATATATCTTCCCATTCAAACAGACAAAGACTTTAAGCGAACAGCTTGAGAGTGCACAAGCAGAGAGAGATGCTCTGTTGTGTGAGAAGGAGACCGGCTGTCAGAGCTCCACAGAGGAGATGCAGAAGCTGCTGAGCAGAGTTACGTCCCTCAGTGAGGAGAGAGATCAGCTGCAGGAGACTCTGGAGGGACTGAGACAGGAGAAGAAGCAGCTGCAGGCAGAGCTGGAGGACAAGATGGAGATGGTAAAAACAACAGTCCCAACAATAATGTTCTCAATCTGTTCCAATGTGAAATCATCAAATATCAAAACATTAGAATTTTATGATTAAATATCTGCAGTTCTGTTTTTAAAATCAAAGTCCTTCATAGTGAGAAACCCCAGGAATCCTGGCAAAAGAGTGATTACATTCCCACACAGGTCACAGTGTTCTCTTCTTTTCTGTTGTTCAGATTCAGTGTGACTTCCAGCAGCAGCTCAGCGCTGAGCCGCAGTCGCTCAAAGAGGAGCAGGAGGCTCAACAAGTTGTGCAGGTTAGATCATTTCACTCATTCTCATTGTTAAACATGTTTCATTTTACTTCATTCATTCAGCTATTATATTAAAAGGGATTGTGAGAAAATCTGACGAATATCTGAATGGCGCTTTAGATCCAACAGCTGGAGGAGCATCTGGATAAAACAAAGGAGGAGTTGAACCAGATGAAGTCTGATCTTCAAGAAAATGTAGAACTGGTGAGTGTTTTTTTTGGTGGTTTGTTTTTTTTTTTTTCCATTACTACACATTGGGAATTTTAATCAGAGAAAAAGCATAGTGCTGTGCCACTGTGCTTTTGCCTAAATCTTGAGATATTCACTTTAGTGTCGTATATAATGAAGAAAAACAACAAATTCCCATATTTGAGAAGCTGGAACCAACCAACTATGAATTTACTAACAAAACAGTTGTAGATTGATTCTCCTTTGATTGATTAATCTGCAGCTTCTCTGGTTGTTGATGGTAGACTGTTGACCCCATTACTGTACACTCATTTTTAGGGACTGATATACTCATGTGATGGTAATGTGTTTCAGATGATTGAGAACCAGGAGGAGCTGAGGGTGTCTCAGGAGAAGATCCGAGTTCTACAAGATGAGATCAACATGCTGAGGAGTCAAAAGGCAGAGCTGGAGAGCAGACCAAGCAATGGGAGTGATGCAGAGAATACCCTCCAGTCACAGGAGCTCCAAAACCAGGCAGGACCACATTTTTATGCATAAAGAATGACCCTGCTGCTTGATGCTGGTGCTCGACTCTTGAATAGATCAAATGATTTTAGACACGTTTTTGTATTACTCAAAAAGCATCCGAACACATGATGAATGTTAGCCAGATTTTTGCAAGCAAATCTAGACATAATAGTCATTCCCAGTATTCAACATTACAATTGTCGCCATTCTCTCCTTACAGATTCATCGGCTGACTGAGGAGCTTGAGAGTGTGCGAGCAGAGAGAGACGGCCTGCTGTCTGAGAGGACTGCGGAGACGGAGAAGCTGCTGCACAGAGTGAAGTCTCTCAGTGAGGAGAGAGATCAGCTGCAGGACACACTGGAGGGACTGAGACAGGAGAAGAAACTGCTCAGAGCAGAGCTGGAGGACAAGATGGAAACACTACAGACTGAGGTTTGTGTCCTTCGTATCTACCTACAATGAGCAGCTAACAAAAAAGGGGAGTGTGGTGATTTGACTGACAACTTCAGGGGATTCTAGAGTGATGATTCTTTAGTGTTTAGCACAGATATATT
Source organism: Dicentrarchus labrax (assembly GCF_905237075.1). Taxonomy (NCBI): domain Eukaryota; kingdom Metazoa; phylum Chordata; class Actinopteri; family Moronidae; genus Dicentrarchus; species Dicentrarchus labrax. Next base: position 449,802 of record NW_026136708.1, read on the forward strand.
GCTATCAGGCATTTATGTACTCTGATTTCTTTGTATTTGTTGAACATGTACACAAAGGTATGTTTGAGGTCATTTAGAAACAGTGTCTCCATTACAGTTTGTCCACCACAGAGCACTGATGAGTTGAGATGTAAAGTCTCCTGCTTTGTACATATCTTGGTCACATTTCTTTGACAAAAAAAAAAAAACACAAGAATGCAACCCTGTGTCGATAGATAGATAGATAGATAGATAGATAGATAGATAGATAGATAGATAGATAGATAGATAGATAGATAGATAGATAGATAGATAGATAGATAGATAGATAGATAGATTATAGTGTATAATTATAGTCTTATTGCAGTGGGGAGGAACAATTTTCTATATCGTTCCTTAGAGCAGCGTGGTTGAATGAGTCTGTTGCTGAAGCTGCTCTTTAGCTTTTCCAGTGTTGTGTGGAGGGGGTGGGAGGGATTGTCCATGATTGCCAGCAGTTTTTCCGGCATCCTCTCTTCCACCACCTCCTCCAGGGTGACAAGCTTCAAGCCAACAACAGACTCTGTCTTTTTAATGAGTTTGTTCAGTCTGTTGGCGTCCTTTGCCTTGATGCCCGTACCCCAGGACACCGCAGCAAAGAAGATGGTGCTCGCCACAACAGACTGATAGAACATCTGCAACATCCTGTTGCAGACATTGAAGGACCTGAACCTCCTCAGGAAGTAAAGCTGGCTCAGGCCCTTCTTGTAGATGGCCTGAGTTTGTGGACCAGTCCAGTTTGTTGTCTAGTGTGACACCCAAGTACTTATACGCCGACACCATATCCACATCGGTCCTGCACATGCTGACAGGAGAGGGCAGGGGCCTCCTGAAGTCCACCACCATCTCCTTTGTCTTTGCTACGTTCAGCTGCAGGTGGTTCTCCCCACACCACTTCACAAAGCGATAGACCAGGTCCCTTTACTCAACCTCCCCTCTGCCTTCCAGACACCCCACAATAGCCATATCATCAGAGTATTTTTGCAGATGACACGACTCAGTGCAGTACTTAAAGTCTGCAGTGTAGGTGGTGAAGAGGAAGGGAGACAGTACAGTTCCCTGGGGGGCCCCGATGTTACTAATCAGACGGTCAGACAGACAGTTCTTTAATTTCACAAACTGCGGTCTGCCCGTCAGATAGTCATCGACCCATGTGATGAGGGGAGAACCCACCTGCATGTTCTCCAGTTTGGCCTTCAGCAGTCTGGGCTGGATGGTGTTGAAGGCGCTGGAGAAGTTGAAGAACATGATGTGGACTGAGGTGTTGGGTCTGTCCCGGGAGGAATAGGCCTTCTGCAACAGGTAGATGATTGCATCATCAACCCCCACATGGGGCTGATATGTGAACTGCAGGGGGTCTTGCGATGCGCACACTAATGGTCTGAGTTGTGCCAGGACCAGTCTCTCCTTGACTTTCATGATGTGAGAGGTCAGAGCTACCGGCCTGTAGTCCTCCACTGTCACAGGATGTCCTTTTTTGGGCGTTGGGACCAGGCAGGATGTTTTCCAGAGCACTGGCACTCTCTGAAGGTGAAGACTCAGGTTGAAGAGGTGCTGGAAAACTCCACAGAGCTGGCTGGAACATGCCTTCAGTACTTGAGGGAACGGGTTTAGCGCTGTGGTTTTTTTATTTTAATTTTTTTCACTCGCATATTATGGACTTACTATATATATATATATACACACACACACACACACACACACACACACACACACACACACACACACACACACACACACACAAAAACACTCTTGAGTGTATGGAACATAAAACACAATATTTGCATTAAAAGGAAAATCAGAACCTCTCTGTGAATACAAAGAACCTGCAGGAGTTTCACTGTCTGGAGCTGATTGCACAAAACCTTCACAGAAGGAAAACAATTGGAAAGTGAAGTGCTGTGGACTGAAATCTTTGTCCACAATCAGCAAAGGGATGTTTGGAGAAAAACACCTCCAACCTCTAATTCTGAGACTTTTCCTTAACATACTAAATAAAGTTATTAGTCATTAATGGCTTCAATGTATTTCTCTTGTGCTGTCAAAATGCTTTGATTGTTTCACAAATAGTTGGAGGATTGAAATGAATAATGGGCCCTTGTATGCTTTAACAGATAGCACAGCTGAGTATGTCTCTACAGACTGTGACTGAGCAGAAGGGGCAGCTGGAAGATGATCTGCAGCAGAACATGAATATGGTCAGACAGTTGTATTATATATCAAAATAGTTTTGTTATTTTGTGGATTTCCACCACTGGATATTCTAGTTTTCAGTACATTGCCAAGTATTCCTAATTGTTCTGCTCCTGATGACATGTTGGTATATTTGACTGAAAAAAGTTACCATTTTGTTTTAAGGCTTCTGCAACACAAGAGCTTCTGAAATCAGTCCAGGATGAGCTGTGTCAACAGAAGCAGGTGAACTCTGATCTGGAGAAACTGAGTCAGGAGAAGGAATGCTCTTTAGATCAGCAGGTTAGTGTCTAACATCTCCCTTTCTTATGAATAGAAATAATTAGATTGTTTTCCATGCAGGAAGGTCTTCTAACCAATCTCTTCTTCACAGATGAGGACTGTAACTGAGAAACTGCAGCGTGTTGAAGCAGAGAGAGACGGTCTGCTCTCAGAGAAGGAAACCAACAGTCAGAGCTCCACAGAGGAGACGGAGAAGCTGCTGCACAGAGTGACGTCTCTCAGTGAGGAGAGAGATCAGCTGCAGGAGATACTGGAGGGCCTGAGACAGGAGAAGAAGCAGCTGCAGGCAGAGCTGGAGGACAAGATGGAAACACTACAGACTGAGGTTTGTGTCAGATAGCATTACTTCTATAAAATAGCACCAATTGTAGGGCTGCAAACATTTTGTGTAGCAATTGTAATAGAACACTGGGATTATGAAGTGACAGCTGGATTTTAGGAGACACATGAATAATAATTTTAACTGCTCTCTACCTCACAGATGTGGACTCTAAGTGAAAAACTGAGGAGCATTGAAGCAGAGAGAGACGGCCTGCTGTCTGAGAAGGAAACCAACAGTCAGAGGTCCACAGAGGAGATGGAGAAGCTGGTGTCCAGAGTAACATCTCTCAGTGAGGAGAGAGAGCAGCTGCAGGAGAAACTGGAGGGACTGAGACAGGAGAAGAAGCAGCTGCAGGCAGAGCTGGAGGACAGGATGGAGATGGTAAAAACTTGGGCTGAATGCTGTAAATTGAGATCAATATCTCCTGTGCAGTTTTGCTAAAATGTGTTGTCTTCTAACTACAGGTCTCAGCCATCCAGGAGAAGTTGAACGTGCAGCAGGAGGGAGAGAGAGGAGAGAGAGAGGCCAAGCTGCAACAGCAAGTTGGTGCAAATCATTTACTGCCATAGTTTTAAAAGAATAGTTTAACAGTTTGGAAAAATTAAAAAATTAAATATGAAGCTGCAGCCAGGAACCGCTTAGCTTAGCTTGGCATAAAGCATACCTCAACAATTACTTTGGTATGTACAAAGTTATCATAACTAATATAAATTATAGATAAAAGTGCTGATAACGGATAAACTGTACAATTAACCCAAAATAGTGAACACAATAATGAGTGATTTGGAATAATTTAGTTTTCATCACAGAAAAGGACGAAATGCTGAGCTCTAGGCCTACTACAGGTGAACCTCAATAAATGAAAATATTGTGGAAAAGTTAATTTATTTCAATAATTCAATTCAAAATGAGAAACTCCTATTATATAGATTCATTACACACAGAGTGAAATATCTCAAGCCACAATCCTCAAGGCTGCAGTTATCCCTGTTGATTGTGCACTTTTTTCTACCACTTAACTTTCTATGAATATACTTTGATACAGCACTCTGTGAACAGCCAGCTTCTTTAGCAATGACCTTTAGTGGCTTTCCCTCCACAATGACAAGTGAGCAGTCTTCCCCATGATTGTGTTGCCTTCTGAACCAGACTTAGTAAGCATTTAAAGGCTCAAGAAACCTTTGCAGGTGTTTTGAGTTAATTAGCTGATTAGAGTGTGACATCATGAGTCTACAATATTGAACTTTTTCACAATATTCTAATTTTCTGAGATACTGAGTTTTGGGTTTTCATTAGCTGTAAGCCATAATCATCAAAATAAAAGAAATAAACGCTTGAAATATTTCACTCTGTGTAATGAATCTAAATTATATATGATTTTAACTTTTTAAATTTGATTACTGAAATAAATGATTTTTTTCTAATTTATTGAGATGCACCTGTATGTATATTTTAAACATTTGCTTCCACCTCTTAAAATCAAGACGAGGGGGTGGTTGAGAACCACTGCTTTAAATAAACACTAGGAAACGTCTTGTTAACCCGGAGATGTACTTTTGACAATAGTTGTTATAAGACAATAAGACATGCATGACATGTTTTCATACTAAATACTACATTTATACATTGTCCCCATGTCTCTGTACTGCCTGTCGTGATCCTGTCTCTCTGTTGTTGTTTTCAGGTGCAGCAGCTCGAGGAACAGCTTCAAATGTTCAGAAAGAGAGAAACACAGGCTGAAGCTGCAGCTGACACCTCCCAGCAGGTTTGTCAACAGTTTCATTTGAGTCATCGGCATTGTTCCTGGTATCACTGAGATCATCTAGGTCACATCTGTAACCTGAGCAACCGGAGATCAGCTGATAACTGAAGCATAACTCAACACAGCCAGTCACACAGCATCAGAAACTGTTTACATTTATACAATGGCATGAGATGTCCTGTTATAATGTGCAATGGACAGCCTGCACTTACCAATGGCCCAAACTCACCAAAGTGCTTACTATCATTCAGAAAAACAAGACACTCCATGGTACACAGAAACCTCAACACTGACAGCTTACTGAAAGCAGACTTTACCCACATCCAGAAGTTTTTTTTTTTTTTTTTTTTTTAAGTCTTAAAAGTCTAAACCTGTCAAAAATAGAGATTATATAACCAATAACCAGTTTGTTTTTGGTATTGTATTTGTGTACTCGTACTCTGCCTGCTGGGGCTATGTGCCCACATCTATTAATGGCTCTAGCTTTGTTAAGCACAAGTCAAATTTCCCCATGAAGTATATATCTAAAAATTTATATCATAGGCTTTTTTTGGTCTCTTGTCCTTTCAGTTGCTCAGTGAAGCAAACACGACCATCTCAGCACTCAAGGAGCAGCTGAGCACCTTGGATCAGAACACCAGTGGAGTCACAGAGACAGCGTCCTCTCGGCTGCAGGTCTCTACTGGGCAGCTTCAGGTAGTTTCACCAAAGAATTTCTATTAATCAGCAACTGAAAGACAATAACATTTAAACACAAGTTCAATATAACTGATACCACTCACTCATATAACTGCAGGAGTCCTTCAGAAGGTTCCAGCACCTTATAGATACTTGTTCCAAGTATAACTCGTCAGTTCTGGACAAGGCTCTGAGAGGACAGTCATCCCTGAAGCAGCCTCTTCTGACCTCTCTTCCGAAACCCACCATGAATGCCTACAGCAATGTCTGTAAGCTGGGACTGAAGACTGTTCAAAGCCTGGGCAACATTACGGTAAATATCAGTATTTTTTTCCCCCATTTTAAATTTTATAATGGTCTTGTGATCAGGCGGTAACCTGAAAACTCCTGCTCTCTGCCTGTCCTCAGGAGCACCTGCAGGCACGAGCACAGGGCTACAGGAATCTGTTTGAGGAGCTGGTGAAGAAAGATCTGGCTATTTTCGAGGAAAGGCGTCTGCAGGATGTGCTGCTGTGCAGAGTGCAGGCCCCCAGCTACTCCGTCAAAGAGGAGGACTTCCACACAATGTGGGAACACAGGCTGACTGAGCTGCTGGAAAAGAGGCAGCTCTACCTGCAGGTGAGCTCTGTTGCTCTGCCTTTCCACGAGTCCCAACTGGATTAACAGTAATTACTTCAAGAACTGGGCTGTTTTTTGTCGTCATGTTGGTTTTCAAATAGGCCTATATGTTGTTGTCAGATTTCACACTGAACTGATTAAAGATAACCAAAATGTAGAAGGAAAATCAGCTCTTCCAGCTGAAAATCCACTGATTACTTGGATGGGTGTGACCTAGCCATAGTCTGACACTACCACAGACAGCGGAGAGTTAGCCTAAGCTGCAAGTTTAGCTAACGTTACAACACAGATACCACACAGAAACTTTTACAAACTGCTTCTAATGACTAAATGCTCGCATGGACTCTCACACAGACACACACCCTATATGATTTTCTTGTGCTGTCCTGGGAGTGAGGTAGCTGTCAGTTCCAAACCAGTGACTAGTGTTCTATTTTCTCATTATATTTCCATTTTTTCCAGCATTACTGCGCTGAAACTTTCTGATGATTGTGTTGTAGAAAATGGCCACCGTTTTGGAGAAGCTCTGGGCCAACATCGCTTCTTTCCCCAGCGAGCTGTCATCTGAGATCAGAGAGAGGGAGAGGTTCAAGGAGCAGCTGGGGGCCGTGCTTGACAACCAGCCAATCAGCTTCAGTAGGCTGGACAGCATCCTGAGCTGTGAGCTGGACCGCAGATCTGCAATGGTACACAGCAGAAAGATGATTCTGCAGGTAGTGTTTAACATCCACTTCTCCCTAATTGTCACATGTTTTTGGTCCTTTTGTCTGTCAGCAGGATCTCTCAAAATAAAAGTCACTCACTCATCCCAAAGTGAATGAAAGAATGTAAACACAGGTAGTGCAAAGAATATATGATCATGTGCTTGTCATCCATCACTGAACTATAACTTACAATCTACACTATACAGAGCACCACAGCAGGATTCCTGTTAAGCCTTTTTGGTTAAATTTTAGTCAATTTTTAGGTTATTTATATGACTTACTAGAAAATATTACCAGTTTTGGTGGCCAGGTCAAGTCAAAAAGCAAAGCAGCCAAACACTATGCAGTGGCTGCCATACCTCTGAGCCACAGCCTAGTGTCTAGTATGTGTGTGTCTTTTGCTTTTTTAATGTCATACAATCCACCTGACTGAATCGTGCAGGGCATTGTTGAGGAACAGAATGGTCTGTGTGAGGAGCTGAAGCTGCTGGAGGCTCAGGCTGATTCTCAACACCAAGGCGAGAGAGGCAACAGTTCCACTCTGCTGCAGGCGCTGGAGGGAGCTCCTCTGAAAACAGAGCTCTCCCTGCTGAAGGACAACCAACAACTTGTTCTTCAGCTCCAGCAAACGGAGGAAAAAGTCAAAGTACGTCTGCCATACATCTGTTTTATATGTGCTTGTGACTGCTGTCATCAAGTAGTATCATATATACCAACAACAGTAACAGCAAGCTAGGTGGATTCTTTCCTAGTATCCAGCACATCATTAAAAGTCAAAGCTCCAAAACAGATTGGATTGAATAGCTTACTACTAAAAGCTGTCTTTTTGTAGGTGGTGACAGATATGCTTCTGTTTTTCAGGCTCTGAGTGTGCAGAATGAGCAGCTGGAGCACGATCAGATCAAAGCCAACAACAGGGTGTCCAACCACAAACAGGCAACCCAACTCCTGCAGACAGAGCTGCAGGACAGCCGCGCACAGGTTGAGGAGAAAGACGGTATGATCCAAACCCTGAGGAGCAAACTGCGAGAGTCTGAGGTTCGTCTAAAGATCTCATTTTCAAGCCCATGGTAATGGACAAAAGCCGCCTCTGATATAACTGAATAATCTGAATTTTAAGCCTTAAAATGTCTTAAATATGATTTGGACAGGTCCTAAAAATTCTTTGCATTAATGAAGTTAACTTGTATAAAATTGCATTTTTCAGTGTGATTTTTAATGTGTATTTGTGAAATATTTGTATTGATCATGCTGTTACAATTAGAAAACTAAACTAACACGGAGTCAGTACTGATTTTCCTTCATATCCTTCTTATTTTTTTTTTTTTTTGCCAGCAAGGACATAAAATATGTTTTAAATTGCATTTATAAGGGTCTTAAATGGTCTTAAATTGAACCTGTTGAGACCGTGTTCGACAGACTTACTAATGATATTTTCTGGTTTAGAAAAATGCATCGCCCAGTGCTGTTGAGATGGAAAAACTCCAGACTAAATTGTTCAAAATGGAGGTGGAGTTGAGTTCAGCATCTGCTAAACACCAACAAGAGTATGTATACTGTCGTCTTCTGTTTTTGTCTTACTCTTTGACTGTGCCTAATGGGTTGTTGGTTTCTGTGGTTGCCTTCTCTTTGGCTGTTTATGTCTAACCAGAGGTTTGTCCTCCTCAGGATCCAGAGCTTGAACACCTTGGTGAGTGAAAAAGAAGACTCGCTGCGGAAGCTGAAGGAGACCCTGAGGAAGTTACAGCAGCAAGGAGATGATTCATGTAAGTCAGGAGTGTGTGCCTGAGCCTGTTTATTAAACCTGCTATTAACATACATCTTGGGTGAATTAATCACAAGTGGACAGCTCTAAATGTGAGTTTACACCTGGTATTACAATGTGTCTCCATGAGCACTTGTGATTGGATCTTTCTTCACCACTCTATATGCACATAAACAAACCGAAAATATCTACAATGCTGATATCTCCAGAACTCAACAAAACTCACACCAAAACTTTATCTTGCCTATGACACATTGCTGTTGAGTTTTTATTTTGGGGATAAATGCCACTACAGGTAAGAGGAAGAATTTTGGATTTTGGAGTGATCTGCCCCTTTAGTTCCTACAACTATACTGACTTGATATTTGAAAGCTCAAGCACATTTGTGCACACAACATTTTTATTTTTACTTAATTTATTTTGTATTTATTTGCCCCTTTATGGCCTGAGGTTGAGCTTTCAAGTGCATCCTTTGTCCATTTAAAGAGGACATCAGCACTGATGTAGTCATGTTATATTCAGTCCTCCAGGGTGAAGACCTTCATGCCAGACTGACCAACCCCAGAGGGCTGGTGATCAGGAGCAGCATTGTACTGGAGAAGACCAAACTAGAGGAAGAAGTCAAACAGCTTCAGCTGAAAATAACCGAGCTAGAAGGGTAAGATGAACTGGCGCTTGGACACTTAATGTGATTGATCGCATCCTTTAGTCCTGCTCTGACACCTGTCCCCCTTTTCACATCAGCCTGGTGTCCAGTCAGCAGGCAGAGATTGGTAAGTGGAAGGCCAGAGCCATCAAGCTGAAGGTGAAGACCAAGGCTGAGGTGGACAAGCCTTCACCACCATGCACGCCCACCAAAAGAGGCCTCGCCACAACCTCAGACTCCTCCACCATCCTCAGCTCGCCCAAGAAGTTTCTGGTTACTCCCAGGAAGGTCTTGGACTCTCAGGGGAATGTCTTAGACTCTCCCAGAAAGCTGCTGGACTCTCCAAAGGTCCCTCGGCTCGACTCCCCCAAAAGCAGATTCTTTGATGTGGCTGTAAGCTCTGAGGTGCTGTCCAGAACCCGTCCCAAGCAGTTCTTTGACAACTCCAACCTCGGAACCATTCCAGGTAAGCTGCGTCTAGAGACCCCCCCAACCCCACGACCCACTCCACCTCTACTTTATTTGTTTGGTGGTCTAAATGTCATAAAGACCCGAGCTGTTTGTCTTGCCAGAGGTTTCCCAGGTCCCTGATACAGCAGATGCAGAGGAGGGTAATTGTGTGTGTGTGTGTGTGTGTGTGTGTGTGTTGTGTGTGTGTTGTGTCTGTGTCTGTCATCACTGAGGGGTTACTAACAGAAGCATGAGGTGTTGGGATGTCACCTGTCCTGCATTGAGCCTTAAAACCTTAATAAGTACTGAGCACAGTTTTAAATTGACCTGAGCAACCTTTTTCTGTAGTTGAGCCATAATTGGATTTAATACCATTACCTGTATAAGTTTGGTGAGTACGCTGTATGTAGGGCTGCTCGATTATGTAAAAAATCATAATCACGATTATTTTGGGTCAAAATTGAAATCACGATTATTCAAACAATTATTTTTTTTTAACTTACCTGTTCAAACGAAAACAACGTGACAGGAGAAGATTGCAACTAGTGTCGCGACCACCGGCGCAAGTATAAATAGTTACGGCGCTCCCGTGACTTCACATTGTAGCGCGACAGGTCGGGAACTGCGAGTTTAGCGAGCGCATGATGTGCAGTGCATGCTGCGGGGGAGGGACGGAAATAAGCACGTGCGACATACGCAGACTGTGGCTGTGTCCCAATGCAGGGGCTCAGCTTTTTTCTATACAACGTTGCACAACAGAA